>NC_045776.1:331666-663333 GCF_008692025.1 Phocoena sinus | reverse complement strand
GCTCTTAGCATCTGTGCTCATGGCTTCTCTCCTGGGCCAAGTCAGTGGCATCGTAGGTGAAGCCCCCCGCCTCCCTACCTCGCACACACCCTCAGCCCACCTTTTGGCTCTGCTGGGAGGAATCAGGGTCCCTGCGGGCTCTCAGGGCGGCCTCTTTGAAGGGGAAACCTGCCGTGTGTTTCACACTCCGGGAGGGCCTGGGTGTGTCTGTGCGTTTGCGAGATGCTCACCGCCCCCTCCTTCTGCCGCTTTCTCATAGAACTCGCTGGTGGTGGAGATCCCGCCTTTTCGCAACCAGAGGATAACCAGCCCCGTCCAAGTCAACTTCTACGTCTGCAACGGGAAGCGGAAGAGGAGCCAGTACCAGCACTTCACCTACCTGCCCGCCAATGGTAACGCTCTCTTTCTAACCCTAAATGCTGCGAACCAACCCACGGGGTGCTTTTCCTGAAAGAAAATCAGGAACCCTGACACGTGGTGGCTTCAGACCGTGTGGCCGCGCTGTACGCCCGAGCTGTTACCGTCCTGTTAGCAAGATCACGTCATCGGTTCCTTCCAGAGAAAAGTGAAGCTTTCAGTGTATTTTCCTTTATTACTCTTGGGGCTGGGGGCTGCATTTGGGGATACTTACTGATCATTTTGCTAGCTGCTTGCAGATATACAACCGCCAAGGGGGAAAAGGTGCAGCTCTTCTGTACACAGAAGCTGAGGTGGCCTCGGTGTGAGTTTAAGTTCTAGAGCTGTTGTTTAAGGCGGAGAAGCAAACAGTTATAATGATTTTGCAGGTGCCTTTAGAAATAAACCCTTGTATGAAGCCTGAAGGCTGGTGGCTGGTGTGATCATTAACTAACAGTAATGATTTCTGTCCTCGAGCTAACGTCCCACAGAAAACTCTTGGTTGGATAATTGCATCTCCGGTGACCAGGAGGCTTGCACTCCCAAACACCCTTTACTCGACCAAAAAGCACCTCGTTCAGATTGTCCGCTCACACGCTCTGAGGATGGTTTCTTGGCCTGAAAAAGACCTGTTTACCTTCTCCACTTTTCAGGCTGTTTTCTGAAGGAGAACAGCGTCGTGTGTTGTTTCGCTTCTGAACTAGTAGAAAGTTGTTTCTCGGTGTTGCCCAGACCCGAGGCCTGGCGCCCGGGGCCCGTGCCACCCTCCTCCAGGCCGGCAGGGTGTGTGTCCAGAGAGGGCCGCGTCCTGATTCACCTGTGTCACGTAAGCACAGCTGTGCCAACAGTCTTGTTATACTGTGACGGCTGTTTTAAAAACTTGAGATTCATGTAACCTAGGAGGGAAACCATGCACTAGGACTGATTGCAAAAGCAGCCACGTCATCATCTTAGTAAAAGCAAGACGTTTTTGAAGGCTTCGGTCTTCTCCTAGTGTGAAATGTCACGTACGATAGACTAGGTGATAGAAAGCCCTGGAAAACCCGAGGGGATAGCAAGTAGAATCAACTGTTTTTCGGGCAGACGCTAGCCACGCCTGTCCAGGCTTGAATAACGTGGTCTCGTGCTCATCACGTCACGAGCGTGTACGTGAACGGACCTGCAGGAGTAGGAGTGTGCGTTGCCGTGGGGCCGTCTGTGGGGGGCCCCTCCGGGACTTCTGTGATGGGTACTGCACACTGCACTAATCCTGCCTGTTCTCGGGTGTGGTACTACATTCCTTACAGCGGAAAATGCTCAGTCTTTGTTTGGAAATGTAATGATCGTGTCCTGATTGAAATTCAAGCATGGTTGACTAAAAATTGAATACTTTAAAGAAAACCTAGGCTTATAAAGAAGAATTCCTCTCTAAAGCAGTTTAGAAATCAGCTCGAACGTCGTTTCCGGCAGTTCCTGCTCGAAGTTCATCTCCCGCTTAACACAGACACCCCCAGTCAGAGGGAGGGGGTCCGCACGCAAACCGGGTCCCCCTTTCAGGGGGGGTACCGAGGCCCCCAGAGACACGTCACTGAGATCCTGGGGCAGGGCTGTCGAGGGGCCACCATCTCCCCCCAACCCTACAGCTGCCGTTCAGTCCTGCAGGCTCCCTCCCGCCAGGGGCTGACCTGCCCCCCGCTCCGCACCCCATCACCCCCGTGTCAGCCCAGCACACCCATCGCTCATGCTGTGCGGACCGTCACCCGGACCCCCTGGTCCCTCGAGCTGGTGACCCAGCCCCGCCCACAGAGCCATCCGTCCGTCCGTCCGTCCGTCCCTCCGGAGCATGGCTGTCTGGCTCTGCGGCCTGTGCTGCTCTCATCAGGCCCTGGTCTCCCTTCACTTCTCTCCTGGAAATCTGCCCCATCCCAGGGGGTCGAGGGGTCCGTGCCACCCACGCCCGAGAGCCCCGGCCCTGCCCTGCCTTCCTGGGTGGCCGTGCCCCGTGGGGCTGTGAGCTCCCTGGGAGCAGGGACCCCAGCCGGCCCTGACTCCGTGCCCGGATCGTGGGGACCGTCGTCCTGTGCTTTTCTTTTGTAAACAATAAATGCACCAGTGCAAGACTAGAACTCGAGCTCCCAGCTTTAGGTTCGGTGTTTTTTCTCGCGGTCGCTTCTGCCCCCTGCAGCTTCGGGCTGAGCCTTCACGTGGCTCAGCGGGTGGTGTTGGTTAGGGGCCTGGTGGGCCGGCCACCTCTCTCGCCTCCTTCCCACGTCTGGTCTCAGCCTGTCCTCACCGTCCGAAGCCTCCGCCGCAGAGAAGCCCACCACCCCGTCGCCCGCCGTCTCAGGCATCGCTAGTGTCATTGTTCAAAGCGGAAGGAAGCCCGGCTGCGGGTCTGCGCGGGGCCTGGGCGGCTGGGGCCGCTCCCCGTCTCTGGGGGCCGTGTTTGGGGGAAAGTCTCCAGGTGCGTGTCGGACACCCTGAGCGAGCAGAGTGTGCACAGCGGGGGTTCCCGGCGGGAAGGTCAAGGGCAGAGCAGAGAGGACAGCCGGGCCGTTGCAGGAGAGGCCACGGACCCACCCACGTGCAGCCAGGGAGGTTTTCCTCAGTTTCTTGTTTGTCGCTGTCTGGGTTTAACCGCAGTCTCCCGAAAGAAAGCGTCCGCTCTCTCCAGCGCTGTGAGCTGAGGGGCCCTGGTACCTGTCACGAGGCCGAGACCCCGGGGAAACAGCCCCAGTTAAAGAGGGAAAGGAGCCTGCTCTGTGGGGAGCGGCCCCTGGGTTCGGGGGGACGACGACGTCCACCCTGGCTGTGTCCCCAGGGCTTCTGCTTCCGACGCTGCCCAGGGACCCCGGGACGGGCAGGCAGGGGCGGCAGCTCACACACTAGGGGGAATCCCAGCCAATGACTTCAGGGTCATGGGCCAAAGTCAGCTTGTTCCTAAAATGAGGAGGCCAGTCATGACAGATCCTCGGGCCTGGAGGGGCTGTCTGTCCCCCTGAGATGTTTCTAGCTGGTCCCCAGGAGTGCCTGCGGTGGCACCAGTCCCCCTGCCCACCTGATGCTTGGGGTGAGGGTCCTGGAGCTTCACCAGAGTCAGCCAGGGAGGCCCTGGGGGCGTTGATCCTGGGCCTAAAGCCCACCCGACACTCCCACCTGAAGGCTGAGGGGAGCCGGGTGGGTCCCGGTGCAGGCCGGCGGGAGCTGGGACGGGGCTCCCGCTGCGGCTGGTGGCACGGCCGCTGCCCGTGGGCCTTTTGGAACCTTCCTGAGTCAGCTCAGTGGTGTGGCGACCGCGTGGCGGTGAGCGTGCGTTGGAGGGGGACGGTGCACAGCTACGCATGTCGGGCTCATGCAGGCGCTGTGATGCGCCTTCTCCTGGGAACTCCCGCGTCCTGGAGGCCGCTGTTAGTAAATTGCCAATTTTACGGGCGCTCTCGCTGTTCCAGCAGGAGAACGAGGGACCGATGTTTTCATTTCTTTCCACGTTAAACCTGCCGCCGCAGAGAGGCGGGGAATTGGCTGCCCCACCGGGCCCCCCGGGAGGGACGAGTCAGGGCCGGGCCGGGGCCCGTGGGGAGGGTTTGGAAGCCGCCCTTCCCCGCAGCGCTCTCCACGGGCCTGAGCTCTTCACAGTGTGTCTGGTTCGCACGCCGCTGGCCTTCCCATGAGGTGTCCAGACCCGGTGGCAGGAGAGCCCAGGTGTGTGAAGGGGAGGGGACTTCCCCTCTAAAGGCCGCCACGGGGTCAACTCTGTCGACCGTCCTGACAGACACCGGCCTGAGGCCCCCGACGCGGCCTTGAATCCGCAGGGAGGGGTTTGAGCTTGGAAGAGAGTAGGACGAGGGGGTGAATCGTGGGGCCTGAGCTGCTGGGAAAGAAGGCGGGTGCCCTTTCCGCGGGGGGGCCACACCCAAGGCTCCCCCACCGAGACCGTCACCCGTGGCGGAACAGCGAGGAGGCGGGTGGCTTTGATCAGATACCTGAGGGCCACGGCCACCGACCGCAAAGGCAACGCGAGTCGGGAGTGAGGCCGGACCCCCAAGACGTCTGAGCACAGCCTTGCGGAGGGGAGACCTGGTGACTCCTTCCCCCGGGGACCGGGGCCTGCCCACGACAGCGCGCGGCGCGGGGGCTAGCCCAGCACGGCCCCCCGCCAAGTCACAGCCCTCGGTGCGCAGCTGCTCGGGTCAAGCCACAGGAGAGTGAATCACGTTCCCTTCGGACGCAGCGCTGGCAACAGTGGCTGAAGTCCTAGCAGCGCGTTTGCTGGCTCGTGCGGCCTGCTCTGCCCGGAGGCCGTTGCCAGCCTAGCTGCGGGGAGCCGGAGCCCCGGGTAAGGGCCCTGGAGCCACGGGGCTGGCGCCACAGACGGCGAGGCCGCCACACCCGCTCACAGCCCGCCTGCCGCGACAGAGCTGTGAAGCCGGCCGTCGCTCACTGTCTGGGCGCCCTCGGCCTCTGTCTCCCGGTGTCCACTCGACGCTCCCGCAGAGGCTGCCAGGCAGCACCCCCAGAAAGGCGGGGAGGACCCGAGAGAGGACAGGCCGCCCCGTCGGGCTTGGCGGGCACTGCCGCCACCGCGGAGCTGGGGTCTCAGCGGAGTCTGTGGTGTCTCGGTCGGGAGGTTCCTGCCATGCGCCCAGAGCCTTGTCCTCTGGGAACCCGAGGGCCTGGCGCAAGTGCTGGCTGTGCTGTGGGGGGGCAGGAGCTTGTCCCCAAAGGAAGAAACGCGGTCCCTGCCGTCACGCGGCGGTGGGGTCTGTGAGTCCCCTCCTCGCCCACCGGTCCATCCGTCCCCCAGGCCCCTCTTGGCCCTGGACGCGGACGTGGGTACCCGCTTGCTGAGGGTCGGCGATGCAGGAGGCTCCTGTCGCCACGTTTCCTGCCTCAGAAAAGTCCTGCCCTGAAGCTACCCTGCTGGCGTTTGTGTCAACGGCTCAAATGCCGCGTAACAAACAGAAGACAGTCGTTCTCCGTTCCCCGGGGCTCAGAGCAACCTCTTCTGCACAGGGCGGTGGCCGCAGCTGAACCGCTGAGGCCTTGGTGGGAGGGGCGGGGAGGTGGTCACAGGGGGAGTCCTCGCCTGCGGGGGATGCTCAGCGCCCGTGATGTCACCAGACGTCTCTGCAGGTCAGGGGTGCCTCCAATCAGAGATGCGTGCTCACAGTCTGGCGGCTGCTGGAAGCAGCGCCGGGTCCGGGGGCCCCTTCCTGGCTCACAGACACCCCCTTCTCGCCATGTCCCCCATGTACAGCGAGACCCTCTCTCCCTCTTAAGACCACAGCCCTACGGCATCAGGGCCCCTCCAGCCTCGTTGAACCCGACTCCTTTCCTGATGGCCCATTTCCAAACACAGTCACCCTGGAGTTAGGGCTTCAGCCTCCGCGTCTGGGGGACAGTTCAGTCGGCAGCAGCATCCCTGGCCTGTCCGAGGCCAAAGAGCTGGGCTGTGGCCCCAGGCCTGACCCCTGGCCCCACTGCTCCCTGTGCCAGCGGGTTGGGAAGAGGGAGGGCCCTGCACCGCTGTCCCCATGCGGGGGAGGCTCGGTGCCGCTGCCCTTACGGCTCATGCCACGTTGGGTCCCTCACCACCTCTTAGGTGGCCGTCACGTCTGTGTTACTGCTGGAAAAGCGAGGCCTGTGGGTCACGGGATCAGCCCCAGGGCCGCGCAGCCGGCGGGTGCCTGCCTGGGCTCTGAGTTCATCCACCTGAGAGCAGTGCAGACGTTCGCCCTCGTCCCAGGTGTGGCCACGTCTGTGCGTCCGTCCGTGTGTGCAGGACACTGGCTGTGCGTGTAGGAGGAGTGCCTTCTTTTCTCTTGGTGCAGTTTCGGGTTGGCCTGCTTTTCTGCGTCCGTTTTGCCTTTATTCTTCATTCGCCTGCGTTTGGACGCCGTGCGAAGTGCCAGGGACACGAATGTCTGTAAAACCCTGAGCTCCGGGGACTCACAGAGGAGGTTGGTGTGTCACAGGCGCATAAAGTCTTCTGAATAAAACAGTTGGGTTCCCGTGGTTCTGATACTCAAGAAGGCCGAGGCCCAAATGTCTCCCCAGTAGCTGCCAAGCAGTCGGCCTTGGCCTCCCCTGGGTCAGAGGACGGGCGTCCTGTGGTCGGACCACTGGGCCGTGCTCTTCAGGTGGTGGAGGGCACCCAGCTCCTCCTGCTTCGTGTGAGGGTCCTGGTCTGGGCATGAGCCCCAGGCGCACAGGTGTGAGGGGAGCCCGAGACGGCTGCTGTGCTCCACCTGTCTGCCCGGGGACGGTGGGAAGGTGATGGCGTGATTCACGAGAGACGGCGTCCTTCTGTGTAACGGCCGGCAGGCCAGGGTGTGAGCCCCGCTCCCCGGCAGGGGTCGTGTCACACTGCCCCCTGGCTTCTCCGTCCACGTGGGATCCTGGGGGTCAGGCCGAGTTGAGGACCCCAGGCCTCAGTTCTGCCCCGGGTCCTGGTACCGGCCCAGGGCCGAGTGGCCGTGAGCCGAGGGCCTCTGCTGCCCTTGTCTGATCTGCCAGTGAATCAGCCATTTGCAAAATCCACTGAACCCCGGGGTGAAGGGCAGGATGTGGGCGTGGGCACCCATTTCCACAGATGGATGTGATCTGAAAGGCGTCGGGAGGGCGTGCGGATGGGATGGGGCAGCTGTGCCTGGGGGCCACGTGGCCACCCCACGCCCTGTGGACAGAGCAAGGCTCACACTGCTTGGCCACGTGAGTGACACGGCAGTGCGGCCGCGTCTGTGAACTGTGAGGACCTGGAGAGCGTCCACCCGAGGAGGTGCGGGTCTGGCGGGGGATCCAGAAAGGCGGCCGGACCTGCCTGGGCCTCCCCGATCCCACTGGGTGGCCAGCAGGCGGGCCCACGGCCGGGCAGGTCCCCTTCGTCCCCAGAGGAGGCGGGAGGCACCCTCTGCTTTCGGTGCGTTTAGACTCTGTAGGTGCCCTGGGGGTAGCGGGCGCATGTGCCCCGGGCCCCGCGTCTGCTCCACATCTGCCGGGAACTGCCCCCACCTGGCACTGAGGCGCTGGGGTCTCTGTCCTGGTCACTGTCCCTGGGCTGTGCGGAGCCCTCAGGGCAGGCAGGGTGGGGATTATCTCCGTTAGGTGCAGAGGAGTCTGTGCCCAAAGGGAGTTCGCAGTGGTGGCCTCGTGCTGGGGCCTCCAGAGGTGGGATCGGCCCACCACGCGGGTGCGGAGAGGCTGCAAATGCAGGGGAGGGCGTCTGAGCCGAGCAAGGAGGCCCAGCTCGGCTGGGTCACCAAGGACTCGTGCGCCCGCGAAGGCCCGGAGGCTGGGGTGGGGAGGGGTCCCGCCCGGGTCGAGTCTCCACCCGACCGTGGGAAGAATCCGGTGGGTCCCGACGCCACGGGAAGGTGACGCATTTCCTAAACCCTCGTCTCGCGCCCTCGGCCGGGTCTGGCCCACAGAGGCCCCCCAAGATCGTCTTGCTGAGACTTTCCCAGAAAGACCCCCAGGGCGAAGAGGGAGTGAACGCGGGTGCCACAGGGCAGCTTTAAACAGGTCGTAAACCACAGACATTGAAGCGGCGGGCAGCACAGACGCCCGATCGCTCCTGCCCTCGGGATCGCAGGGCCTGGGCTGGCCACGTGGCATGTAAATCAGGCCCACGGCCGTTTCCCCGGCTGCACCTCCAAAGCCGGCGGAGCAGACGGGGTGAGGGTTTATAAAGAGCTTGGGGGACCCTGGATGAGAGGGTCGAGCTGGCCCTCGTGCTGGCTGAAAATCCAGTGCAGGAGAGAGGCGCCCAGCAGGGCTTTAACTTAACCTGCTAGACACGTATTTCCGTAAGGTCGAGAGCTCTGAGCCTCAGTGCGCTGGTGCAGAACTTAACCCTTGCCATTCTGGACGCCACAGGCCACACGGGCAGCTTTCGAATCCCCCCCCCACCCCGCCCCGGGTCATATGGGTTTGTCAGGGCTGTTTTTAGTGGTAGCTGTGCCCACTGGCCGTTTCTGGATGATTCTGGCTGGAGGCTGCCCCCAGCTCTCCCCCAGCTCTGCAGAGCCATCCGCAGAGCTATATGTCCTGGAGCCATCCGCAGAGCTATATGTCCTGGAGCCATCTGCAGACCTATATGTCCTGGAGCCATCCGCAGAGCTATATGTCCTGGAGCCTGAGGCTGTAGGACCGGAGGCGGGGCCGCTTGCCCCTGGGAGAGGCCGTCTTGCCTGTGCTGGAGCTGACGGCCACCTTCACACCCTGGGCGTTGTAGCGGGAAGCGGACGCCGCACATCACATGTTCTCTTACATGCAAGGACGTGCATCTGTGTCAAGGCTGCCCCAGGCCGCTCCCCTACCCCCAGCCCGCCTCCCTGGGATGCCCAACTCGGGGCAGGAGCCCGTGTCGGGCTGCACACAGAGCTTGGACCCAGCAGAGGCCCCTCCTTGAGGTGGGCTTCCACGCGGGGACCCCAGCCAGTAGGTGCTCGCGGCAGAAACCCCAGGCTGGGACTTCCCTGGTGGTGCAGTGGTTAAGAATCGGCCTGCCAATGCAGGGGACACGGGTTCCAGCCCTGGCCTGGGATCCCACACGCTGCGGAGCACCTAAGCCTGTGCGCTACAACTACTGAGCCTGCGTTCTAGAGCCCGTGAGCCACAACTGCTGAGCCCACGTGCCACAACTACTGAAGCCCACGTGCCTAGAGCCCGTGCTCCACCACAAGAGAAGCCACCGCAAGGAGAAGCCCGCACACTGCAAGGAAGAGTGGCCCCTGCTCGCTACAACTAGAGAAAACCCGCACGCAGCAATGAAGACCCGACACAGCCAAAAATTAATAAATAAATTAATTCAAAAGAAAGAACCCCTGGGCCGCTGAAGCTGCTGTCACGGGCGTGCGGGTCGGGAGCGGAGAGGCCCTTGGTCCTGAGGGGCCACAAAGCTACAAGTGCTTCTGCACTCGCGCCGGGCCACGGGGCCACGGGCACGCCGAATCTGGGGGCCTGGCCTGGGCTGTGAACAGCTCCTGTACCGAGTGCCCGCCCCTCCCCTGGGGCCTGCGGTCCCTGCGTCAGGGCACGTTCACGTGGGGAATCTTCACACTCTTGCTGCGGAGGAAGCCCTCGGAGCCACGGGAGACACACGCGGCTGCTGCCGGGACCTGTGGGCGTCTCCCCCGTGTGTGAGCCACACGGAGATCAGTGCCACCCGAGGACGGCGGACAGCGGCCCTTCTCAGTGTCCTGCCGGCAGCCAGCGACACTTGCCCTGGAATCCAGTCCTGCAGGGACTCGACCCCTCACGCAGAGCCCTAGCTGGCTGTGAGAGAGAGAGGGAGAGAGGTCCCTTCCCCAGCAAAGGACCGTGAGTGTGGGCACCGGGGCAGGCCAGGCCCTGTGGGTCATCGGCCTGGCTGGTGAAAGCAAACCCACACCCCCGCGGAGCACCCGGGGTGAGGACGCCCCGTGCGCCCTCCGCGGGCTCGCCTGCCCCCGCCTGCACTGCCCACACCCGCCATGCTGGGTGCGTCCTGTCCAAGAATGCTGGACACACCGGGCTCTGGGCGTCCAAGGCGCCGCGCCCTACAGCTCTCGGCCCGACGTGACTTCGGGGACGAGTGGCCGACCGTGGCTCGGCCTGCAGGCGGCAGGGATACTTCCCGTGGCAGCCCCGCAATGACCATCACCCGCGTGTTTCCTCCCTGCCCTCCAGCTGTCAGCGCCGCCCGGGGACCAGGCGCCTCCCTGCCCAGCGTGCAGACACGTCAGACGCGGGAAGAATGATGGGAAGCAGGGGCTGGGAAGTTGGCACAACGAGGGCAAGACTAAAGGAAACAGCTTCTCTGGGAATCCGGAGTCGAAAGCCCAGGGCCTGGAGATGCTCAGCGGAGTTACGTGCTCCTGCGTCAGTGGGTCTGGAGTGTCCCCTGGGTCCCAGCCACGTGGCTACCGTGCTGCCCAGGCGCCCCACGGACAGGCTTCGCAAGAGGCCGTCTTCCTCGTCACGGCTCCTGTGGATTCGCAGGCGCCCGGCTGTTACGGAAGAGATGTGCATCCTTGCTGGCTTGAGACCTTTGTTAGAGCAAAGCTGCGTTTGGGAGAGAATCTTTATTTACTTAAGGAGGAGGCTGGGATTGCGAGGGGCGTTCCCTCCGTGTGGCTGCCCCGGCCGCCGGGAATCCAGCAGCACACACACGAAGAGGTGAAAATATGATTAGGGGGGATCTGATGACAGCTCATTACCCATCCTGCGTTTGCTACGGCAGCGCCGGGCATCTGTTATGAATTTAACTGCGCTCTTACCAGTCACTCGCGGGATAATCTGACCACCGGGATGTCTCCTGCAAACTGGTGTAGGAGGCAGGAACCAACGAGAAAACGGGACACAGGAAGTAAGCAAGGGCGGGAGTGGAGCCCCAGCCCCTGTGCAGACCCCACGGCACATCTGCTCACCTTCTCCCCGGCCCTCTCGGCGCCTGGTCGGGCCCACGGCCTGGAGGGGAGTGAAGGGGACCCTCCAGTGCCCATCGTGCCCTCCTCCCAGCCCGGTTCTCTGCACCGCCGGCTTCCTAGCGAGGGGTGGACAGGGCAGTGGTCTGGAAGCCGTCTGGGGGCTTCCGGCTCTGCCCCAGGAGCCGCGTGATCGCTGGTTGTGTGTTGTCTCCAGTGGAAACGAAGCAGCAGGAGGGAGGGGTGGCGTATTTGCTCGTGTGGAACTGGTTTCCTTGTCGAGCGGCTGAAGGCTTCTCTCCTACAGCAAATGGACACTCATCTTTCCTGTCAGATTTTTACTGACTTCCAAACGCCATCTTACCGTTCAAGTTTACCAAATATCAGACGTTTATCAGATAGGGCGTCAGTAGCAGCAGAAATGCAGTAGTACACCCAAGTTAAAAATGTCCCTTTGATTACTACAAATCCGCGGGCCCTTGGGTCCAGGGCTTCTACTGCAGTTTGCGAATGGATTCTTACAGCCCATTAGTGCTGGGGGAGATTCCAAGGAAAACAGTGCTCTCGGTATGAGAACCAGCTGCAGCTTTCTGGGCCGATGACTCACACCCTCCTTTTAATCGGGTGGGAGAAGCAGGCAGGAGACACACAGGGACTCAGTCAAAGCGCTGTTTGTTTTCGGAGGGTATCCTAGCCACAGGCCCGCCCCACGGCTCCCATCTGCAGCTCATGTTTATTTAACTTTTTCTTCTTTCTCACAGTTCCAATCATAAAAACGGAGCCCAGTGATGATTACGAGCCTGCCCTCACCTGTGGACCAATGAGCCAGGGCCTGAGCCCGCTCCCCAAGCCCTGCTACGGCCAGCCGCTCGCCCTGCCGCCCGACCCGGGCTCCTGCCTCGCGCCCGGCTTCCCGCCCCGTCCACAGAGCAGCGCCAGCCCCGAGCTCCACGACCTCTCCTGCGCCCCCTACGGCCCGGCCGTGGCCGGCCCGGGCCACGGCCCCCTCGGACTTCCCCGGCCAGTCGGCGGGGTCCTCGCCGGCCAGGAGGCGCCGAGACCCGCGGGCGTGCCTCCCGGGCCCCCCCAGCCGCCGCCCCCCGCCCCGCTGCAGCCACAGGTGAGTCCGCCGTCAAGTGGTAGCTGCTCCCCGGGGTGCCGGCCAGCGCTCTGTCCCCACAGTCCCTCCTCTCCGCTGCCGCCCGGGACCCAAGAGCCGACCCGCCTGCAGCCCTGCGGCCCCGCGCGCCCCCCCGGGACGGGCCACCAGCAACAGCAGCCGTCCGAGGTTCCGAGCAGCGCGCCTGCAGCCACCCGGCCCCTGCCAGCGCCCGAGGTGCGTGAGGACAGTAATCATAGTCTGGCCCCCATTCCCGTAACGGTCAAGCGAGAGCCTCAGGAGCTGGACCCGCTGGACCTGGACGACGGTAAGTGCTCGCGGGCAGGCGTGCGGCCGGCCCGGCGCCGTGGGCCCGCTGCGGCAGGAGGGGCGCGTGCACCAGCCGCCCAGCTGGGGCGCGCCTGGCGTGTGTCCTGCGGGACGCCCCTGCCGCCCTCAGTGGCCCCTGGCGGCCGGCAGTGTTGCCGCCAGCCAGCGGGGTCGCGCAGCTCTGCCCGGTGGGGGCCTGTGGCTGTCGACCCTCGGGTACGCTGTCCGCGGGGCGACACAGGGAGAGCTCGGGGCGCCCGGGTGTGCCGGCCCTGGCCATGTGGAGCACAGCGCCCCCGGGAGCTGACGTGCCCTGTTAGGAGGGGAGACCGCCCTGGCCTCGGCCGCGGCTCCAGCTTCTCGATTCCTAGTGTCCGAACCGCTTCTCTAGTCGCGTGAACCGTTTTATGTATTCGCGCAGCTAAAAGTGAGCGACTTGCACCCTGTTTGGCTCGTGAGAGCACTTTAAGCACGTGACAGACTTGTCGGAAGCTCAGTGATCAGACGATGAGGTGCCGGTGGCTCCCTGGACCGGGGCTCGGGTCCCAGCACGGCACCGGACTCCACGGAGACACGTTCAGGGTGATTTGGAAACCAGGCGTCCTCGAGACACCTGCAGTCAGGCTAATTCGTGTAAAAATCTGAGCCCCAAGGTCTTCCTATAAAATGAGAGCAGAAGGCACCTCGTCGAAAGATCTTCTTTCTCTTTCCTTTGGGAAAAGGTGCCTGGGGCCCCGTGATCTGGTGGGTGAGAGGTCACCCGGTGCTCTCGTGGGCCCTGCGTGGTTGGTCCGTCCGTGTGGGCACACAAAGCCAGCCTGGAACAAGGCAGAGAGAACCCGTCCCCCAGAGGAAGCCGCACTGGGCTGGTCTCAGAACCTCTGCCTGAGGGGCCCCGGGACCACACGTGTGCCCCGAAAACAGCGGGCAGACGAGCGCCGTCGGCGGATGCAGGGCCGGGAGAGCCCGTGGGGGACGGGGGCCCAAGCCCAGCCGTCTGCTCTCGCCCGAAAGCTGTGAGGCGGGGCAGGGCCTGGAGGAGGGAGACGGGCGCCTTCTGCGACCCCCGCTCTGACTCCAGCGGGACCACGGTGGAGCTTGCTGATGCAAAGCAGACGTGAGGGCCAGTGTCCAACCTCAGACACAGGGGCCCGTCTCGGCCGGACCCTGGGGTCAAAGGCGGAGCCTGCCCTCGCTGCAGGCGCCGGGGTGAGCGGGGGTGGGGAGCAGGGCCTCCCCCCGTCCTGACCGCCGTCCCGTCCCCATCGTGAGCACAGGGGTCTGGTTAGGTGAGCCTGGCACCTCCTGGGCCGTGACCAAGCCCCTAAAGTTGCTGAGGGTCCAGCACGTGGTCCTCAAGGGAAGAGCCCCTGAACTCCGGGCGGTGCCTCTGAGCACTTCTGAGGGTGGGAGGGAGGGACCCTGGCCTCTCTAGGATCCCACCAGCACACCCTACAGAGGGGTCGCCTGCTTTGAGGGTGAGCGATTACAGAAGAAGAACACTTGAAAGCATGTGGCCTTGATTCAGGAAAGAGCAGGGGAGGCCCTGGGAGGGACCTCACTGCCCCCCGAGCAGACAGGGACCTGTGAGACCCTGAGGTCTGGGGTGGCCAAGCGGACGGGGTCCAGCCCTGTTGCTGGGCTGGGGGCTGCAGCCGGGCTTTCACCAGCAGGAAGGCCCCTGTGCTCCAGGCCCGCCTGCACCTGAGCGTCAGGTGGGGCGGCGAGCGGGGGCCCCGGGGGCACCTGCGGCCACTCCTGGGACAGCAGCTCCAGGGACTCGGTCCTGAAAGGATCCTCGTGGGCCCTGGTTTGTACTCAGCGTCCATCACCCGGGCCAGCTGTCAACGCGGCCTTTCGGTTTTGGCCACGAGAGCAAAGTGACGTCGGTTTTCTTGGTCAGGATTGGGGTCACGGTGTGAGGCTTCCCCAGGAAGCGGTGAACACGTGTCCGTGAATGTGCGTGTATCTTCACACCACCCCCACGCGTGACGTTTCGGTGCCACCCTGCTCGTCCCCACTTAAAGCCACGCCAGGGTGGAGCCCTGAGCGGCAAAGAGTAAACGCTGACCTGGCCCCGTGCAGAGTGGCCCCGACATGTCCCTGTGGGTGGACATCCCCTGCGTGGGCGCTGCACCCAGCGTCCCCCCCCCGAGCGGTCTTTCCCAGAGGGAGACCCCCGAGGTGGAGGGAGGCCTCGGGTGCACACGCCGCGTGGCCGGGAGGCGGCCTCGCACGAGCCCGGCTTCCCTGCGGTGGGGCTCTCGGGCCCGCGGGGTCGGTCTGAGCACACAGGCTGGGGGAACGGCCCTGGACGTGGCCACTAAAAACTAAGGCTGTGGGGCTTCTCTCCTGGAGGTGGAACCACACGCCTTCCGGCCGGGCGTCCGTCCCCACTCAGGAAAGCAGCTCGTGTTTGTTGCTCTGAGCGGCTCAAAGACTCCCCGCGCCCACAGGCAGTGAGCATAGAGACGGGGCCCAGCTCTTGCTAAGGTCTTGTGCTGGAAGCAGCAGGAAGCACGTCTGTTCTCGTGAGCAGGTGGCCGGAGCTGTCAGCTGCGTGCCGGGGGGCTCTGGGGGGACCTTCAGGCCGCGTTTCTCCGCCTGGGACCCGCTTGCTCCCTTGCTTACAGGAGCTGCGACGTAGACACAGGTCAGTCCCTCGCGAGTCCTCGAAAGACCGCCTAGTGCAGAATAAAGGCCCACGTGGTGGGCGTGGGGACCTGAATCCCCAGCCTCCCCGGCCCAGGGGCTGAGGGGCTCCGGGGCGGGTTCTTACTGGTCCCTCCTGACGGGGATGGTGGGAGGGGTACGCCGGTGTCGTGGGGTGGGTGTGGGCCCCCGAGGTTCCTGTACAGCTTGGACGCCTTGAGTTGGCACCAGTGACCTGATCCTTGGCCGGTCCCACCGTTAAACGTTTGTGGTTGAGGGGTTTGAAAGTTAGTTTGTTAAGAGGGACGATGTCCACACTCCCGCTTGTTCTGGTGGGGAGGATGGCGTGCCTCGAGGGCTTGTGTACAGAGCGCGGCCCCCGAGGCCCGGGTGGGAGAGGGAGCCGGTCGGCCAGGCGGATCCCTGGTTTAGAAAAGAGGCCCCTGTGAAAGGTCTGGAAGGGGGCCCGGGGAGGGGGTCATCGGCCTCACTCTAAGGCACACGCGACTTTCCTTGTATGTCTGGGTTTTAATTGGCAGCCCAGCCCAGGAAGGTGCAGAGAAGAGAAAATGGAGACGAGGGCGAAAAACTAAATCAGAAAACTAGACGCCGATTTTAAGTGACCTTGACGTTAAAAGGCAAAGACTTCGTCGTTGTCATTTACACCCAGGGAGAAGCGAGTAGTTGCGGTGGCTGACGACAGGGACCAGGGAACAAGGACCAGGAGGGGGGCGCAGGGGGAGGAGGGAGGGGGGCGATTCAGGCTGTGCACGGTGGCCCCTCCCCAGGCCTGGTCTCAGCAGGACGGGGTTGCTGGCGCCGGGGGCCGCTGGCGGGTACGAACTGCTTGTCGCCTGGGCTTTGCCCCGAGAGCCGTGGCGCCGTTCCCCCGGGGCAGGAGGGACCAGCCGTGCACCACGGCTCACACAGCGAACTCAGCCCCATGTCACTTGCAGGCACGCAGAGCCGTTGCGCGTCGCGACCCCAGGGTGACGGGTTAGGTAACATCCCGCCCGGCCTCGCCCCTCACCACCCCCGCCCTCAGGGCTCTCAGAGGCTGACAGGAGCCGAGGCTGCAGTGACTCTGGCCCTGGCTTGCTTCGTGGGTGCAACCACTGTGAGTCAGGGGGCGATTGGGGTTCCTCGGGCTTGTTTGTGATGCTAATGGCGCCAGGTCTGTGAGGGGTGAGAGCTTATCTCACATGTGTTCTGGTTTTTTATTTGGGTTTTTTGCTATCCAGGAACGTAGAATGAAAAAGGCAATAATAGGGTATTATGTCCAGCTCCAGAGAGCCTGGGGCATTTGGGGCGCGTAAATGAATCACTTAGAGACCGCAAAGCAGCCGTGCCTTACGCGGGAGCCACCCGCCCAGTCTGCGGAGTGACTCCCCAGATGTGGCGGGCTAACGCACGTCCCAAGTCTCCATTCAGCTCGAGGAGCAATCCGAGTGCACGAGGACTCGCCTCGGGTGAACCCCAACTTGTCGATAGGGTTTCTTTTTTTTCTAGTTGTTTCTGCTCTTCGGTTTTGTTTCAAAAGTGTCTGGACCATAAATAGTTCGCATTATGATTTATTCTTTACTTCAACAGTATTCGTGAAACATGCTCTCCACTCGGACTTCTCGATCGTGGCAGTACCACAGCGTAGCTTTTCTTTTACAAATTAGCTTCATGGGCCTCACTGATTTGGAAGGTAGATGAAATGTGTCATAAAAGCCACACGTGAGCCATTCCGTGGTGTGACTTTTGGGACCTGCCCCTCGCAGGGCTGAGCTACGCGACCGCACAGCGGCACCCCTCTCCGGGTGATGGGCTGTCCTTGACCGACACACGTGTGAACGTGGGCGGCTCACACACACGCGCACGGTCGTCTGTGTGCCGCTTGCGTACCTCTGCTGGAAAGCCACTGTGAACGTCCCTGAAGCTCGCAGTTTACCCAGCCAGCGTTAACGTGAAGCGGCCCCGTTTTGCTGACGTGGGGATCCCCCTTTGCGACCCAAGCGACGCCTCCCGGGGTGCCGGTCTGTCTGCCACCGTAGCAGCCCCTCCGCGTCGTGCCCCCGCCCTGCGGCCTCGGCCGCGGTCGGCGCTTTCGGTCCCCTGCAGGGGCTCTCGGGTTTCCACAAGTCTAGATGTCACTAGAACAGCAAGCAGGTGGAGCAGGCGGCCAGGACCGTGTCTGCCCCGCGTCTGGCTGTGCGTCCCCCGCGTCCCCCCTTCTTTCCTGAGCCTGGGCTGCTCTGGGGGAGGACACGGTGCTTTCCTCATGGAAAGTCTTACTAACCTGGCCCAGGGCCCGGCTCTGAGGCCTTCCCCGCTCCTAGTGATGATGGAAAGAGCCTGCCTTGCAGGTCAAACGCACGGGCGTGTTAACACTGCGGACGTGGGCTGCTACCCGGGGGCGGGAGGACGCACTCAGCCGTGCACGCGGTTCCTGAGGGTCAGTCCTCAAGGCCCGGGCCCCTGGCGTGCCACCGGAGGCAGCGCATGCTGGTGACGTGCTGACCCGCAGGCTTTATCTCCCGAGGTGGAGTCCACTGGGGCCGGGCTGGAGCCGCCACCCGGAGGAGCGGAGCCCCCGCCCGCTCACTTCCACCGCGCGCCCCCCAGCGGCGGTGCGTGCCTCCCGGGCGCCGGAGTCCGTGTGCACGCGGACTCGGGGCTGAGCTTCCAGGGCCGCTGTGCCTCCAAGTGGGTCAGACCGGTGTGCAGGCTTGGGCGCGAGTCTCTGCCTCGTCCCCAACCGGGTGGACCCGAGCGACAGCCAGTGAGTGGCGGGAGCGGTCGACCCCTGCCAGCCCGCCACGGGCAGCGCTCGAGCACCGTGCGTCTGCTGCGCCCTGGGAGGTGTGTGCTCGCCGCTGCGGCCACGCTGCAGGGCAGCAGCCGTCAGGATCTTCCTCTGGCAGAGGAGGAGGGAAGGCAGGGACTGCTCTGAGGTGTCCGCTGAGTCAGGGCCTCTATAAATAGGGCACTGCCTTTGGCCCCGGGGACACAGCTTGCTAGGCTAGGACGTTTGAGAGTCTCCTGCAGCTCGTATGACACTGCAGCTTAGGTGTCCGAGGTTCGGGGCGCCTCTCAGTTGCAGGATGTAGACGCTACCTACAAGCGTGGACTGCTTTGACTTTCTAATCAAGTCTTCTCCAGCCCAATTATTTTCTGTGCACTTGGAGGGGAATTGGTGGTTTGCTTTCAGCTAACATTCACCTTCTCCCTTAATCCTAGGTCTTAGCTGATTTCCTTCTGTAGATGGGAGAGCTGTTTGACGTTCTTAATTGGAGGGAAAGAAACAGGGGAGAAAGCAGAGGGAAGAGCTAGAAAGGTCTTGTGGAACTAGAACCACTTAGGTCTACTTGGTGCCGGAAACACTGGCGATGGAAGCTGGCGCTCAGACCTGGCTGCGTGTGGGGCACTTGGGCGCCTCGTGGTGCGTTGTCTCCAGTCTCGGGCAGGCTGTGAGGGTGGGAGAGCGTTGGCAAGTGAGCGCGTCAGGACTGTGACGCAGTTTTCCCGTGTGGCAATACTTCTGCAGAGGCGAGCATCTCTCCAGGGGGATTTAATCAGCTCCGTCTCCGTTTCAGACCAGGTTGCACAACCTTGGCCTGGTCTCTGCGTTTTCTCCCTCTGATGCCATACATTTCAAAGCGCTTTCTCGCTGAAGAACAAGCACACCTGACAGATCCTCTCAGATCTGTGAGCCACACCTAGCACACGGCTGTACTGTGTTCACCAGAGCCTGAAGCCAGAAGGGAGGGTGTCCAGCAGCACAGGAGCCACGTTCAAAAGCCCAGGTGATGACGGACCATCAGGGCTTGGCGTCTCTTTGGGGAGAGTGGTGACCAGGGCCACAGAGGGCTACGACTCCCTCTGCGGGGCGCCTGCGTTTCCACGAGAGCAGCCAGGCGCGTGGCGGCCCTGCCCTGGAGTGCCACGCACAGGGTCGGTGGCGTGGCACTTCTAAGTGACCCCTGATACGAGTGCCCTCTTCACGTGGAGTCCTGAGGGACAGAGAGTGCCTGGTGCAGCCGTCCATCACGTCCAGGCAGAGAAGAACCTGGATAATTGCTATTGGAGTAAGCGTCTTCCCATCAGAGCTGAGAAGGCTGTTCCCAGTCCAACCTGACACATCATTGCCAGCACACAGAAAACCCAAATGGCGAAAACAGCACCTGTGTGTGGCCTTTGGCTCCTTCCAGAGTGACTTTTACATATAGTCTCTGTTGACGTATTCAGCCTCACAGCAATCCCGTGAGTGGGCAAAACTGCCGATTCAGCCCCAGCTGACAAAGACGGAGGCTGAAGCTTAGAGAGAAATGTCACTCGACCTGCTCAGGACACAGCTGGTGAGTGACGGGACCAGGGACGCCACCTTGATCCGCCAGCCCTGATTTCAACACTGTCTGTCTACTCTCAAGGCTGAGCTGTGTTATTGAGCTTTTTATTTTAGCCCACTAGAGACGTAGTGAGCAAAGGCCCCTGCTCAGAAGTCTAGCTTCCAAGTATGAATTGGCCTTGCAAGCCAAAGACAAGCTGGTATATTTTTTTCTTCATCAGAGAACCTCTGGTTATTTACTGAGGCACTTTTGATGACCCAAGAAGGACTGGAAGACAGGAAGGACTTCCAAAATGGTGGAGAGAGGACCTCACTGAGAGAGCACCCCCTAAAAAGCAGCAAAAACAGTGACGAAACTTTCAAATCAATTATCCCAGAGTCTGAACATCAACCAGAGGCAGAAAAAACTGAAAAGCACTTATTCAAGGGAAACTGGACCTTGGTAACGAACGTGGGATCTGTGGTGCTGTAATTTGGGGCTACTTCCGTCCCGCCTCCCCAGCTCCATGGAGTGTAGCCGTGAAAAGCCAGCAGCTTCACTGACAGTGAAGGAGATTGGCCTCTTTGGGGCTCTGTTAAAAAACCCCATCCCCACAGCACAGTCAGTCCTTTGGTCGTGAAGCTCCCTGGAAAAGCCTCGTTCCCAGGGCAGCATAAAAAGTAGCAGATGGCTGGGGTCATGCTCATTGGAGCTGCCCAAGGCTGCGATCTCAATTAGGGCAAAGGAGCCTGGCCAAACTAGGTGACCACGGGGGATTCTGAAAAGCCCTGACATGCCCCTGGGGGTCTGGAAGGCTGCACACGTGCACATGGATATGTGCACACTCAGGAAGACCGCACACATGCATGTGGGTGTGTGCACACTCCGAAGACGTGGGCGAGGAGAGGGCCCAGCCGTTCACCTGTGGCTCCTTCACCTCGCGACCGTACGAACAGGAGTGAAGCCCAGGCTGACTGTGAACTGAGGGCGTGTCAGAGGCGGCCTTTGCACACATATCTCCTCGACAAAACAGGGAGGCCTAATGGTTCAAGGCATGCAGAGAAACCAGACTGATCCTTGAAGGATGCTAACCTGAGGGTGACCCCAGGAAGCCAAGCTTAAAAATAAAAGCAAGACTTTTTTTAAAAAAAAGTGGAACAGAGAACTTAGCAGCTACACACTGCAGAGATACAGAATCTCTGGAATTAGTCCAGGAAGGTCACTAATCAAATAAGCAACAACTAAGGGAAGAAAAGAATCCAGCAATAACAACAAATCCTGGATGGGGGGGTGGGGGAGGGAGCTGATTCCAGAGTTGCTACGGTGTACTATCGCTAACGTCCAGTTTTCAACCAAAAAGTTATGAGACATGCAAAGAAACGTGAAAATATGCCCCATACACAGGGGAAGAGGCAACCCGCATGCAGTGGACAATGCCCCCGAGAGGGCTCAGGTATTGGACTTCGTAGCAAAGGAAATCAGCCACCATAGAGATGCTCGAGGAACTAAAGGGAACTGTGTTTAGAGAATTAAAGGAAAGTGGGACAACTATGTCTGACCAAGTGGAGATACATTTTCTAAAAGAGCCAAGTAGAAATTCTAGAGTTGAAACGTACAATAACTAAAATGGAAACACATCAGAAGGGCCGAACAACATTTTGGAGCTGACAGAGTACAAGAATCAACAGACTTGAAGAAAAGTCAATAGGTTATCCAGCCTGAGGGATAGAAAGTAAAAAGATGAAAGAAAATTGAAGAAGTGAAACACCATCAGGCATACAAATGTGTGTATAATAAGAATCCAGAAAGAGAGAAGAAAGGGGTAGAAAAAGTATTTGAAGAAATAACGGTTAAAATCTTCCCAGATTGGAAGAAAAACATTGTAGACATCCCAAAAGGTCAACAAATTCCAAGTAGGATAAATTCAGAGATTCACATCATAGCCAAACTGTCAAAAGTCAAAGAAAAAGAGACAATTCTAAAAGCCACAAGAAAAAACCAAGTCATCAGGTACAGTACGTGGAATCTTCAAAAAGATCAACAGCTGACTTCTCGTTAGCAATCATGGAAGCTGGAAAGCAGTGGGACAGCATCCTCGAAAGCGCTCAGAGAAGACGACTGGTGGCCAAGAAGTTTCTGTCTAGCAAAACTAGCCTTAACAATAGAGGAGAAGTAAGCAAAGACGCCATAAGAGAATGTAGTGCCATCAGACCTGGCCTACAGAAAGTACCAAAGGGAGTCCTTCAGGTTGACAGTAACTCAGATCCACATGAAGACGTAAAAAGCACTGGTAAAAATAATTACATAATTTAACAAGCATTCTAAGAAAGCGTAAGACGATAATTACAAACCTGTGCTGATGGGCTTATATAAAAATGTCATTCTTGTGACAATGACAGTAGAAAGGAAGGAGTAGGGAAGGAAGCTATATTGGAGCAGTTTCTATATATTATTAGAAATGAGTATTAATCTGAAATAGATATTAAGTATATTGTAACCTCTAGAGGAGCCACTAAGAAAATGTTAAGAATGTATGTAGTAAACAAAACAAAACAAGACCAAAAAAAGCATTTAAATGATACACTGGAAGAAGTAAACTTAGACCCTTACCTCTCACCTTACACGAAAAAGTTAACTCAAAATTGATCATGGACTTAAATGTAAGAGCTAAAACAAAACTTTTAGGAGATAACATATGAGAAAATCTTTGAGACCTTGGATTAGGCGAAGATTTTTTTAGATATGACACCAAGAACACAGTCCATAACATTTAAAAAGTGATATATCAGACCTCATCAAAATTCAAAATTTTTGTGCTTCAAGAGATACCATTAAGAAAAAGAAAGACAAGGGAGTTCCCTGGCAGTCCAGTAGTTAGGATTCAGCGCTTTCACTGCCAGGGCCTGGGTTCTGCCCTGGTCAGGGAACTAAGATCCCACAAGCCATGCAGCATGTCCAAAAAAGAGACAAGCAACATACGAGACGAACGTATGATAAAGGGCTTATATTTAGGAAACGCAAAGAACACATATCTCAGTAATAAGACAAAAAGCCTAGGGCTTCCCTGGTGGCGCAGTGGTTGAGAGTCCGCCTGCCGATGCAGGGGACACGGGTTCGTGCCCCGGTCTGGGAGGATCCCACATGCCGCGGAGCGGCTGGGCCCGTGAGCCATGGCCGCTGAGCCTGCGCGTCCGGAGCCTGTGCTCTGCAGCGCGAGAGGCCACAACAGTGAGAGGCCCGCGTAACGCATAAAAAAAAAAAAAAAAAAAAAAAAGCCTAGTCAAAAGCTGGGTAAAAGATTTAAATAGACATTTCTCCAAGGAAGGTATATGAATGGCTAATAAATACATGAAAATATACTCGACATCATTAGTCATAGGGAATGCCAATGAGATACCATGGCATACCTATTAGAGTGGCTGTAAAAACTAACAGAGACAATAGCAAATTTTGGAGAGGATGTGGAGAAACTGGAACCCTCACACATTACTGGTGGGGATACAAAACGGTGCAGCCACTTCGGCAGTGTCTCAAAAGTTGAACATACGTTTGCCCTAAGACCCAACAAGTCTGTGCTTGGGCATCTACCCAACAGAAATGAACACATATGTATGTGCACACAAAAACTTGGGCACAAATGTTCTTAGCAGCATTATGTATACTATCCAAACATCTGAAACAACCTAAATGTCCAGCAACTAGGGAATAGATAGAAAAAGTGTGACATATCCATCCAATGGAGTATTATTCAGCCAGAAGGAGGAATGAAGTACTGAGTCATGCTAGGACATGGATGAACCTTGAAAACATTACACTGAATCAAAAGGCCAGACACAGAAGACCATGTATTATGGTTCCATTTGTATGAAGATGTCCAGAAAGGCAACTCTCCAGAAGCAGCCAGCAGCCTGGCTTGGGGATGTTTCTGGTCTGATCTCTTATGCAGGTTCATTAAGTACAGTTTTGTTAAAACACAAAAGGAGAAAAGTGCTTTTGAAGCGAAGGCTTGTGTGTGTCGTGCATGTTTCCCTCTGTATGTGGAACACGCGCAGCCGTCTTTCAGGAGTGTTGGGAGAAAATTCTAATTCTGTGTTTATATGACACAAACATAACGCTGATGGGAGAGCTTCTCTCATGGAATAAAAATGTGTGTGCTTCTCGTTACTTACCTGTTTAGTTAAATTAAGGATTCTCTTCATCAAAACGTGGGCCGCATGCAGGACCAGCCCCAGACGTTTGCTGACCGTGGGTGACGTGGGTTCTTCACGTAGGCTGGGCACACAAAATCTTGAGTCCCTTTACCTTTTTCAGTTTGAATTTTGACACAGCGTCCTTCCTTCCTTCCAGATTATAATGTGGACTCTTCCACACAGTAAAGAACAAAGAAAGTCTATTCCCCCTTTTAAAACATCCGCCCTTATCAGGCCCGGGGGACCCGGCTAATCACAGCCTGGTCCTGGGACAATGAGCCCAGCTGGCGGGCCAGGCCCACCCCCCTCCCCAAGGACGCGGATGCCTATCGCTCCCAGAAGCCGGTGGCCAGTTTTCTTTTGTTCCGAAGCAGGGATAGACAGTGCTGGATGCAGTCCTTAGCCGGGGCCTGGGGGGCTTTATCGGCCCCAGCCTGCCCTCCCTCCCCACGAGGTGAAGGCTGCCCCATCTCTGCCCTATCAGGCCCCACAGCCTGTTATTTCAGATACGCAGGAAGGGTGCCTGGAAGAGCCCTGGGCGACAGCTAGAAACGTCTGTGATTCCCCCAGGCTCGTCAGAGGCCTGGCAGGAGGGAAGAGGGGGAGATGCCGCCGGGGTGTCTGCAGCAGACGGGGGCCTCGGCTGTGAACCGCTGGCCCGACGGCTCCCTCTGCTGCCCTGCCGAGGGTAGGGGCTCCGGGGACAGCCCTGTTTTAAGGCCTGCCCCGTCCTTTCTCCATAAGGCGGCTTGGCTGGCCTGCTAGTCTCGAGTCTCTGCAGAGAGTTTCAGCAGATATGAGAGCTGGGCCCCAGCAGAGGCCTCAGGACTGACATCTCGCCTCTGACTGCGTTTGAGGTCGGAACGTCCTGTGCAGACACGTGCGGCGTCTGCTCCGCTCGGGGACCAAAGTCTAGGGAATGAGAAGGTCACCTGGTGAGGGGCGGGGAGAGCACCCTCCTTCCCCCTCAAGGGTTTCCTCTGGAATCGGTTTTTAGGGAGGAGCCCAGGTAAGACAGCTGGCATCCTCGAGTGTTTAGGGAGAGAAATGAGACTTAAGGGCATTTCCTCTTAATTACTGTCCCTGGGCGAGATTGGTCAGGGAGGGACACGGAGCGTGGCCACGTGTCGGGGCCGCTGTCCGGAGGGGGAGGCCTGCCGTGTGCTGCTGTTGGCACGGCTCCTCGCTTTCACAGCGTCAAACTTAGAATCGCCTTTGTATGCGCGTTCCTTCTTTTTCCACAGTAGCTGTTGCCAGCAAGCTGTAAACTACCCTATATCACTCAGATTTAAGAACCTCAACTTTAAAGCAAATTAAACTCTTGTTGACATTGTAATAAAAATCAGAATGGAACCGGGCAGCTCAGGAGAAGCGAAGTTCAGTTATTTTTGTGGATTTAAGATTGTTTTCTGGGATTCGCAGGCTCCCAGCACAGCGGAGTGATTTCCTCTTGGCAGACGGTCAGAGCAGAAGAGGCGGTGGATGTGGCTGGAGCGAGGTGGCCGCGCGGGGCGTCACCTGGGTGTTTGCTCTGGCGTCGGCAGGGGTGCTTGCAGCCGCCCTGGAAAAGCCGCGGCCGGGCGGCTGGTCCGCGTTGGAGGCGGGGTGCTGCACAGGCGGTTTTAATGCGCTTTAGTCTGAGGAAAGAGCTCAAATCCTGTTGTCAGAGTCTGTCTGTTAACTCGGCCTTCGTGCTGGACAGAAAGCCGCGGCTGGGAGCACAGGTCATCGTCCTTCAGAGCTCGTCCACCGATCAGGCCACGAAACGCGGAGCAGCCGCCGACCCCAGCTGTAGCCTGCGATGTTCTTGTGACAGCGTCCTTCCCTCGCTGGAAACGGTGATTTCCACTGGATCACACGCCAGCTTTCCATCCTGCGAGCAGTTTCCTGCCGTGACGCTGCGGAATCACAGAGCTGCAGGCAGACGTGTGGATAGAAACTCCGCGATGGATGAATGTGACAAGCTGGGTGGGCTCCCTGTGGATGGGCTTTGACCTGGGCTCGCGGGCAACCTCTCCCCAGCATCGCACCCCTGCCCTCACCTGCCGTGCCCTCTTCGGCGTGGCGTCCTGTTTCTCTCTGCTTTCAAGGCCGGGTCAGCTCACGACCTCTGACTCATAAACAGGCCGACATCCACCGGCCACCACAGTCGGCTGGAGCTGTCCGATCGCCACCGTTGCTAAGTCTTCAGAGCCGGCATTGGGGTCACCCAGACGCCCCGGCTCCTACCTGCCCCGCCGGGACACGGCGACACAGCGGGCAGGAGCCGGGCCATGGGGCTCCTCGCTCCGCAGGTGGCGACCAGCACTTAACTAAGTGGTAGGAAGATGAGGAGGAGACTTAAAAATGCAGGATGACATTCCTTCACGGATCCCTTCACTGTCACTGGCTGGTTAGAGGACCCCCTGGATTTAGAAACATGTCCTGCTCCCCACGGGAAATTTTACAGACGCTTGTGGGATTTTTTAAGGAGTTTTCATCCCTTTGCTTGTATCAGTGACCTCCGCTGGACCAGGGCTTGCTAAATACACAGTGTTTTGATAAAACGTCTTGCCTGTGCTGTTGTGCAGGAAGCTTGTCCGACAGCTCATGGAGCAGCGGACGGTGGCCAGCAGGGAAGGCGCGGAGCTCAGAGCCCCAGCTCCTGGCCTGAGACTCCTGTCCCTTCATCTCGGATCTCTTCATGCCCTGTGACGGAAATGGGCCCTGATTTATCCTTAAGCTCACTCTGAATCCCACGTGAAAGTCCAGCACGGCTCAGGCGTAGCGATGACCCCTCAAGGTGCCCCCATAAGGCCTCGTTTATCTTCAGTCTGAGTTAACACTTACTGTGAACTAATGTTCTACATAGTTTGTTCTCTACGTACTATTTTCTTTTTTTTTTTTAAGGACATTATTTCAAGGCTTCTTCAGAAGTCAAATTTAGATAAACAGAGAAGGAATTAACGCTAAATTTCCAAACACACAGCTCCGCCCCAGGGACAGGAAGATGATGTGCAGGTTACTGTGGTTGTAACTTCGCAGCTGGGCAACAAGTGCTCTGAGGCCTGCGGGGCAGACCTTGCCCAGACTCAACCTCGGTGAGGCTCCTGCAAGGGATTAATTCAACCTTCAAAGACGACGGAACCCAACCAGTATTTGCAGATTGCTTGCTCTGCTCTGGCATTGCAGGGCTGTCGAGACACGTGATTGGATCAGACTCCTGACCCCTGCGAAGTTAGAGTGGGGTCTGGGAGAGCAGGTTAAACAGCTAAATAGTATTTAAAATATAAACAACAATTCAGGATGACAAAGCAGGGCTCCAGACAGCACCCGATCAGCTGCCAAGTAAATTACGGAGGCCAGTGATTCCAGCGCTCTTGCTTTTAGGTTTGAGGGACTTAGAGATCATTTCAGGAAGGACTTTTCAGAGATGGGAGCTAAGCCTCAGAGGCTGTCTTCTCTACCTCAACTGGCATCTCTGTTTCACGTGGGAAATGCAGTGTCACTGGGCCTGAGGCCTCTGAAGGACACATTTCCAGCCCTGGAGGTTCCACGTCTGTCGAGTTCAGGAGCGGTCAATTATAGAGCTTCCTCCAGAAACCGGCCTGTAAGACCCTTCCCATGGGGATGTGCCCCTGGTGCCCCCCACCCCCCGGTGGTCCCCGGTCCACAGGCCTGTGCGTCCTTTCCGGGTTCTTGCAAGTGTCGTTAGAGCGGCTGTGCCATTTCTCAGGCTGAGAAGTGGACTTGGGGCAGGGTAACTCTGCAGGGCTGCTCGTTTGGGTAAGCACCAGGGGCACGGCGTCATTACATAAAGTCGATTAGAGTGCGTGCATGCCGGTCCTGTTGATTTGATTTAGAGCTAAGGAAAGCTCCAGTAATCTGCAATTACAAGAAACTAAATGGCCCTTTATGCTGAAGGCAACTTCCATGGCACCTAATATACTTTGATGAATTACTCATTATGTGCAGTGTTGGAATAGCTTCTGTAAAGAGTCATAATTGGATAATCAATACAAAAATGCAGTCTTGGTTTTTGCCTTTTTCCTACTCCCAGGTCAGTATGTCCTGAGGGTTATGGGGCCTGTCTCAGTTGCCCGAATTTTCGGACTCCTCGCCTCCCTGTCTATCGGCCTGTTTTTTCCAAATTAGCAGTTCTGAGTCATTTGCCAGCTCGGCATTGCACACTTTTTTCACGCCGTCTGTGGTTTTTCTGTTCAGATCTTTACCGAGTGAGCAAACAGGATCTGCCGTCGGTTACTTTTGTCAGCACTCAGAGGTACAGCGTGACCCTCGCGGCGGCCTCGGAGCCGTGGGGAGGGGCAGACTGGCCGCACGGAGGCAGCGGCGGGAGTGGGCTGGCGTCTGGTCTCGGGGGAGTGGTCGGCACGGGCTGGGGGCTGCCCGGGGGGCAGGTGGGCTGCAGGCACGGGCCCTGCGCACCCTCCGTGACGTCCGTCCTGCGCCTACTCGCGCCGGCCGCGGGTGGGGCGCTGGGCGCTTGGCCGGCAGCGGTGCTTGGTGCGCAGGTGACCCGTGCGAGCAGGCGGACGGGGCGGCCGCCATGTTCAGGACCCGCGCGGGGCTCGGCAAGATTCGGGCCGGACGGTGGAGCCCAGGAGAAGGCCGGGGCCCTGCTACCGCGTGGCGGCCGTGTCTGAGTCCGTAGGGACGGCGTGGGAGCCGGGAGCGTGCACCCGCACCCCTGACGGTGCGCGGGGGCGCACAGGGCTCCCGAGGCCATGCTTTGGACCTTTTGCCGAAATTGAACTGGAGGCACTGCCCTGTGAACGGCCAAGGTGTCCACGCCGCGCCCCCGCTGCTGGCCTCGCCCCGAGCCACCGGGCCCCGAAATTCTTAGTTGTCCTTCCAGAGCCGCCCCGACGATGCCGGGCCCGGACCACACCCACGCCCGGACTGCCCTCCGCAGCCGCGGAGGGCGAGTGCTGCTCTGGGCAGGGACGCGGGAAGGGGCCAGGGCGGCGTCTGCTCCCCACAGCCGAGGCCTTGCGGTCCCAGCGCTCGCAGAGCTGGAGCCCTGACGGACGCACGGCCCTGGCGGGCCTGAGGCCCCGCGCATGCGGGGAGGACGGCGGAGGATGGTGCGCTCGCGCGACCCCGCAGGAAACAGCGAGGCCCGGTCGTCGGATCGCGGCCCTCTCCCCTCCGCCCGCGGCTTGTGCAGCCTAAGTGGACGTGGTCTCGCAGGAATCAGTCTAGGAAACGGGGAGTTGCACCAATAATAATTTAAAATACTACTTTAAAAGCAGTATCGCCTGCAAACTATACCGATACAAGTGAAAATCTCTGCGTGTTACTTTAGTTCTTTTCTCAACGCCCCGGAGGAGCCGGGCTGCTCCCAGTGGCCGAGCGCAGCTGCGCCCTCCCTGGGCTGCCCAGGGCCTGTGGTGCAGCATCTCTTCTCAACGATTTGAACGATAGTTTAGAATATTTTGAAGGTGAGAAAAGTGTGCTTTTCTGTCCACCGGGGTGTAGGCGTGGCCTTTACGGCAGCAGCTCTGGAAAATTGTCTTTAAGGTAAATCTCTTCTGTGGTACCGAAGGTTTCCTGTCTGCCCCCTGTCCATCCTCCAACTAGCCCAGGGCCCCCCAGACTCTCGTGGGCTCAAATCCAGTCGCTGGGGATCTACTTAGAATGTTCAGCGGGTCTGGGTGGGCCTAAGCGTTGGCATCCTCCCAGCTCAGGCGGCACGAGGACCCGGCCTGGGCAGCGGGGCATGGCCGGGGGTGGGGAGCAGGGGGTGATGGCCGGGCAGAGCGCGGGGCCCTCGTGTCCCTGTCACCGCAGGACCGTGGATGCTGAGCCAGCCCATCCCCAGCTTCTCTCTGATCGTGGTGCTGTTGCTGAATTATGAAAATTCCAGATGTCTGCTGGGGCAGAATGGACAGCGTAAAGGGTCCCACAGCCCCTCACCCTAATTCAAGGCCGGGTGCGGGGGGGTAGTATGGCACTGTCACTGCATCTGCCACCTCGTGCCAAGATGTTTAAAAATCAGTCCCGGACTCACATCTTTCACCCTGTGTCCCTCAGACACAGGCATCCTTTTCGTTTTTTTCATTTGTTTTGGCTGCGCTGGTTCTTCGTTGCGGTGCGTGGGCTTCTTATTGCGGTGGCTTCTCGTTGCGGAGCACGGGCTCTAGGCATGCGGGCTTCAGTAGTTGTGGCTCGCAGGCTCAGTAGTTGTGTTGCACGGGCTTAGTTACTCCACGGCATGTGGGATCTTCCCAGACCAGGGCTCGAACCCGTGTCCGTCGCATTGGCAGGCGGATTCTTAGCCACTGCGCCACCAGGGAAGTCCGACAGGCATCCTTTTAAACGGCCATTTTTTTACACGATCACACCTAACAAAACTGATGATGCTCGGGTGAGGTGAGGGTTTAGTTCAAGGTCACGTTTAGCTTTGAGGTGTGGTTTCTTTTCCTGTGGACCCAGGGTCTTCCTGTGCTTCCTTCACAAGCAGCATCTTCTGACCAAAACTGGCGCCAGGTGGGGGGTCGGGTCCCAGGTGGGCCCAAGTGCCCCAGACTCGGAGTGGGCGTGTTTGACCTCACTGTCCCTTCTGATGCCCCACAAAGTAAGACCAGCCACGTGGTGTGTGTCTTGGGCCTTAGGGCGCCCTGACGTCATGTGCCCGCCGCCAGAGCAGGGCCTGTGCTCCCGTAGCGGGGTGACGGGGGCAAACCTGCCAACCCACGGTGGCTCCTCGTCCACGTCCATTTATTCTATTTTATTTTTTAATTAAAGAGTGCTTTTAAATTTGTTATTTATCCAATTCTGTTAATCGTTGGAATAGGAATTTCATCACTGGGGCAGTGTGTTTTCTAGCGGCACAGAGCAGGCCCTGGAAAAATGCTTGTTGGTGATTTAATGACCCCAGCGAGTAAAGCAGAGTGAGTTTGGCACAGATGAAATAATGGCGCCGGTCACATGGAAAGCATTCACTGGCACACACCAGTGGGAGGCCCGGGGACGAGCCAGGGACCCTCCCGGTCAGGTGGCCGCCCCCTCCCCACGGGCCCTGGAGTTTCCACGCGGGGCGTTTGCATTATTTGGCGTGTTCAGGCTAAATAAGGAAGCAGCCACGGAGGTAGGACAATTATTCTGTTTTAATGGCTGGCAGCTCCACCTAACAATGGTGTCCATCAGAGCCAAGCCTGCATCCAGCTGGGAGGGTCATATTTTATTAAAACCGTGACTTGTCGTCATGCAGTCCCTCCGCTGTCCCATTCTCTCCTTCCAAAAATAGCAGGCCCCGTGGCAGTGGCTTATTATGATTAAAAAGATAAAAATAAGTGAAGGCTGAAATAGGTCCAGGACACCCGAGGTAACACGAGAACTTACTTTTTAATGAAACTTGAGAAACTGTTTTATTTTCCACTGCTTCACAAAGCATCTCTGGAAAAAAAAAAAAAACAAAACAGAAAAGCAGAAAAGGACTTTAGTGATGTTGCAACTCTGCGTTTTCAGAATTACGGCAGTTGTGATGCGCTCGTGGCAAAATCACCATTTTCAGCCCAGAGCCTCTTTCAGCCCGAGATGGGTGGGCAGGGGCTGCTGGTGGACCAGATGCGGCCACACTGTGGACACAGAGGCCACCGGACCTGGGAGACAACTGACCCGGGCCCACCTGTGGGGAGGCGGACTTGCCAGGAGGCCGCCTCTTCTCAAGACACTAAACACCCACACGGGAGCCAACACCTCGCGTCTCCTGCACCTGAGCTGACGCCCCCTCCCAGTGGCACCGGAGCACATGCTTCCCTGGCTGTGCCCTGATCTCTGAACTGCGGCTTTAATCGCGTTGAATCTCGGCTTAGCTCACGTCCGCTTTGCTACCCTGAGTGAGAACTGAGTGTAAGTGTGCAGTGCAAACGGGGACGGTGTGTGTCCATCACCTGGGGGCACATGCGTCCCAGCGGTAACAGAGTCACAGCAGTGACAATCCGTACATCCATTAGGATTCTCAGCCACCGTCAAAGGGCTTCCTTATCCAAGAATCATTAGATTTGCAGGCTTAGCACAGCACATGGCATCTGGAGACTTCCTAGAAGTCAGCTCTTTAAGAAGAGATTTGGCCTGAGACATCTTTACTTCTGTCTACTTCAGCCAAAGGTGTATTTTCTGGGAAAGTTAGCAAATAGTTTTTTAAATTATCTTTTAGTTATGAGAATGGGAAAGAATGTCCTTCCTGTTTCGTTTTGCTCTTCAAAAAGCTATTTTGGCTTTCCCTTAAAAATAAAAATGTTTTTGATGACTTGTCCTCTGGAAGAATATGCATTTTTCTGTCCCTCGGAGGACAATGGAGCGGGCAAGTGCCATGCGTTTATTTCTGTGGTGTTTAATTTGATGGTGAGCTTTGATGGAAAGAATCGTGGGACCTCGTGCAGCATGTGGTGGTGTGTCGGAACGGGGACGGGGACAGAACTCTACGGGGCCCGCAGTGGAATCGCCAAGGCCTTCTTTGTTCCCTGGATTGCTCTTGTTTAAAGGACACCGATGCTTTAAAGAAAATCGTTCTCTCCATAAAAGCAGCATCGCAGAACGTTGTAAAGCCATAAATGGAAAAAATGACAGTATCCCTGCTGGGCTGGCTAGTTTACTAAGTAGCAGTAGATAAATACTGTTAGTTTTTAAAAATTCATAGCACAATTCATTTCCTTATTGGAACTGACATAACTATTGGAGAAGAGAAAGATGCTTTAAAGTGTGTTGTATGTAGTTAAGTATGTAATCATGGAATTTGGCTAATGTGATAAGCTATATCAACAAATATGTTTTTTTTTTTAATTCACACAAAGGTATTATTTGTAAAGTATGGTCCTTATCCGAGTTAATTAAGCTTTTTTTTTTAAGCGAGGATTAAACAGTGTGGCTAGGTTAACACTGCTGAACTAGATTTCTTATTCTCTAACCTCAGGCCCAGGCCTGAGAAACTAGGATGATGTCAGTGTGAAGGCCAGCTGGAAGATTCTAGCACCTGCTTCTCCTGGCCCTTCCTTCCCCAAGCCCCGCAGGCAGGGCCGCGTCTCTGCTGGGGTCCCGACAAGGGAAAGGGACAGAGCCCACCGCCCGCTCCCAGCCTGGGGCCAGGCACAGGCAGCTTTCCCGTTGGTTTTCCCGGTCGTCACTCACAGCTGTGTCCGATGAGAGACTAGCGACACTGCCGGTTCTCTGACCAACGAAAGGACATGGCTGATGTTCTCATTAACCTGAAAACCCTACACAGATACTGGTTCTGATAATAAAGGGATCCACACACACGTTGTCAGAAATAAGGAAACTGAAAGAGTGGAGGTGGCCCTGTCCCTCATCCCGCTTTGTGTCTTGTGGTTGAACCCAGACTTTGCATTAACTTCAGACCAGGGCGGCTGCCACACACGCCCAGTCGTTTTCTCTTTTTCCGACAGTTGGTAGATTGAAAGTTCACCAGAAGGTGCTAGAGCACTTGTCTTCCCTTTACCCATGCAGGATGGCGAGCCTGCTGATGGAGGCTTCTCAGCGGCCATCCTGCCACATTGAGACAGACCGAGGGGCTGCCCTGTCGCCAGCCCCTCTGCCCGGGCTGCCCCCCCAGGGAGGCCCCTGCCGTCCCCGCTGTGTGAGCACTGGTGTGTCTCCTGCCCTCTCTGGTCCCATCCAAAGTAAGAATCAGAGTAGTAGCTGCCCCCCAGAGCTGGGAAGATGCGGGGGCATGCCTTTCCCAGCACATAGAACTCTAACCCAGGAGGAATCTGTTTCTCCCTCTGACATGACTGAGGAGTTCCCTGATCCTTGGGGCAGAAAGGGGCCTTAGTCAAGCCTCCTGTTTTCACAGAGAAAACCTCCAGGCCCCACAGGGGCAGGACAGTCTCAGGGGGCCTTTGGAGGCAGAATGAGGACAGAGGACAGAATGAGGAAAGGACGGTGGCCTTTGTCCAGCACTTTTCCCACAGCGTGTTCAGGGCGAAGGCCTTGTATCAGGTTTTCTAAAGGAAGGTCACAGGCTGCTCACACGTCTCTGAGTGATGGTTTGAACGATACAACGTGGACATGGCAAGAACTTAGGTCTGAGAGAAGTTGAAAAAGTAAAGGATGCTTGGCTTCGAGGTTGCCCACTGGCGTCGGAGGAGCCGGGGCCCAGGTGCTGCCCAGGGAAACCGGGCCAGGCCGTCTTTAAAAACAGCTCCACCTTGAAGCCCTCTTGTGGCTTCTGTCGCTCCGTAGGGGTTGCTTTATATTTTGACTCTGACCACGTGCTGTCCTATATTTCCTGGGGTGTCGGGGACCTGCTGGGTGTCAGGACCCTGGGCTTTCCATCGTAGTCATTCTTTCCTCTCGCAGAGCAAAGTGATATTATTATCACTGTGTTCCAAGTCCCGATTATTTAGAGTCGAGCACAGAAGTATTACTATATCGCTTCTTCACTTAGAGTAAGGGAAGCGGGACTGTTGCTGATAAAGTCCTGGGACCGATAAGGCCGTGACACTGGCTGTGAGGACCCGCCTCGGGGCTGGGAGGGTGAGAGGCCCCCCGCAAGCCACGGCCCCCGCGCTTCAACGGCGGGCCGCTGCTGCTCGGATGTCAAATCTGAAAACCAAGTCAAGTCGGGTAGAATGGTGAGAAGAGAAGAGTGAGAAGCTCGCCAGGCCCCTCGGCGCGGGGCAGCTCTCAGAGCCTCCCCCGGCTGCTCATGTGACAGGCTGGCGCTGCCGTGGCGTTGGGGTGACGTTCCTGAGACGGCGGCCAGCATGCCCCCTCCTGGCGCCGGTACCTGCGCCAGCAGGTTGGTACCGACCAGCTCATCTGCCGTCGGTTTTAGAGCCGGGGCCGTGCTGCTGGCGTGTGGCTCCCCCAGGGCAGGGGAAATAGTCCTCGGTCACCTGCAACTTGTCCTCCTTTTTTAAAAAAAGTTTCTGAAGCACGTAAAAGCTATACAGGAAAAATGACTGAAAGAAAAGGTCTTTTTAGCTCAAACACAGCACTGTGTGTGTGTGGTGGTTGGTGGGTGTGTTGATGTTTTGTTCTGTTGAAAGAGAAATGTGCACAGAAAAGGAAAGCAGTGACTGTGCCCTCGCCTCCCCTCGCGTCTGTGTGCTGACTGGCTTCGCAGCGGAGGACGTGAGGACCAGGGACAGAAGGGACCTGGGGGTGGGGGGCAGGCCCAGGAGGAGGGGATGAACAGGCAGGGGTCCCGAGGGCTGGGCTGTGCCCGTCCACCTTTCCCCTGCGCCTTCCCGACTTTCCCAGTAAGCACTGAGAAGAGAGCAGTTCACGCCGGCCCTGTGGGTCTGCCCGTGGAGCCGGGAGGGAGCAGCCTGGAAGCTCCCAGAGCCGCGGGGCGTGCAGGTGGGGAGGAGGGCGGCCCCGAGTCCCGATCTCAGCTTCTCCCCTGTCACTCAAGGGCAGCGGCCCCGTTCCCACTGGCCAAGCCTCCATCGTCACACTGCCTGCCTTGTCTTTCTCGAGGGGTTGCTGCGGAATCAAGAATGATGTACATGCGCGGGCTTAGAAATGAACACTGAAGGCTGCGTAGGTGTTGGGTAAATCCGTGGTTTGTTCATTCCTTAAGATTTGTCTCGAGATCCCTAGTTTAGCATTCAGAAACGTGGGAGCACTTTGCTTAAAGGTTAGGCGTCGAGAGGGGAGAAATACATAAGAACTGTTTGGACTCCCAGTCCCTTTTAGGTTTGCGCTGTTCTCAAGATAGTCACACAGAACCCACACGTGAAACCTGAGAGATGAACCATGGATGTTTCACTACAGCGTGAAGCTCTGACGCCAACTGTTCTCCAAGTGCGGCTCAAAAGAAGAAACTCAGATATGAAAGTACAAATATTTGACTTTAAAAAGGACGTTTCCCCTTATTAGTTAATTTACATGCTCATTTACGAATAGCAGAGACATCTTTCTATAGTGTCAGGAAGGATATTTACAAACGTCATGCAAGTACAGGTGAAAAGCTATGCCTGTACTTTGTACATGCTAGTTTGGGTATTTTAAAAAATGCTAACTTCCTTTTCTCTCAATTCCAGATTTATATAGAGAGGTGGATTTGTGTGTGTGTATCAGATATACACATAACACCCTGCGTACATACCCCAGATTGAAACAACAGTTCAAACTGACACATGAGTTTTAGAAAAAAAACAAGAGTTTCCACCTTAGGAGCATTTTAGAGAAAAATTAAATATAAGGGAAAAAACCCTTCTTATTAAATTGTGGTATAACAGCTCACCACATCCTGTTGCAAGGACATCTGACGTGAGGCAGAGCAAAGGTTCCTCTTTCAGGTTCCTGACGATCCGTGAGGGTCACATGTTACCTGCAGTTCAAGATACTTCTGTAAAGATAAAAAAAACCTCTGTGTCGGTGGAAAAGCTGAATAAGAAGATGGAAATTATCAGTAGAGAGAAGACATTGTGGGAAATCGTAGGTGTCATCGGCACAACCATATCAGAGAGAGAAAGCCACCCCCAAAATCACCCACACAGAGCCCCGCGGCCGGGACTGATACGGGCTCGGACCCATGACCTCACGGAGGGAAGATAGGATGTGGCTGGGAGGCGGCGGGGCCCCAGGACCCTGTGCTTCGCACCCTCGCCCACCGTCAAAGGCCCCTCCACCTCGGCAGCCCTTCCCTGATGTGGTCTTTCTTTATCCATCTGTGAAATGGGACCGTCATGGCTTCCCTACAGGGTTCCTGTCCAGATTGTGTCTCTAGAAGAGAGTGAGGTCTGGGCGTCCACTCTCAGCCGTGTGGACGCTTGTGTGAAGCGTCATCTGCCATGGGGCTCCTGGCCGTCCAGCTTCACTTTGGGCAGCTGCCCGGCTCAGGCCCTGCGGCGCTCAGGGAAGATGCTGGAGGATGTTTGTGCGTGTGGGGTGGTTCTTGAGTCTGTTCCTAAAAGGAATGAAACCCTGTGACTCCAGCCTGACCTTGCCAGGTGTGGACAGCAGTGGGTCCAGCTGACAGGTTGTCCTCAGGGAGGCTCGTCAGATACCACTGGCCCACCGTGATGGGCAAGAGCTTCGGCTGCCCTGGCGCGTCCCATGCCGCTCTCCTGAAGGCTCCCGACGGGGCCAAAGGAGGACAGGGCCGAGCCTCACTCAGAGAGTAGCCACGCCACGGCCTGCGTCTGGGCCCAGAATGTCCAGGACACATCGAGCGATGGTGCCGCCTCCTACCACCCTGGGCGCCCCCTCCGAGGTTCAGGTGCCCCAGTGGGTAGTAGGGGGAAGCCCACTTCTGAGGCTCCTTCCCCTTTTCTCTTGTCAGACAGATGTTATTTTTCCTGTGGTCTGCATAACCCTGAGTAACTAAAAGATTCGCAGCTACTCTGCTGCTGCCTTACTACCCCTCAGGCCTCCCTCCCAATTCCCCTCATTATTACTCCTCAGGCCTCCCGCCCAATCCCCTTCATCATTAACCCCTCAGGCCTCCCTCCCAATTACCTTCATCATTACCCCTCAGGCCTCGTTCCCAATTCCTGTCATTATTACCCCTCAGGCCTCCCTCTCAGATCCCTTCATTATTACTCCTCAGGCCTCCCTCCCAATACCTGTCATTATTACCCCTCGGGACTCCCTCCCAGTTCCCTTCATTATTACTCCTCAGGCCTCCTTCCCAATTCCCTTCATCATTACCCCTCAGGCCTCGTTCCCAATTCCTGTCATTATTACCCCTCAGGCCTCCTCTCAGATCCCTTCATTATTACCCCTCAGGCCTCCATCCCAATTCCCTTCATTATTACTCCTCAGGTCTCCCTCCCAATTCCATTCACTATTACCCCACAGGCCTCCCTCCCAATTCCCTTCATCATTACCCCTACAGCCTCCCTCCCAATTCCTGTCATCATTACCTCTCAGGCCTTCCACCAATTCCTGTCATCATTAACCCTCAGGCCTCCTGCCCAATTCCTGTTATTATTACGCATCAGGCCTCCCTCCTAATCCCCTTCATTATTACTCCTCAGGCCTTCCTCCCAATTCCCTTCATTATTACCCCTCAGGCCTCCCTCCCAATCCCCTTCGTTATTAACCCTCAGGCCTCCCTCCCAATCCCCTTCCTCATTACCCCTCAGGCCTCCCTCCCACTCCCCTTCATTATTACCCCTCAGGTCTCCCTCCCAATTCCTGTCATTATTACCCCTCAGGCCTTCCTCCCACTCCCCTTCATCATTACCCTTCAGGCCTTCCTCCCAATTCCTGTCATTATTACCCCTCAGGTTTCCTCCCAGTCCCCTTCATTATTACCCCTCAGGCCTCCCTCTCGGATCTCTTCATTATTACTCCTCAGGCCTCCTTCTCAATCCCCTTCATTATTACCCCTCAGGCCTCCCTCCCAGTTCCCTCCATTATTACTCCTCAGGCCTCCCTCCCAATCCCCTTCATTATTACCCCTCAGGCCTCCCTCCCAATTCCCTTCATCATTACCCCTCAGGCCTCCCACCCAATTCCTGTCATTATTACCCCTCAGGCCTCCCGCCCAATTCCTGTCATTATTACCCCTCAGGCCTCCCTCTCAGATCCCTTCATTATTACTCCTCAGGCCTCCCTCCCAATTCCCTTCATTATTACCCCTCAGGCCTCCTTCCCAATCCCCCTCATTATTACCCCTCAGGCCTCCCTCCCAATCCCCTTCATCATTACCCCTCAGGCCTCCCTCCCAATCCCCTTCATCATTACCCCTCAGGCCTCCCTCCCAATTCCCTTCATTATTACCCCTCAGGCCTCCTTCCCAATCCTCCTCATTATTACTCCTCAGGCCTCCCTCCCAATTCCCTTCATCATTACCCCTCAGGCCTCCCGCCCAATTCCCTTCATTATTACCCCTCAGGCCTCCTTCCCAATCCCCCTCATTATTACTCCTCAGGCCTCCCTCCCAATCCCCTTCATTATTACCCCTCAGGCCTCCCTCCCAATCCCCTTCATCATTACCCCTCAGGCCTCCCTCCCAATTCCCTTCATTATTACCCCTCAGGCCTCCTTCCCAATCCTCCTCATTATTACTCCTCAGGCCTCCCTCCCAATTCCCTTCATCATTACCCCTCAGGCCTCCCGCCCAATTCCCTTCATTATTACCCCTCAGGCCTCCTTCCCAATCCCCCTCATTATTACTCCTCAGGCCTCCCTCCCAGTTCCCTCCATTATTACTCCTCAGGCCTCCTTCCCAATTCCCTTTATCATTGCCCCTCAGGCTTCCATCCCAATCCCCTTCATTATTACCCCTCAAGCCTCCCTCCCAATTCCCTTCATTATTACCCCTCAGGCCTCCCTCTCGGATCCCTTCATTATTACTCCTCAGGCCTCCTTCTCAATCCCCTTCATTATTACCCCTCAGGCCTCCCTCTCAGATCCCTTCATTATTACTCCTCAGGCCTCCCTCCCAATTTCATTATTACCCCTCAGGCCTCCCGCCCAATTCCTGTCATTATTACCCCTCAGACATTTTTCTACCCCTCTTGCTGGTCTTACTAGAATCAGATTTCTGCTCTGGGACTTTCACTGTCCTCAACCCTTAGTGGGAAGGCAAACCCCAGTTCTGTGTGGTACGATTGAACTTTCACGCCTCCTCTTCATGTGGGACCTTGTTTACCACTGTTCCCACCGTGTAGGGCCTGCTTTGAGGTTTTGACTCTAACTTCTCTTCTGGGTGGAGGTGGCCCCGCCGCCTCCCTTCCCCCCTCCCAGTAGCACCTGCCACCTGGTGGGAGGGACTCTGGCCTATGTGTGGCCCCAAACCTTTCACTTTTCTCAGAACCAGTTAGGAAGCCCCACTGGGCCCACGACCTAGGCTGCTTTAGGACAAACGCGACGGTGGCCACGAAAGCACCTTGTAAACCGTCGCTCGCTGAGTGATACAGGGCGCAGGGCCCTGTGGTTCCAGTGCTGTCACACCTCGTGTGTGGGTCCCCCCGACACACACCCTGTATCTTTCTAGTGCGTTCCACACGTTTGGCCTGAGACAGAGACACCCTGCGTGCAGGTGTGGCCTGTCCTGACCCAGACCAAACCCCCAAGAGACGGGACGTGTGAGTGTTCTTGTCAGAATGTTCTTTCATGGCGACGTTCTGCAAGGTGTGGACGGGGCCGTGCCTCTTAGGGACACACAGGCTGGACCCGTGACGTGGGGGAAACAGGAGCTCTGGCCCTGGTGGCCCGAGTCCCGCCACCCCATGCCCCGGGCGGCCGAGTGGCACAGAGACGGCCCACCACCCTGGAGCTGCCCGTGCCCTGGGCCTCGTCCTGGCCTCCTTGGTGGCCGGGGAGGCACTTGGCCGGGTGAGCACAGTCCCTCCGCTGTTTACCGTGCGAGGCAGGGCCGGCTGCAGAGGACATGTGGTGCACGTCAGGTGGCCATGTCGGTCAGGCGTGTCCCCTGCAGGCCGCTGCCCGGCTCCCCCTTCCCGCGTGCTGGCGGCCCCTCGGGAGGAGCCCGGGTCTGGGGTCCGCAGGGCGGGCTCCTGACTGAACCAGGGCCAGCACGTTCTGTTATCAGTTCCCGTGACACAATTCCTGGTTCCCCCGCTGGGCCTTATTATTGTTATTCTTAAAAATAGGTGGGGGGGGTGTGTTGAAAGGCAGTTTAGGGAAGGGAGTGGGCTCGGGAAACGCACTCCACTAATTGCTCCAGGAAGCCGCCCTTGGCTGGGTGGGGGCCCTGCAGAAACACACGGTTTATCTGGCAGTAGAGGGAGCCCAGGCAGTTCCGTGACGCAAGCACGTCCCCACCTCTGAGCCCTGCGAGCGGTGGTGACAGCCTCTGGGCAGCATTTCCCCATCTGGTGCCGTGATGGGGGGCAGATGCCGTGCAGGTCACTCCCGTGGCCTTTGCCAGCTCCTCTCACTTCCCCTCCGGCTGCCAAAAATCACAGGCCAATCGTGGACACGAACAACGGGACAGACGTGAAGGAAGAGCCCCGAACAAAGGGAGGCCCAGGCCCGGGAGACCAGCGCTCCTCCCCAAGCTGCCCTGGCCCGTCTGACCACGAGGCCACGGAGAGGGGCCCACGGGGCGAGGACTTCACCAGGGTGCTTCCGCTGCGGGGATTATCTTTTGGTTTCGCAAACCTGCGGGAGCACAGGCTGCGCACCGGCACCTGGGTCAGTCGTCGGGACCTGAGTCCTGCCGGCTCAGGACACCGCATCCTCTGGGGACACCTTTTCACAGGCTGAACATAACTGACTGATGGAATTTCTGGTGATTTATGTAAGCTCGTATGCAGAGTCCTGTCTCTCTAATGCTCTCTATTTTTGTTTTCTTGCAGTAAACGAGATAATACGAAACGACCTCTCCAGTACCAACCTCCACTCGTAGTCGGCAATTGGGACTCTCAGAAGCTGCGTGGTGTTGATTCGACGGTGACAACTGAGTCAACAGACTGAACTCACACCTGGTACCACTCGGAACTTCCACCTTAGTGAAGGCTTAGATCATTCGTATGAAGAAGTAGCTCAAGGAAGGAAGGAAGGACCACTCCATCTTCTGAAGGAAAGTCATCTCAATAAGGAGACGAAGGTGGGTGGGTAGGGGAAGCACAGAAGACAGACCGTGTGATGTGCCCCTCGTGACCGCAACCCGACGTGGCAGCCTGACCCCAAGCGTACCCTTCAGGCACCCCTGCATTTCATACTGGAAGTGCCTTATTTAAGCAGACCGCAGCAGCAGGGCATCGTGGAATTGAGCATTGAACTGGCTACCAGGAGAGTATTTGTGAGAGCAAAAGCTGTAGAGACATTTCGTCATGAGGCTTCATCCTGTGTATAAATTAAGAGAATACTGGCTAGCCGGGCACGGTGAGGAGAACCTAACACGTTAGCCGGGCACGGTGAGGAGAACCTAACACGTTAGCCGGGCACGGTGAGGGGAACCTAACATGTTTCCTACTCTCTTCACCTTTTCCTGGGCTGTAATATACAATTCTGTTGCCTTACTCGGTGCATTTCAGGACTCTTCCAAGGTGTCATCTCAGCTCTTTCATGACTGCCTTCCCTACCCTGTGTTACTCAAGCCTTAGGGCTGTTCATTATAGCATGTTAGGATTTTGTTTTTAATCTGGCTTCGAACATAGCACAGGTAAGTTGAATAGCACAAGGTAGGTTACTGGACAAAAAAAGAAATCTATCTGTCTCGGGATAGATCTTGCATTTGCATGTGTGTACATCTATAGCCGTGTATTTATGTATGAACATAACGGAGGTGGTGATACTCACTCTTCGCCCAGCAAGGGCGTCCATGTCAGCAATAACCAGTATCCATTCTGGAAAATTCACCTGGGGCTCCAAACCCAGCTTCCCAGCCACTTCCGAGGGGGCGTCACCCACCCCCCAGGAGGTCTGTGTGTTTTCCTCTCCTGTAGTTAACCAAGCACTTTAAAAGCCGGGAGAGGTGCGTCCACAATACCGTCTGTTACCAAACAGCAAAATTGGAAAGAAACTATAAATAACGTTACAGAAGGAGTGTAATATATTTGTTCAGCTGTAAGATTATTATTTCACAGAAGCCTTATAACTCTGCTTCATCTAAGGAAACGATAACCAAAAACAGCGTTTAATATGTGGTGACTGTAGTGTGTTTCCAGACTAGTTACTGTTACCAGATAGGTTAGTGTGAGCTTTACTACTGCATTTTGTACCCTTAACAGCTTATTACGCATTATTGCTAGCAGTGACCTGTCGTTTCACGTAACCAAAAAGCATGGTTTTAACGAAAACATGTTTAACCTGATAACTGTGCCTTAGGAGCTCACGCCCCACTCCTGGAACTCCGCTGAATCGAATGGCACCCTCGGGGGAGGTGACAAGTACTGTCACCAGACTCGGCGTTTTGGTGGGGAAAGCGCTCTCCCACAGAAAGAATTATTTTGAAAATGTTCTTCTGTACGATCAAGTCTTACTGTTTTTTTAAGTCACAGAACCGAAAGTCTGAAAGCCATATCTGTAACATTTGCGCATTACTGTGAAGAGCTGAAGATATATGGCTTCGTGTACATATGACCCTGCCTTCCCGCCTGAAGCCCTGCCCTGCATTTAGCCTCCTAGGAGTTGCATGAGACATTTCTCGGGAGACTGTCCTATGGAAAGGAAGTGTTTGATACTGTGTTAGCTCTCTTTGTAGTTAGAAAATCGATCCAATAAAGCAATATTTTTTTGCTGGACAATCGTAGTTTGAGAGTGATTCATTCTGCGTGTGGAAACTCCTTCTCTGTTCTTAAGCGCGTTCTCTGCTGTAGGTCCGTGTACTTCTGTGTCTGTAAGAGGGGCTTCCCGCTGAGCAGTGTGAGGGGTGTGTCTTTCCTGCTTCCACGTCGGGGAGGCCGTCAACATCTCTGCCCGGAGATGGAGCCTGGCGAGGCCTCCCACGCTCACAGGAGACCCGCCATCGCCGTACAGGACGAGGCGAGTGGCCGCCTGGCTTTGCCGTCTCCTTCTGCTTCTAGCAGCACCCTCCCTGCCCCTACCCCCAACCCCTGCCTCAGGCTTGGGTGGGAGAATAGCATCTAGTTGTTGATAAAGCAAGGGTGACACCTGGAGCTTCTCTAGGGATGAGTGCCCTGAATTATGGAAACAATATTTTGCATTCAGGACTTTCAAACCGCAAGAATTCCTGTTTCTCTGGCCAGAAGGTTTACAGATTGAGGTAAAGTCCTAGAAGAATCTCATCAACGCAGGTAGCAACAGACTCTCCCAGCCCGTTTCTGTGCCGACGTGTTTGAAGGGAACCCAACGATAATGTCCACGGGAGCTTGGGGAATCGGGGACACACGCAGAGGGCCTGGTGGGGATTGTGGACAAGGTGCCCTCGAGCCCCCAGGTCCGTCTGGAGAGCTGGGCCCCAAAGGGAATCCCGGAGCCGGGGGTACAGAGGAGGGCAGACCTCCATCCGCCTCTCTGAAGAGTGTGCTGGAGGCGGTTAGTTCCAAAGTGAGTTTTTACAAGCCCACCCCCGTTCCCAACAACAGCATTTTATATTCCAGAAATAAAAATGTACATTTATAAAATGATGGTTTCTGCAGAGGAGGCTGGGCTTCTGCGAATACCCATTTACTTAGTTTTTGTTTCTTTTCTGTTGCTCTTGAATAATAAGGAAAGCATCCCCACCAGCTTGTTTCCGGCAGGCAGCTACTGTGTTTTGCTCAAGCATATAGACCCGGAGCGTCGGGTCACCTCCCGCCCGCGACGTCCGGGGTGAACTCGGCCCTGCAGGAACCGGGCAGGTGCGGCCCCAGAGCCGCTGACGCGGGACAAGCGGGGCAGCCTCAAGGGGCTGCCCTGCTGACCTCCCCTCTCTCCCCCTCCCGCGCTGCCTGTGGTTCCAGCCCAGCCCCAGCCCAGGACGGGACAGTGTGAAGAAAATCTGCTAAATGTCAGACCAAGTGCGGCCTGAGAAGAGCTCGCCGTGGGAGTACCCCTGTCTGTCCAAGCGCGCCCCTGACCTGAGGAGGCGGGTCCCGGCTGGTTGGAAGACTTCCTGCGGCCCCCCGACCCTGTCACCCAGACAGGCCGCTCCCTCCCCGCCACCTAGGATGTGTGGGCCCCGCCCTGGCTTCGAGGAGGGACCCGCGGGCCCAGCTGCTTTGATCCCGTGGATCCCCGCCGTCGGCCCCAGCCAACGATACTGCAAGGAGGGGGTCTCTGCGCCACTCTCATTACATATTCCTTCAGAAATATGTTCCGCGTTGCAATAAATAAACTGCATTTGAGTTGATGTGTTTGGGGAGAAGAAAGAAGAAAGACCGGAGCGGCTGAAGCGGAGAGAAAAGGGCCAGATGTGGGAGAAGTCCTTGCTCCACTGTTTTTTTTCAATTAAGGTAAAATTCACAGAAGATGAAATGAGCCGATTTAAAGCGCACAACTCGGGGCATTTGGTACATTCACAGCGTTGTGTGACCACCACCTGTGTCCCCCAGAAGGAAACCCTGTGCCTGTGAGCCGTCACTCCCCACCCCGTCTCCCAGCCCCTGGGAACCACGTCAATTCTGCGCGTGGGTTTGTACGTGCTGGATGCTTCATGGCCTCTTTCGCGGGGCAGAGTGATTTCAAGGTTCACCCACATCACGGCGTTTATCACAACGTCATTCCTTGTGGCCAAATACTATCCACTGTGTGGATGGACCACACTTGGTGTCCATCATCAGACGATGAACATCTGGGCTGTTTCCACCTTTTGGCTACTGTGAGTAGCACTGCTCTGAACATTCGTATGTGAGTTTTTGTTCAGCCCCTGTTTGCAGTTCTCCGGGGTACACACCTAGGAGTGGAATTCCCGGTAATATTGTAATTGTGTGTTTTCCTTCTTGAAGGACTGCTTTCCCTTGTTCAATTTTTAGATTATCAGTCCCTGAGACAGACTCTGGGTCACTAACCCAATCTGGAATCCCATATGTGAAGCACGTTGTATTTATAATTCTTTGTGCCAAAACAATTACGCTAACTATAAGACGACTGCATGTTCGTTGATGCCCAAGTAGCATGCAGCTCTCGCCCGTGCCCTCTACAGCCTCTTGGGTGGAATCACCCTGTCCTGGTTCCTGCCAGGAAACTGGGGCCTCTGCCTGTGAGACTGAGTTGTCCAGGTGGTGCCAACCAGGCCCCAGATTACACGTGTGTCTTTCGCTTCACACGTCCAAATTCCAAGAGCGGAGAAAAGCGCCTCACGGGGGCCACCGGTGCCTCATCCCGTTTCTTAAAGAATGGAGCTGCTGCAGGCATTTCACACGACCTCCCTGCTGACGGTGGGATCTGCCACAGGGCCCTTCTGCAAACAGAGCTGCAGATACCCCCCTCACACACACACACACACACACACACACACACACACACACACACCCGTAGAATCTCCCATCCTCCAGCGGCTGCTGTGTTTTGGAGGCTGTGACCACAGGTCTTCAAGCATCGTGACCTCCGCGTGGCTGCAGGGCTGCAGCTCGTGGTCATGACCTTAATTACCAGGGCACATTTGTCCTCGGCAGCCACTCCTCGTTTTTTCCAAAAAGGAGGAGGAAAAACACTAATGAGCATCTGTTGGGGTGGGGGGGGGAAGGTTAAGTCACATGCGGGAGGTGGGAGCTGGGGCGTGTGAGCCCCCATCCTCAGCCGCCTCTGCCCTCACATGCGTGTCGTTTGTGCTCGGGGTTTGTTGAGCTTCAAGGATCCGTGGCTTTATGGTTTTCATCAGAAGTGGAACATGGCAGCCACGATCCCGTCCAATGTTTCTACCCCGCCTTCCGCAGCTGTAGTCACGCACACGTGGCTGCGTGAAGTCGGTCCACAGTCCACCAACGCTCAGTTCCGCAGACTTTTTCTGTTTTGCTTTCCTCAGTTTCTCGTGCTGTGTCCTCTTCCACGGCATCCAATCCCCTGTGGCTCTAGAGTGTTTCGGTCCCGACACTGCAGCCTTTAATGCGAGAAGCTTGGTTTGTTAACATGTTCACTCATTCCTCTGACTTCCTGAACGCGTAGGAGGTAATTATACCTGTGTCAATATCCTCGTTTGCTGACTCCGTGATTGGTGTGATGTTTAGTTGATGTTCATTGACTGATTTTTCGTCTCATTTGGATTGTAATTTCCTGCCTCTTTGCATGATCAGAGGTCAGACATTGTGAATTTTGCCTCACTGAGGGCTGGATATGTTCTGTGTTCTTAATGAATGCGTGTTCTGGGATGCAGTTTAAGTCACTTGGAAAGTTTTGATCCTTTTGGGTCTTTTTAGCTTTTAAACTTTGTTTGATGGGACCAAACCTTGTTTGATGGGAACACTTAGGCTGAGGCTAATTTTTCCCACTCTCAGGGCAAAACCCTTCTGAGGACACTCCTCGATGCCCTGTGAAGTATGTTCCACCGTGTGTCAGCCTTGTGTGGGGACCGAGCATCTCTCCCTTTAATCCTTTAGGACCACCGCTCTTTACTAGAACTTGAGGGGACTCCCTCCCATGCCTGTGTGGGTCAGGACTCATCCACAGCCTGAAGACAAACCCTCTGCAGGTCTCCAAGCCCCCTTCTGGGCAACCCGCTCCTCTGCAGTAACGCCCCTAAGCTTTGAGCAGCCTTGGCAGCCCTGCCCCGCCCTCTCGTCTCCTCAACTGTGGGAGGCTCTGCTGGGGTCCATCTCCTCACACCGGGGACTGGAAAACCCCCTGCAGGCCCCCGCCGGCTGCCCCTCTCAGGCATCACTGTTCTTTGTTGCCTGATGGCTAACGTCTAACACATGTTTCATATATCTTTTCCATTTTTCACCTTTTTGGGTGGGAGGGTAAATCTGGGCCCTGTTAGTCCATCTCGGCTGAAGGCAGAAGTTCTGACGCTTGATTTCTCAAAACTTCTTTGGTAGGCCAAATTTTAATCAGAGAAGTAGTCAATCTTCCATTTTCCCTGCGTTTTATATCATATAACAATAATGCTATTCACATAAAAACTACACGTCTAGCCAAGAGAGTGGCTCGTGATCACCAGACATGCCTCGGGGCCTCATATAATTTTAACCGGAAGGGAAGGCGTCAAACAGAGGCTGAAAAACGGCCTTAGCTGCCAAGTATGCTTTTTACTTGGAGGAAGAACAAAAGAGTCCTGGTCGTGGCTTTTCAAAATGCAACAGAGAAGAAAAAAACGTATCTGTGTTCAGGTGGCGTGAGACCCTTCTCACACGGCCCTGGTGTCCTGCTGTCCCTGTGACAGGAAGACAGGAAGCTCACAGCCGCGGCCTCTCCCAGGTCAAAGCCGCTATCAGGCTCATCCCAGACGACACGGACCCAAGACTAACACAGTGGGCTGTCGGCGAATCTAAGCTTCACACCCAGAAATGAGGGTCTGTGAACTTCATGGGCGCAGCTACCTTTTGTGTTTTCATGTCCTGTGCCTGGAAAACAATATCAGCTGAGACTTCGTCCGTTTGGAATTTGGAACAATTAGACGTTAATGGTTTTGGCTGGTTCAAGTTCACTTTTAGACTTTCTAGTGAGAAAGGGGTTTGCGAGCAATTTAATCACTTAAAAGAAGAATGTAAATGGCATTAAGGTCTTTGGGAACATTCGTTGTTTGCATACAGATAAGGCTGCTAATTATGATTTTTTTCCTATTCATTGTAGTAGGCCCAGCAGGACTTGGACTTGAAAATATACCATTAGTAATTAGTTCCTGTAACTACATATACTTGAAAGGAATAAAGTAAATTTTTTAAAATTATAGCCTCTAATCCAAACCTCTCACTAATTTCTACTCACTCCACTTAATCTAGATAATAACAGTACAAGGTGAATTCCCTGGCGGTCCAGTGGTTAGGACTCTGGGCTTCCACTTCAGGGGGCACGGGTCCGATCCCAGGTTGGGGAATTAAGATCCCACAAGCTGCACGGCACAGCCTAAATAAATAAATACTTAAAATTTTAAATTAAAAATAAAAAGAAACAGTACATGGCTCACGTACATGATTCAGTGACACTTGCCAAAGCTATGTCCAAATGCGCTCGACGTCATTTGATACTCAAAGCCATCCCGTGAGGGAGGTGAGACAAATCAAACCCCCGGTCGACAGGTGAAGTTACTGAGGCCTCGGGGGAGGAAATTGTCTCTGTTAACTTGTGGCTTTCTCCCTGTGCTTATGCTTTGAGGAGAGAGAACTGACATCCATCCACACATCCACCCACCCATCCATCCACCCATCCACCCACCCACCCACACATCCACCCACCCATCCATCCACCCATCCACCCACCCACCCACCCATCCACCCACCCATCCACCCACCCATCCACCCACCCATCCATCCACCCATCCATCCACCCATCCACCCATCCACCCACCCATCCATCCATCCACCCACCCACCCATCCACCCACCCATCCACCCACCCATCCACCCACCCACACATCCACCCACCCACACATCCACCCACCCATCCACCCACCCATCCACCCATCCACCCACCCATCCACCCACCCATCCACCCACCCACACATCCACCCATCCATCCACCCATCCATCCACCCATCCATCCACCCACCCACCCATCCACCCACCCATCCACCCACCCACCCACCCATCCACCATCCATCCACCCATCCATCCACCCACCCACCCACCCACCCACCCATCCACCCACCCATCCACCCACCCACCCATCCACCCATCCATCCACCCATCCATCCATCCACCCACCCATCCACCCATCCATCCACCATCCACCCACCCATCCATCCACCCATTCATCCCCTGTGCCCCACCACCCCCCATGTTTGGTGACCCTCCTCTACTGGGGCTCAGGGACCCCTCCTGCTGCCCCCCCCACCGTTGTGCCTAGATTTGGGTTTCTTTGCATCTGATGGTTGCAGTTTCCTGACAGCTATGAATCCTGGCTGGGGCAGCTGGCCCAGCAGGTAGGTTTCCTTCTGCCCCTGTGTCCATCAGCCGTGCTCCTGTCATCAGGCCCCCTAGGCCAGGCCATCTCCTCCCATCCTGGATGTTGGTGACAGATGGCCTGGTATTCCCCTCACAGGGATTTCCTAATTATTCTTGGAGCCAGAACCAAGCGGAAGATGGAGGCAACGCCTGTGGCCCCCACTGGCCTAGCCACCTCTGCCTGGAACTTCCTTGTGGCCAGAAATCTGGAAGGAGGGGCCTGCGGGGGAGAGGCCTTGGGGGAGGGGTGTGCTTGTATACATCAAGCTGCGCATGTGGGACACGTGTGCTGCTGTGATGAGGCCGTGGCTGCCAAGCTGAGGGGACTGTGGTGCTGGGGGTTAAGGGAGGGGACTGAGTAACTCGAGGCCCCATATCTGTAGCACTTCGGGGCTTTTAGCCTGAGTTACCAGCAATGGCACTTTGACAGCTTTCTAAGTTTTCTGTGTTGCCGTACTTGACATTCACAGTGACCTGGAAGCTGTCTGCAGTTGTCCCATACCTGATATGCAGCGGTGAGGCGTGTTCGGAGCTGGTCCTGGAGAGACCCACGTGCGGCCAGGACAGGTCTGCACGCGCTCAGAGCTCTGCCATCCGCGCTGCCGTGTGCTGGCTGCTTCTCCCTCTCAGCCCCCGGCCCTGCCCGAGGTCTCCCAGGTCAGCTCTGCTCTAGGCCTGTCGTCCCCAGGGCTGGGGCAGGGTGGGTGGCCAGGCCAGCCTAGGGGCGGCAGCTGCTGTATCGACACGGGTTCTGCAGGTGAGCGGATCCGGACCCGCGCTTTGTCCTGCGGCCCGGGATCCACGCAGCCCAGCTTCCCGCGCGCGCCGGCTGTGTGGGCGCCTGGGGGTGCAGCTGCCCCCTCCACAGAACGTTCTCCCGGGGCTGAGCTGAGCTGCCATCCTCCAGCCCACGGAGGTGGGAGCGCCAGGCTGCTCTGGGGAACAAAAACGGCCACGTCTGGTTGCAGAGCTGGGAAAGGCCTGCCTTTATCCTTAGGGTTCCGTGGGAGTTAAGGGTTCGAGACCGAGTCACGTGGCAGCAGGCGCTGGAGGTGGTGGTCTAGTGATACATCTGAGGAAAACCTCGGACAAAAGAGGTTTTAACCCCCATTAACCAGGAAGCCCATTAACCACATCATTTATTTCCTGATTATTCCATTAAGCAAAACTTTCTGGATTATGTTTTGATGGGCTTGTGATGAAATCCCAGTCAGTGTTTCTTTAAGGAGGAGGAGTTGGGGGCCGCGCCCCCTAAACGGTGGAGCTGCCTGCCTCGCTGGCTCAGCTGGGAGGTTAGCCAAGGCCCCAGCCAGGGCAGCGAGGAGATACAGAAAGATGCTTGAGCACACAGCTAATCAGGGGGACCCAGGGCAGAACGTTTGGCTCCAGAGGGTGAGTGGAGACGGGCATGTGGAGGACGGGAAGCCGCTCAACCGAGGGGCGAGATGGGAGACGGGGTCTGGATCCCAAAGCAGGAGGCGCCCCGGTTGTGGACAGCAGTCAGCACAGGCCTCGGACACTCCCGGGTCACAGGGCGTTTCATCGCAGGCCGCGTCCTCATTAGAAGCATTTGTGTTTGTGCCGGGACGCCTCTGGGCTCTGGGAGAGTAGTCTGGCTTTGTTCAACCCGTGGGATGTCTCGTCCCTGCTCTCAGTAAAGAAGTCATCGCCCACAACTGGGGGGCTGGCCCTTGGCGACTGCACGCAGGGACTGGAAGGGACCCCAAGGCCTGAGCACAGCAGTAATCATATCTGCCGTCCCTGCTCGACAGGTTGAGTCCCAGGGTGTGTGGGGGTGTCCGAGTGCCCAACGAGGGCCGGGCTGGGAAGGCGTTATTACAAAAGAATATGTACCCAGGCCCTGGTCTCCAGGAGCCCCTGAGAAGGGGAGGAGAGCCGGGCGCCCGAGGGAACGGTGGACCCTCACTCCCAACCACAACCCGACAGCTGGGTCTGCGCACACGCACGGGGCGTCACCAGCCACGCCCGAGGGACGGGGGCTCCGGGCTCGCACCCTCTCCCTCGCTTGGCCCACACTTCCAGACGCTGTGAAGAAGCACGGATATTCTCACAGGTTGCTACGACCTAACGGTTTTATTTCTGTCCGTACGTAGAGGTCTTACCCTCTCCGTAGCCCTTTCCCTCGCTGGCCGTGCCATCTGCGGGACCACGCCGGCCTCAGCCCCCTTAGGGGCCTAAAGCTGAGCGCGTGCTGCTTCCAGGCGCCTCGAGTTTGTCCAAGTGCCGTTTCCCTGTCACCCAAACTCGACGCCCTCCCGTGGCCCCAGAATCACACTCTCCTGGCCACCGGACCCCACCTTGTTCCCCGTGCGCACGAGGCCTCTGCCAGGGACGCCCCTGGACCCGTGTGGGTGGTGAGCCCGGCCGGGCAGGTGGGACCCAGACGTACCAGAAGCCGTGGGGAGAAAGGGGGGACCTGGGCTTAGGGTGCTTTGGGCCGAACCGCGGGAGACGAGTGTGGGAGGATTCCTGGGGGCTGGGGACTCCAGGGAAACACATCGACGGCGCGTGCCGGCTCACTGCTGACAGCCCGCTGTTGACCAGACAGTGGTGGCTGCTCCTGGAGCAGACCCGTCAGTGCCTTTGCTCCCAAAATCTGGGCGCGTTGTCTCCTGTCTTTGGTCTTGGTGGGTGCATCACTTTTGGTACTAAAGTGGTAGTCTGCAAAGCAAAATTGCCGTCGCTTGTAGCAGGGCTTCGGCTGAGGGGTGCTCTGTGTCACCACCTTCTGAGGCCGAATCTCAGCTTTGCTTCAAATGTGGGTTTAGGACATCGAGGTCCTGTGAGGCCCTGTTTAAACTGTAAGATCTACACAAGCCTCCAGGAGGCCCGTGAGCCTGGGCGTGGCGACAGGACAGAAAGAGTTGGAAGAAGAAGACGCCCGCCCCCCCGGACCCTGTCTGGCTGTCATCCCCCCGACCCCCGACCGCAGCCCCTCCTCACGAGATGCACACGACGGCCACGCGTGTGGCTCGTCCCCTCGCCGGCAAGGACGCGCGGCCGAGGCGGGCGATGACGCTCCATCCTCACAGATGCAAAGGGACCTGTCCACCCTCTTTACAGCGGAGGGCACTCGGCCCCGCAGAGCCAGCGACTGGCAGAGCCGCCCGGGGGGAAGGGCTGCGCTGGGTGGCGTGGGTGTCTCCATGGTGGGGCCCCTGCTCTGTCCCAGAGGCTTCCGTGACGAGGCCCTGTCCTCGGTCATGGGCGACTGCGGCGTGAAGCCCGGGGCACGTGGCCTCCGCAGAGTCCGCTGCCCGGGAGCGAGGCGCCGGGAGCCTCGCGTTCAGCACACCATCAGCCGAGGCCAGCTCACGGGAGAGGAGACGGGGGACAGACAGTGCCCGCTGTCCAAGAGGGGGCAGCTTAGCACCTGCCCTTGAATTTGATAGAACGCAGATCCGTGCTGACTCAGTTAGACGTCCACAACTCCTTCTCTGCAGCTGAGAAAACAGGTGCTGGCCTCGAGGGCCACTCAGACCATGTTCTGTCACCATGGAGCAAAGCGTACAGTAGCCTGGGGGGTGACAGTCTCAGGCCCCTCTCGTGTGGCTGACAGTGGAGCTGACACCACATCTTCTGGGCTGTGTGCTGTGGCTTGTGCCCCGTGGACGGAAAGGCCAGCAGGCAGGTGACCCTGTGACAGGAAGTGCCCGAGGCCACCGTGTCCTGTCTTCCTCTTTGAGAGAAAAAGCCAAAGCTCCGGGGCTGCCGCACACCGTCATGTCCTCCCCCGGCGTCATGCCCTCCCCCGGGCAGCCGGTGGCCTGTCTTCCGTCAGCAGGACCCCCCATGGGACTCTGGCGCGGCCGTAGCGGGAACGCCGCAGCCGGCTGAGGCCTGCGGGGCTGCTGGCCGTGGAGCCCGAGTGTGAGGCAGGGATTTTCCTGACAACCCGGCGGAAGGGAAGCTCAGGCCCTGAGAAGCGCATGACAGCACGGAAGCCCCCCGCAGAGACTGGTTTAGAGGCTGAGGGGCAGGGGCGGGGTCACAGGTGCCCAGGGCCGGTGGGGAACAAAGGAAGGAGAGGTCAGGGGTCCTTACAGCACGTGGTCCAGCTCAGACCCGGGACGGGACCTGCAACAAGACCTGCGACTATGGCCACGTCCGACCAGGGCTGCCTCCAGGGCCCCTCAGATCCTAACGCCGCAGCTCGGGCCTCCCGTCACTCCACCCTCAGCCTCGAGACCACCCATGGGCCCCGCACAGGGGACCCACCTGGTCCCCTTGCCCAGATGCCCTGGTCAGACGCCTGTCTCCGACTGGGTCCTCCCTCCACCTGGGCCCGGCCGGCCATCCCTGCCTTCTGACGGGAGCCCCCCGGTGCCAGCCAACCACCCACCTGGATTTGTGTTTTCAAGAAGGCGTTGTTTATTTTATCTGCTTCTGGTTCTGCCTTGCCTGTCCCTTGTCACCTGAATTTCCTGCCAATCCTTTCAGCACCTCCTGTTGGGACCTGCCCAGTGTGTCTGGCAAATTGGTTCCAATTAGCGTGACTGTAAACCCGGTGGGTACACAGGGCCTCACACCCAGGTGCCTGGTTGGGCGGGAGAAAAAGCAGGAAGACAAGGCGGGAGTCACTGGAGGCTGTCACCTCCCTGGGCTGCCTGCACCAAGTCCCACAGCCAGCAGCCTAAGCGCCTCACGGGACTGGGGGCTGGACGCCAAGACCAAGCTGTGGGCAGGCTGGTGCCTTCCGAGCCGTGGAGGGGCACCTCTCCCCAGCTTCTGGTGGCCGCCTGAAATCGCTGGGGTTCCCCATCTCTGTCCGTGTGGTCATGTGGCCTCTCCCTAGGTGTGCCTGTGTCCAAATGTCCCCCTTTCACAAGGACACCACTCGTGTTGGGCGAGGGCCACCCTGCTCCAGCCCGAGCTCGTCCTAACCAGTCACGTGCAAAGAGGGGCACCTTCAGGGGCCCCGGGGTCGGACTCCAGCGTGTGCATCCGGGGAGACACACTCGGGCCCCGGCGGAGGCCTGCAGTCAGCTGCCGGGCTTCCTCCTGCTTGCTGTCCAGTCGCCAGCAGGGCCTCATGTGCCACTCCTCCCCCCTCCCCCCGCGTCCCGCCGCCTCCGTCCAGGCCTGGTCCAGTCTCCCCAGGGTTTGGCCTCCGCTTCCCCAAGGACTGTCTCCTACCGACTGTCCCTCCCTTCTCTCCTTTTGTCACCGAGACAAAATATGTTTACATTTCCCTTGATAACAAGACTTAATTCACCACAGTGCAAACTGAAACTAGTCCAGTTTACACAGAAGATAACAAGTGTATTCTACTGCGTGATCTGTCTTTAAAGCCCTCATTTAACCTAAGAAAAGTGAACAGCTGGGCAAGATTTCTCTAGAAAACTACAGAGATGAAAGCTGGCCCCCGTGGACCGCTCAGGCACGGTTCGCACCCTGACCCTGGGGGCCTGAGTCCGTCCGCGCCCACGCCAGGAGCAGAGGTACTGCAGGCAGAGCCACGGCGGGGCTGGACGCCCCGTGTTCGCGCCGGCTCTGGGCCGGAGGCACAGGGATATTCTCCGAGGTTCTCGTCCCTTGGCCCTGCTCTCTGGCTCCAGGGTTGGCAGCCGGCCGTCCCCGACTGCCTGAGGCTGGACAGTGTCCTGTTGCTTTTGCTTTAAATCCTCTCGTGTGCTGCGTGCGCCCTGAAGACGCGGCCCGCACCCTGCCGGGCCCCTCGCAGATCTGCCCACCCACGTCCAGAGGTGTGCCAGCTCCAGGGGGACCGGGAGCCCGCCCGACCCGCCTCCTGGGGGGCCCTCTGCCCCTGACGGGGCACTGAGCCTGTGAAGGCGAGGCCTACAGAGCCCCACAGCTGAGGCCTCGAGGACCCCGCGTGGACTTCCCGGGACTTTCCACGGTCACCCCCTCTGTGTGGCCGGCTGTCCTACCCCCAGAGCTCCCCGAGCCCCACAGCACAGAGCAGAAGGCTCTAGGAGCGGGCCGTGACTCAGCCGGGGAGGAATGTATTCCTTGGCATTTGCTCCGAGGAGCTGGAGTTGGCATCGCCTCTGAACACGTGGGAGTCCAGGCCGGATGGCTCTGCGTCTGTCACCTCCCCCAGGGCGGGGAGGCTTCAGAGGCCCCGGGGGCCCACGTGGGCCCGGCCCTGGGACCTGCTTCTCCAGGGCTGGCAGGGGAGCTGCTTCTATAGGATTAACAGCAGCACCTGGGAAGCTGGGGAAGCAAGAGAAATGGAAATTCAGGGTGATTTTGCCAAAGGCCATTTAGGGTTCTGTCCTGTGACTTTAAAATTAGGTTAGTGAAGCACCTCCGACCGGTGGGCCCCGCTCCAGCGGTCACACCTAGGGAGACACCTTCAGCGCGGGGCGGCTTCTCCGTGACCGTGTGACTGGGCGCCACCCGCTGAGTCACCGAGTCTGAGCCCCACGCCTGCCCCGCTGCGGGAAACCGGCTTCTCCCGAGGCGGACCCGGCCTGACCCCGTCTTCCCACAGAGACGCAAGCTCGTGGAAGCTGCCTTCCGCAGTAAACAGCCCATCCCAGGCTACTGATCTCTGAGTGAACGCATAGGCGAATAAAGCAACGAGGGAATGAAGGAGAAGCTGCGCTGGGTGCTGGGAGAACTGGGAACAAGAGGCTCAGGAGAGAGGCCCTGCTCCAGCAGCAGTTCCCCTCGTGACCACGCTTTCCGTGTTAACTGGCAGTAAAGTTTCATTCCCATAACTCATCACCGTCAGGGCGACACCCTGGACCCAGTGGCAGGTCTAGGCCCTACACAAGAACACGAGTTCAGGCTCATTTCCCCAAACCACCTCGTGTCCCTTCCTGTCCCTTCAGGTGCCGCCTGGCTCCACGCACTGTCCCCGCTCCACCTCTGAATCCTCTCAGACCGCGCCGAGGTGCAGCGGCTGGCAACCTCAAAGAACAGCGGGGTCTCCACGGCATGCATGCTCCCAGCCCGTTCTCCGCGCCCACGGAAGACATCGCTGGTTGATCCCAGCACCCTCTCCCACTGAGCCCAGACAGAAATGAGCCTGGCGCTCCAGGAACCACTGCCCAGCAATCACATTCAGACACTGAGAGAAGGCCTCTGCCCTCCCGCCTTAAGCTAACGGCTTGAAGAAGCTGATGGGATTTCAAGCCTCTGCTGGAGGGTTGTCCTCCTGGCCCCCTCGAACCACGTCATCCGAGAGAGCTCGCTTTGCCACCGAGGACCCTTAGAAATTCCAACATCGCTCTGATCTGCTGATTCACGCAGCTGACTCTCCAGGTGGAAATCCGTCTCCTTATTCGAACGTGTGGCACAGCTGCCTCTAGCTCAGGCGCCGCTCGCCATTGTCAGAGGCTGACTGAAAGCTGCGAGGCTATCTCTTCCCGGGGGCTGTTCAGTTTTGTGTGTTTGTGCAGTTTGGCTTGAAAAACGAAGTGAGGAGTTAGCCCAAGTCCAAACGCAGCACACGGCCACATGTAACTGTGAATCCCTGGCCGGTCAGGAGGGTGTTGCCCCTTCCTGGCCCTTCGGCGGGTGTTGGGTGAGCCTCAGAAGGCTGGCCGGCGGTCCCCGGACCAAGGCACCCCGCCCGCACCCCACCGATGAGTCTCTGCCCAATGGCCTCTCCCTCAGTCCTTGGCAGAATTCTGTGAGATACCCAGGAGTTTGGAACTGCTGTTTAAGCCACACCTTGTTTATCTTCCTAAATGCTAAGTGGTAGATGGAAAGCACATTTCAGAACACTGGATGTTCCTGCGAACACGGACACGTTTCTTGATTTATTCCCAGCTCTTGAAGCAACAGTCCTTTTGAGGTTGCCGCAAGTGGGGGGGTCACACAGTGGCTTCCACTGGAGCCCTGCCACCCACCGGGAGGCAAGTGATTTCTTCTCCTCCCCACTCTCTCCTCCCCTCCTTTTTTTTTTTTTTTTTTTTTCAGACAAAAAAGCTGCATTGTTTCCACTTGGTGGTGGCTTGGGAGGCCCCGTGGCTGGAGGGCGAGGCTGGGGCAGAGGCCCCACCCAGGGCTGGGAAGGCCCCTAGTTGGCTTGAGATACTCGTCCAGTCGGTCACGGAGCATGGTCAGGGGGCTGCGTCTCCCTGGTTCGGGGTGGTTTCGGGAAGTCACGGAGACAGGTCTGCAGGCAGAGCCGGCTGTCCCGAGCAGCTGTCCCGTCTGGCTCGGTGTCTCCCAGGCCAGGGCAGCTCCGTGGTTTCTAGGGTGAAGCCCCCTCACCCCAAGACAGCGCTGCACCTGCCGGGAGACACGTGTCCGGGAGACACTCTGTGGCCAGCTTGCGGGAAGACTGGCCGCCCCCTGCGGGGCCTGGAGAGAGGTGGTCCAGGAGGATCATTCTTGGGGATCTGGGGGCCCATGGTGGTGAGAGCCAGCAGCTAACCACGAAAAGGGTGTTGCTGGTCCTAGAAGCCAAGAGGACGGCCCAGAGGCTGCATCTGGAGGGGAGCTGAGTGGGACCCTCGGAGATGGCTGAGACCGCCGGGCGTTGGGGCCAGTGACTCTGAGAACCAGACCCACTTTTTCTCTGCACTGGAGGCCACAGGTCCCCTGCTGCCTGGGTACAAGGCTGCCTAAATATTGAAAAGTGTTAAATCTAGCTTGCAAATTGTATAAACTATGCCTTCATAACCACCTGAGAGCCCAGCTTTGAACTTAGAATTCTTGGTTTTTCTCGTCAAAGTGGCAGCAGGGGAGAGACCAGGCTCAGGTTCCCCATCTGCTTTCCTCAGCCTCATTCCCACTGACTTGACCCCGGTCCACCTGTCCAGCTGACGCCGCCCTGGCTGTGTGGTCTGGCAGGCGGACGATTGGGGAGGGACACCGATGGTCTGCAGGGGTCAGGACGAGGGTTAGGGCTGGCTTGGGGCAGGCCGTTCTCTCCAGGAGGGGCCCTCCCGCCTGAGGCCACGGGGGTCCTGGGGGAGGGGCTGCCCGCCCCGACGGGGGGTGAGCGGGGCCAGGTGCCCCTCGTTTGCTGGCCATGGTCACTGGTGTTCGGGGCCCTTCTCTCCCCAGGTGCCGAGGCTCAGCGAGAGCTTCTGGAAGCAGCACGCAGGGTGAGGGAGGTGCTGTCACGCAGGTCTGTAGGAGGGCGGGCTTGGGGTTGCCTGTAGGCAGAGAGGCACTGGGGCGCAGTGGCCGAGCCTGTGCCCGGCTTACTGCTCCTTCCCTGCCTTGGCTGGAAGGGTCTCCGCCCTCTCGGTGGCCCGGGGCAGCATCTCTCCCACCTCCTGGCCACCTGGCCACCCTGTGCCCCTCTGACCATCCACAGACCACTGTGTCCGGACGTCGCCCGTCCCCCGGACTCGCCGCTCCCCAGCCTCCCGACGCAGCTCAGATCCCGCCACAGTGCCCTGGGCACAAGGCAAAGCCCAAGCCAGGCTGACACTCAGACGTGGGGCGGGGGGACATCGCTGGCCTGGCGCCATCAGGAATGAGACCCAGGCTTGCGAAGGGCGGGGCGGGTCTAGGGAAGCAGGTTGAGCTCCCGGCACCAAACAGCCCCCGTTGTCCCAGGGGGCCGCCCAGTTCACTCCCCTGGGGACGGGAACCCTGGCCCTCTGAGATGAGCCTGTGAGGGGATGGAACAGCGCAGCCCAGAGCTCCGGGCCGGGGCGCCGAGATGCTTAGTGGCGCTCAGCCGGCCGTTCCTAATTGCCTGTGGAATTGAGGACTGATTCTCAGATACGACCCCAAAAAGTGATTCCACCAAACGGGCTGAAGGTGCCGCTTCCTCTTCCATCCGCGGGTGGGGGAGGGGTGCCGCTCACACAGACCCCGTCAGGCTGCGCGGGCAGCGCCGATGGACGGGTCACCCCGGCCTCTAAGGCAGCGCAGCCACGGCAGAGCATCCGAGCCGGGGGCAGGGCCTTGGGCAGGACCACAGCCCGGGCCTGAGGCCTCACCGCAGGGCATGTGGGTACGGCTGCACCGGGCCTGGCACCCATGCGGCGCCCTCGCGGGGACCTGCCCCGCGTCCCCAGAGTTCACTGCTCGCCACGGTCACCTGGGCCCGCCAGGGGCCTGTGGGTCGGCTGTTAGGGTCCCGCGGGGATCTGACTGGGCTTTTCTGCGGGCTGCGTATAACATTTGTGAGTGCGAGAGAGCGGGAAGCACAGGGTCGGGTGCGGGTGGAGAGCTGCTCAGGACGCAAAGCTGGTTGCACAAAACACAAAGAAAAGAGCGCCGCCGCCCTCTGCCTCACTTCCGAGGGCTGCAGGGCGAGGCCCGCACCGTGGTCTGATCGCACCCCGTGATCTTCGCCGTCAGGCCTCTGGCCTCTGTCTGGGTGACCCCGTGCTGGCCGTTAGCAGCAGTTCCGCATCGCATAGCAGTGACATTGCACGGAGTGCACGCTGCCTGGGGGGCGTCCAGGTGGTGAGGACGCAGCATGGTGGTCCCCGTCGTGGCCCCACGAGTCTGCACCAAGCAGGAGGGACCGCACGGTATGCCGGGCGGGGACATGACGACGTCCACTACGGCAGGATGTGGGAAGCCAGTCGGTAGCCTTAAGCCTAACTAAAGCATCCCGCACCGTGGGGCACGGCCGCCCCAGTGTGGATCCTCCTGTGGGGCCTGGACCGGTGGGCCGTGCCTCGAGGAGAAACCAGGGACACCGGGTGGAGCCAGGGCCTGTCGGGGGCCTGTGCAGAGGCAGCAGACAGCGCCTCAAGGGCGGCCAGGCGACCGGGCTCTGCCCTGCCAGGGGCAGCGCCAGCTTCACGGTGGCCGGAAGCAGCAGGGCAGTTTCAGTGACGACCGGGACTGGGCAGCTCTGACTGCAGGAGCTCTTCCTCATGCAGCGAGCCGCTGCCCTGGAATTCCTGCCGTCGTGCAACCTCTGTCCTCGTGGCAGATGCGCCAAAGGACTCCCTTCCCCACACTCTCCTCTACCCTGCAGCTGCGTCCGAGCTCCGTCCCGGTGGCTTCGGTCCAGAGCTGAGCACCGGCTGGAAATTTGATGATGTCAAGACTGTTATTAATTTTCTGTGTGGTAACAGATTTCTACTAACGTTCTTTTTTAAAATCTTTATTTTTCAGGGAAAGCTACCCAAATATTTATGGATGAAATGTGAAGCCTGGGATTTCTGTGGCTGGCGGGCAGAGGGCACCAGGCTGGCCGTGGAAGGGGGCCCGTGGGGTCTACAGGGCCGTTCTCTCTACCGTTTCCGTTCTCACTTGTCTGTAATATAAAGTCAGAAGACGGGCCCGGAGCAGACGCTCCCAGTCTCATATCTTGCGTCTTGACTCTGAGAGCCGGAAATGCAGGCTCCTCGGGGCCCCCACACCATCTGGGCTGGAAGGAGGACCACCCAACCCCCCACGGCCAGGCTGCTGTCGCCAGGCGCCCGTCTCCCACTGATCTATCTTCCAGGGAGGGGCCTGGACCACTTGGCGTCGCCCTCACAGGGTCCCTCCTGGCTTCGCCGCTCTAACTGGATCCGGTCAGCACGGTACCTGCCGACGGGTTAGGGCCCCAGACTGGTGCCTGGGCCGAGCGTAGTGGCTGCATGGTGGCCTTGACGCTGCCAGCCCAGGAGCAGAGGCCTCAGTTTCCGAGCGACACACGGGAATCGTGTTTTGGGAGGGAAGAGAGATGTGATCGGCGAATAGCCCTCCCAGCACAGGCATGGAGTCGAGGGCAAGTTCTTGGAGGAGCTCAACGTGCCCCAGAGTGTGTCCACGCCAGACACGTGTGCGGCCAGCGTGTGTTCTATCCAAGCCGACGCATGTGTGGACACTCCCCGTGTTTCTCTGATGTCCACTGCAAGGGTCCCTCCAGGGAAACTATGGTTGGAGCTGGGGACACGGGGACAGCCGTGGCGCGTGGAGGGGTGGACGCCTGGGGAGGGGGTGCTTAGCCCAGGTCTAAGCAGGTCCGGCTGCACCTTCCTCGTTCTGCCCACATTCCGGCCGCCTTTGCGTCAACACGCCTTGGCCCTGGTAACTGCGTCTCCCCCTTCTCCTCATCAGAAAAGGCCACGGGCAGCCTCCGAACGCCCCTCCTCGCCAGCCAGGGGCTTCCCAACCTTCTTAACCGAGGCCAGTCCCGTGAGAAATGGCCCTGCTGTCACAACAGCATACACAGCACAGGCAGACGGGAGACGACCTTGCCAGGTGAGCAATTCCCCAGCAGAAGTCAGCGTCTGTTGCAAACGTAGAAATGGACATCTCTATTCTATTTTTTAATGCTAGCTAGGACTCATGACGTTGATTCCACAACCAGCTAATGGGTGGTGACCTGCGGTTTTCAAGTCGCCCGCAGCCTGGCTGAGCTCACGAGGGAACTCTGTCTACGCTGGCCTGATGGCTGCCGCAGCTGGACACCCAGCTCTGCCCAGGACCTGCTGACCCGGGGCGGCCGTCCTCTCCTGTGAAGGTGCCTGGGGGACCTGCGTTCCTTTGCCTGAAGCTCTCCTCTGTTGTGGCCACAGACCAAGACGCCATCGATAGTACACCAGACAAAGCCCAGCAGAGCCTCAGCCAACTGTTACAGGTGACTCTGAAAATGTTCTTTTATTTTTTTAACTGCATTTTCCAAATTGTCTCCCACGGATCAGGTTACTTTTAAAACCAGAAAGAAAATCAAGGTTAGGAGAGAGCAGGATAAAATGGGGCCACTGCGGAGTCCGCCCACGTTTCACGGGACAGCGGGTGCCCAGCTCGAGGCGAAGCCTCCGTCTGCGAGGGCCCCATCCGTCCCGTGAGGCTGGCCCCGGTCCTGGCACACCTTCCCCCTGGGACGCGATGGAAGAGGAGAAACAAGACGGTGGCCAGGCTGCCCGCCCGTGTCCCCCGGCCCAGGCGGCCTCTGCGTCGCAGCTGAAGCCTGGCTGGTGTGAGCTCTCCACTCGCAGGTGGGCAGGGGCCTCCCCTCGCTTTTCCTCGGGAGCCTCTTCACCTCGCTGCACCCCAGCCAGGTGAGCCGTGTCAGTGCCTCTCAGCCGATCGGAGCTTCAGGCCGCTACCCCACGACTGGGCTCAGGCCAGTCTCCGCCTGGAGTCGCGGAGCGCCCGCGGCCACTCGGCCTTCAGTGGCAGCGACGGGGTCGCCTGCGTCCCGAGCAAACGTGCTGCTCCCGGAGCTGAGTCGGCCGAGGGAGTGCTCGGCTCACCCCCTGAGAGCGGTGCACGGAAGAGGGGCGTCTCTGAACCCTGGCCTCGGAGGCAGGAGGGGTGGAGGGAGAAAGCAGTGCCGAGGCCCCATGCCGGTCCTGTTTCCCGTCTGTCTTCTGCCTCATTGTCTGCAGAGGCTGAGAGGACAGAGGGCAGCCCCGACGGTTCTAGGCCGGGACGCGGCGGTGCAGCAGAGGCCGAGAAGTGGAGGGGCAGGGGACCCTAGGGGTGACCAGGACACAGAGAACCTAGCAACAAACACAGGTGGATCGATCTGACTTCATGAAAATTAAGAGCTTTTGTTTATCAGAAGACACCGTTCAGAAAGTGAAGAGGTGCCGCCACGTAGCCAGGGATACTGAGGATGCAGAGAACTCTTAGAAACCAACGTGGGAAGGCTGACAACTCCATCCTCCAGTGCGCGGAAGATCTGAGCAGGCCGTCCACACAAAGCCGTCGGGCATCCAGCCAGCATCTGGAAAGGGACTCGGAGTGACTAGAGGTCAAAGGGCTGACGAGCACGTGGGTGTGGAGCACAAGGGGGCCACAGGCCCGACGGAGGCGCGAGCGGGCAGCGCCGCTGGGAACCGTCCGGCGGCCTCCACGCAGCTGAGCCCGCGGGGCTCTGTGCCCATCTGCTCGGCTATCGGTGCACACCCCACGGCACGGGCGTGTGCCCACCGGGGATGTGGGGGGCCGTGTTTGTAGAGTCTTGTCTATACAAAGAGCCAAACGCTGGACACAACCCACATGTCCACCAGCAGCAGAACAGATCATCAGTTTGGTGTGTCCACACACGGGACACTACACGGCACGGAACGAAACCGGCCCCTTCATGCCGCGGGACGGCTCTGACAGGTCAGCTGAGAGCAAACAGGCACAGTGGCCTGAGTGTCGGGAGCCGGCAGAGGTGACACACGGTGACCGAGGTCAGCACAGGGGCTGACTCTGGGTGGGGCTCGGGGCCGCCTTCTGAGGTGCCGAGGACCCTCCGTATCTCGATCTCGGTGGAGGTTTCAGGGCGGACACTCATGTGAACATTCCCCAAGCCGTGCACCTGGCTGTGCGTCTGTCGTACCAAACGTCAAGCCTCACAGGCCCTGGAATCAGGCCTCCTTGGATTTGAACCGGGGTCTGACCCTGCTCTGCTCCCGGACTGCCCTGGGCCTCGGTTCTCATCTGGGCAGTGGGGTGGCAGCAGTGCCCAGCCCAGATGCTGTGGTAAGGATAAACACGGATCAAGCTTGGAGGCCCGACTGCCCCGCGGAGCTCAGGAAGCGCCGCTGCTTCTCCAACTGTTCGGTTGTTCATTCTCTCCAGGTGGTCAGACTTGTTTGCCCTGGGCTGGCGCCACCCCCGCCCGTTTCACATTCTTCCCCATCACATGGCCTCGTGGCCTCATGTTTCACTCATGCATCCAATACCAGGTCTCAGGAAGTAGCCCGTCTGCAAGCTTTCTTTTCTGTGCAGGCTTTAGTTGCTGTCATGTATGGTGCATAAACATTGCTTAAAAACCTGGCACCAGACACAGCTGCGCTTCCACGTGCTAACAGATTAGGTTGACCAAAGGGTCCCAGTAAATATTAGAAACTGGACACAAAGCTGAGTTACAGGATGAGATTTTAATTTAGAGCTTCTTGATATACTAACAATTTCTTTTCAGCACGGAACTGAGAAGTGTCCTACATCTGGAGAATCAGGTTGTATCCATCTCCAGGAAAATCTCAGAGGAATGCTTCTTCATAATTAACAAACCAAGATTCAAGCCAACACATTTCCAAGGTCCAAACAAACACCCAAGTTAATCAACCCAAACAGAGTGACACAAATCTAGTAAGCAGGAATCCAGCAACCCCGCGGGAGTCAAGGCTTCTAATGGGGTCTCCTCACATCCCCCAGGTCCGCTTCACGCCCATGTGGGGGAAACGCCCGCTCGCGTAGATGTACCAGCCTTGCGTGGTCTTTTTGTGGCATTTGCCGTGAATCTTATGTTGTGTCTTCAGGTGTGTTTTGACCAAACAGCATCAAGACGCTGGATAGGAAACATTACTGTGTTTCCACCCCAGGATTCCAGGAACGGTCACCCCTGCAACCCCTTATTCTTTGGGGAACTAGGTAGTTAGTCCTAAATCCCGTGGGCGGTGAATAGTATGACTGTGCTCTGTGTAAACGCACACGCGTGGGAGGAATGGTGTCTGCAGGGTCCTTGTATTTGAAGCGGTAGATGAACAGAAGTGAGCAAGTGGGAGGTCCCTTTGGGCCCCAAACGGCGCCTTGATGACGTGACTTCCGGCTTTTTTGGTTGGGCACCTGGGGAGGCACTGGGAGAGGCCATCGACATGAAGGGAACTGGACTCGTCCAGGCCGGAGCCAGACCCGCTGAAGACAGAGCATCCCCAGCCCTCGCAGGGGCCCCAGGGAAGGGGGCAGCAGCGGCGAGCGCAGGGCGGACACTGAAGGTGCAGAGGGCGTGCGTCATGCGCCAGTCTTTTACAGTAGCTTTTGGAAGCCACGGGTTACTTGACCATTGTAAGTTTTATGCTTATTATGGAGGGTAGCACTCACAGCTGTCGTGGTCATGGTGTGAAAGCTCACGGGAGCGGGAGGCCGGGCTCTCGTTTTCCGTCAACCTGGGTATCTGTCTCCTTCCTGCACTGGAGATGGGTGAGAACGGGGGTGCTTGGCCCCCATCTCGGAAGCCGACGTCCTGGAGGCCTCAGCAGACGCCATGGAGGGTGACCTGCCACGACCGACGGCCCGCGTCCGGGAACAAAGGCGCATGGAGGTTGCACGGGCCCGAGAGCGCCGTCCTCCTGGGCGAGGGCGGGCAGCGTGGGAGCAGCGTCCTGCTGGCATGTGCCCTTGGCCACTGGACGCGAGACGGGAATTAACCGTCCTGCAATTTGTCGTCTGGCGGGGTGCTTCGATACTTGAGAGACGGGATCTTTATTTCAGAAACGCCGTTCGGTCATAGGCCCCATTCTTCACTGCTCTAATTTCTCCCAGAATTATAATTAGGAACGGTTTGAGCGAAAAGGAACATGCAGTCTCGAGCGCCCCAAAATGACTCACCGGAGCCCACTGGGTCCTCTTTCGGGAAGCGGCCCTTCCACTCGCCGGTGAGCTGGCCTTGCTGCAGGGCCTTCTTGCTCTTTCCTTCTATCTTTCACCACTTTCCATCTTCCCTCCTAGCTCTGACTGTCTGAATCCAGACCCGCTGCCTCAACCCCTCCTTCCCAGCTGCCTCAGTGAGACCCACAAATGGATTTGAGAGAGGATCAGGCACTCCATGCTGACCACGCAGGGCTGACTGGCACTGGGGATGCTGCCAGGCCGCAGGAGATGTCTTGCTTGCCATGGCCTTTGGAGAGCACCACATAACAGAAATTGCCCACCATGCGAGAATTTGCACCGTGGAAATTGGACAACTCAAGGCTTTTTTCTCCAGAGAGCCAATGGCTGAACATTTTCCAGCTCTGCTCTGCCTATAATATGAGAGGAAAATAGACAGAAAAGGAAGAGTAGGAACACAGACAATGTAGGGGGCAGGGGAGAAAACCCTAACGAATATTCAGAAAGATAGAAAAAGACATTTGCAGTCACACAGGAGGGAGAGGCTAGGTTAGAGGGATTATTCAGAGTTTAAGAAAGAGCTCTTGGAAATTAGAAAAAATGAAGCACAAATAAAAATTCAAAGGAGGAGTTGGAGGTAAAACTGAGATATCCTGAAAAGTAGAAGAAAAATACAAAGAGGAGAAGAAAGAGATTCAATGAATTAAAGGATCAGGGCTGCCTGGGGGCTCAGTGGCTGAGAGTCCGCCTGCCAGTGCAGGGGACGCGGGTTCACGCCCCGGTCCGGGAGGATCCCACATGCCGCGGAGCAGCTGGGCCCGTGAGCCATGGCCGCCGAGCCTGCGCGTCCGGAGCCTGTGCTCCGCAGCGGGAGAGGCCATGACAGTGAGAGGCCCACGTACCAAAAAAAAGATCAGTCCAAGAGGCCCAACATCGAAGTAAAGGAAGTTCAGAAAACGGAGGGCAGGATACAGTCAAAGAAACCATGCAAGATGCTTCCACAGATTGAGGCGTTTCGTTTCCAGACTGAAAGGACCAAGTTCCTGGCCCTGTGAGTAAAGCACGCCTGCTTGGAGACCCACCCTCGGGACATTTTGGAGTTGAGAACTCTGAGATAGAGACCCCAAGAGCTTCCAGAGAGAACGTGCGACTTCCAGAGGGTCAGGAACGGGAATGACACTGGGATCTTAAATCGCAACACGGAGCCCAGGAGACGGTGAGAAATGCCATACTGTTCGTTCAGGAAGATAATTTCCTACCATTTTAGGAACTGCTTTATCAATCAAGCATGAAAGAAGAGATATTTTCAGACATGTATGGAGGCTCCTACAGGATGTGCACCAGCAACCTGAGAGCGTAAATCATGGAACAGGAAGCCTGGGGCCCAGCACAGGTGGGGGGCTGAGGACTCCGAGGACCACGGGAGAGGATGTCCTGGGTGACAGTTTTCCAGTGGCCAGATTCATGTGTGAGAGCAGAGGGCACAGGTGGGTGCCCCCAAGGAAAACCTGGAACCAGTACAAAGTCTGGTGCGTCTTGCTGTCCGGGGAGATTAGCGCCAGGGACACAGGCCTGTCTCCTGTGGTTTCACTGGCCTAAGCGCGTGGCGCTCCTCTGTGGTCTAACCCCTGCTGCCAAGCCCACCACCCTTCCCGCCCACTCAAGGGCAGACCTGGTGGGAAAGAACCTTGGAGATGTACCCACATGCCCCTCGACAGTTTGCTACAAAAGGCATCTTGAGGAAATTGGAGGAAGTGGGATATTGAGGGTGACCCCTTACCTTAGCTGGGTGTGAAAGTGGTGTTGGGGTGACGTTAGGAATAAGCCCTCACCTGTAAGAGGCACAAGCTGAAGTATTTATGGATGAACGACATGATGTCTGAGATTTGTTTCAGTCTCCAAGTGTATTTATTTATATTATGTAAACTTGTTCAGTTTAAAAGTAAGTTTTTAAAAAGTCATAGCACGTGTCTTGTCTCGTCTAGAAGAGGAGGGTGGCGATGCCAGGGAGGTGCTGCCCATCCAGGTGTTCCCCGTGGCATCCATGTGGACGTAACAAAGCCACCCCCGGGATGAGTCACCTACTCTGAGTGCGAGGAGGCGGGGGAGGGCGTGTGTGAGGCCTCAGAGGTGAGGGTTCAATGCCCCAAACCTTCACCTTCCATAGTAGGACGTCAGCGGATGACACCTAAGTCTGAAAAATCCTAAATTGGCAGTAAAACGCGTTTTTCAAAAATTGGAGGTAGAAATGAAAAGCAAGTGGGAAGAAATGGAATGGGGGCCTTCGGGGGGCGAGAGGCGGGGTGCGATGCTGTTCCCTTGTTGCCCTGCGCCTACGTTTAAAGGAATTTGTTAACTTTAGTGAAAGTAAGCAGTGCGGTGATCAACAACAGAGAGGGGCCCGAAGCCAGGGGGCCTCACTGCACACCAAGGAGAGAAATAAACATCGTGCAGGGGTGCGTGCGAGCGCCCCAGCACCAGCGCCCAGGCCTCCCTGTGGGGGAGGGCCAGGTGGGAGCCCCCCTGCCCTGCAGGGCATGGGCTCCACACAGCGGGCCCTTCCGCCGAGCCCACTCCCTGCTGACCTTGAGGCCGGAGCTCCCCGAAGACCAGGCTGGTGCCGGGGGACGGCTGCCCTCGGGAGGGGCCCGGGTGATGGGGGCCCTGCCCTGCAACGCTCCGCCCAGCCGGCCTGCCTCGAGAAGGAGCCTCTGCCTTCTGCTCTCGGGGCAGCAGAGTTCTCCAGCGACCCGGGCTGAGCTGCCGGATTCCTGGAGCGGACAGGAAACTGAAAGCTTTAACCCTAAATGGTTAGGATTTCGAAAATAGGACCTGGCAAACGATTAAACTAAATTGCAGACCTAATGGCTTTCACTTAAAATAATGTTAAAGCAAAGCGACTCCGTGTTTACCTGGGAGGCACGGTACGTCCGACAGCATAGCTCTGTTCTGATTTCTCACAGGGGAGGGCTCTACCCTACAGACCGCTTGTGCAAAACACTGTGAAGTTCTTGACGTCTGTTAGGTCAAGAAGTATTTTTAAATGGTGCAAACGGCCACTGTGGGGAGTTCCTCACCCCTCTGTCTGCCTTCGGCCCCCAAAACAAATAGCCCCCGCCGACGAGGGAAGAGCGAGGGGTGGCCAAATGCCGCGTGGGCCCCGGAGGACTCCTGGCCCGGCCACGGCCACGGGGCCCAGAGGCCTGGGTGCGAGCGTCGGAGGGCGTTACTCAGGCCTCCTGTTCCCGGGCCCGGGTCCACGCGCCGGCGGCGAGGCTGGCCCTGCACAGACCTGTGCCCGGCGGGCGGCGAGGTGGCCGCGGGGACGCTGCTGACCCGCGGAGGGCAGGGCCTGTGGGGACGGGGCCCAGAGGCCGAGAAGGGAGCACCTTCTGGAGGAATCCAAAGGGCACAGGCTAGAGTCGGCCGCGACCGGGCAGCCCTTGTGAGCAGCTGGGAAACCGCACACAAAGGTGCAAAGACGGTGGAGACCCCGCTTCTTAACCACTCGCCCTGCATTCTGCAGTTCACCCCCAGATCGACCTTCACTCAGAGCTGCCAGACAGCTGTTCAAAAGGCGAGGGTGGAGCCCCGCCCGGCCCGGCCGCCCGAGGCTGCACGGGGGCTGCAGCAGGAGGGCACCGAGGCGCCCAGCACGCGGGGTGAGCCCATCCCTTGTCTCTGACGTCACTTGTTTTCAGGTGTCCCAAGTTAACTGGAAGAAAGAAAAATGAGAGAGAGAGGGAGAGGGAGAGGGAGAGAAGGGGAGAAAGAGAGGGAGGGAGAGGGAGAGAGAGAGAGAGGAGGGGAGAAAGAGAGGGAGGGAGAGGGCGGTGAAGACATGGTCGTAAGTCTGGGATCTGTTTTTGTTGTTTTTATTGGTGCTTCTATTTCAGAGTTTCAGTTTGGAAAAATACCCTTTTATGCGTTCCAGCACCTCAGTGCTGGCTGAGAGATAATGATAACGCAAAAAGCTTAAAAAAAAAAAAAACCAAAAAAAAGGAACATCCTTCTCAGGTCCAGGAGAGCAAATCCTAGCAACTGGCCCCGGGCCTTCGTCACATCGAATCGAAATGGTTTGCTTGAGCCGCCCCAGCGGCAGTTCACTCCTTGGCCTCTTCCGCGGTAGTGGACGTGCTGACTCCCGGAGAAGCTAGCTGCCCTGCTGCGGCTCTGTTCTTCCCGACGCAGGCCAGGGGGCAACGTCTGCCAGGAGCCCTTTGGGGAGGCTCCGGGGGAAAACTCCCTTCGCGTGGAACAGTTTGGGTAAAAGGGCTCAAATGAACGGGAGTGGAAAAGCGTAAGAATGTGACAAACTGGGGCACGCCCTTCGCAGATGGGGAGAAACACGCAGCGTGCACGTCTGTCGAATGTGGGCACCGGGGCTCTCGAGGGAGCGAGGTCGCGGGAACACAGCGCTCCTTGTTCGCAGGTTGGATCTGAGGATCCCGGACCTAAACTGGGAGGCCTTTTACACGCGGCTGTGGTTTCCGTCCTGCCTTGCCATGAAAAGGCTATTTTTGCCGAGCTGTGTAAGTCTGTGTATGCGGTGGGTATGCGTGGCTCACAGATGCCAGGCCTGAATAGGTGGGTTTTAATTCGCTCCAGCTGTGCGGGCCGGGCCTCTCCCCCACTGCGGACGGTGACTAAAGCGATGGGGCGGCAGGTGGGGGGGTGAGGACATCCCTTTGAAGCAGCTGCAAGCCATTCAGTCACATAAACTGAAACGAGAAGAGGGTGAAAAATCCAAGCCTGCGATTCAGCCTTCTTCCACAGCTGTGTTCACACAGCTCGGGGAGACAGCGCCCAAACAAAGCTGCCCCTGGGCCCCGGCCGCTGCCGGGAGGGAGAAAGGCAGTGACTGTAAGCCCAGGTATTTGGTGAGCTGGAGGCTGGCTGGGGGGATGTGGGCGCCAGCAACACTGCCAGCTGGCGGGCGCTCTCAGCGGCCGCGACCCCACCACTGCATCCTGGTGCATCGTCAGGCCTGGAATCCAGCTTCCCTGGACGCCCCTGTGGCCAGGGAGGGGGTCTCGTCACCAAGGGGCCCAGACCCCAAGGCCGGGCAGGAGGGGACTCCCCCAGATGGCCTACTGGGCAGCCTGCCCGCCCAAAGGATTGCCAATGGCAGGTTCTCCCGTGAGCTGAGAGGCGGCCAGACAGAGAGTGGGAGAGGGCGGGGCCCGGAACGTCCAGGGAAAGTGACAACCGAGGACTCCCAGACCAGCCTGCAGCAGAGGGGCGAGCACCTGGACAAGCCCCCGCCTGCCCCTCCCCTTTCCACATCCCAAGTCTGGTCAACTCCAGCGTCCCTACGGGACCGCGGGGAGGCCTGGCGCTGAGCGCATTGGTCCACACTCCTGGCCACACGCTCCCCTTCTGTCCACGGAATGTCGGCCTGCAGGCTCACTCCAGGGGTGGTGAGGCCCAGTCATGCAGGGTGGGGCTTTGAAGGATGTTGAGGAGTTTTCAGTGGGAGAAGCATTCCCCAGCATGACATGTGAAAGTACCAAGTGATTAAGCATCGGGCTTCTTCTAGAAATAACGAGACCCTCCATGGCTGGAGAGCACCGTGTCTGAAGCGGGGTGAGAATGAAGCAGAAACTCAGCCTGGGACCCCGGCTTCTTCCCTGGGTGCCCTCATCTGTGCGTGCACAGCTGGGCCACATGTGAGCCTGGTCTCTGGAGACTTCGAGAACGGCCTTGGGGCAGCAGCGCGGGGCAGTCTTCCCAGGTCTGGCGGGGCTGCTGGCATCTGGTTGTGGGGTCGTGAGGTGGGCACAGCTCTGGCTGAGGGTCCCGGCTGCACGTTGCCCAGGTGGGCATCCCTGGTGATTCTGTTTGCAATCTCTTTCTGCCTAAAGTCATTAAAGTGATTTTGCTTCCGACTTAGCCATGGGCCACCAGGTTCGTTGGGGGAGGGACCAGGCCAGACGCTGGGCCTGCGGTATGTACCGAGGCTGCTGCTGCCACAGTAGGCGCTCGATACACACTTGCGGGGAGAAACTAGATGGACGGTCTCCGTATTGCTGCAGCAGGAGTGTGGGCTAGAGCAGGGCGCCCGGGACGCTGAGACCAGGGAGAAAGCCTAGAAACTGGCAGAAAACCCCTAGAGGGGACGGGTCCGCTCCGGCCGGGGGATGAAGAGGCGCTGGCGGGATGGGACACAAAGTGGGGGTCAGGGGTGCTCCAGTGGGGCAGCCACCCAACAGCAGCGGAGTGCACAGGATGGACCCCGCACCTGTGGGACGTGCTTTCAGGTGGGGCGCTCCTGGGAGGGAGACCCAGGAGGGGCGTCTGGAAGGAAGAGCGTCTTCCTGGATGTGTCCGGTTCTGAATTCCTGGCTGTGACAGCCTTCAGGAACCCCTCTGGTTCCTGCCGCCTTTGCCCAAATGTGCGGGGGAGCATGAGAGAGTCGGAGCTGGGGTACCTCGAGGGCTGATGGGGGAGACCCCGTCCCTCCCCCAGGGCTTGCTTCCTGAAGTTTGCACTTAAGCCCCCAGGAAGGCAGCCAATTAAAGATCTATTTGGGTAAATAGCTTTCCATTCGAAAAATGCAGATGTGTGTGGGCTGTTAAAAGGCCATCAGTCACTCACACTTTAGTGTGAATAAGGCCAGGGAGCTACCGTGCTGTCTGAGATCTGGGAGGGGCTCGGCTGAAGGGGTCAGGCCTGAGTCAGGCAGGGCCCCGTGGGGCTGAGGGTCTGGGGCCTCCAACCTCAGGGGGCACCCAGGCTGCCTTGGGAGCAGCCCGAGCTCTGGGCAGCAAGTGAGGTTTGGAACCAAGAAGCTTTAGCTGGAGAACTTCCTGTTCATGTTTAGAAAGGATCCCTCACAATCCCAGCACCTCCACAGAAACAGCGTCCACAGACACAGGCGCACAGGACCTGCAAGCGGCCTCCGGGGACGGCCTGAGAATGAGTTCGTGGACTTTCTCGCCAAAGCGCAGCGCACACTCACACATGCACGCACGCCCGCGCCCCGGCCCCTGAGCCACGCTGCTGGTCCCGGGAGCCCTCCTTCCCACCTTCGTAGGGGTCGAGTCCCAGGAGTGGAGGTAGTGCTGACCTGTTTTCACTTTGATTCAACCTGGCGCCAGGATTGTTTTAGCCTCTGTCCTTTTCCTCAGCAAATGTTCTTTATTAAGAGAAGTGTAATTGAGAGCACTAAGCAGAGACCAAGGAAATGGTCCGTTGGGCGGTTGAGGTGGCAGCGCCCTGGAGCCCCGGCCATCAGCCTCCCGCCGCTGCCTCCTGGGGTTGGAGGCCTGAGCAGCCACAGCCGCTGCTGTTTGTGGCAGATCTTTCGTCACCGCGCAAGGAGCCTGGAGCAACAGAGTCCAGAGGATAAAAGCAAAATACAGACCTTCCCTTCAGAGCACCTTGGACGAGGGGCCTGTCTCCGAGCCTTTCTTCCTGCAGCCGAGGGGCCGTGAGTCCACAGGAGCCACGTTTCCGTGTCTGACCCTCGTGTACACGTCCATGACAAACCATCACAATGGCGTGGCTGAAAACAACAGAAACGTATTCCTCCTGGCCTGGAGGCCGTCAGTCTGCCAGAGGCTCTGGGGAGGGTCCTTCCTGCCTCCCAGCTTATGTGGGCCCCGGGCGCCCCTCAGCTCACGGCCGTGTCCCCCTCTGCCTCGGTGGTCTCGGGACATCGTCCCTGGGCTTCAAGGATGGTCACCTCTGCAAGCACCCTACTCCCAAGCAGGGCCCCGTTCACAGGTCCCGGGGTTAGGGCTTCAACATATCTTTCTGGGGACACGATCCGACCTGTGTCTCCCGTTTCCCTGTCTACCATGTTTTCCTGCTAAATCAGCCACAGGAGAAGCCCATTCCCCACTCGGAGCATGGGGTCTGAGGCTCGGCCCTCTGAGGCCTGGTCTACACCGCGGCCCAGCGGTCCTCACCCTGGGAGCTGCTAGAGCCCCTCGCCCCCTGCAGCCAGGCCCAGGCTTGCAGGCACCCGGGCTCTCGGGGAGTCTGCCGACCCCCTCCTGCTGCTGGTGCCATCCCATCACCCGACACCCGCAGGGAGGTGCCGTGGGTGCCCCTACACTTAGAGATGAGGAACCTGGACCCTGCTGCTGGGGCGGGGGCGTGAATCAGTCTGCAGGGCTCGGGAGCCCACCTTGCTCTCCACACTCATGTCCAGGTCTCGTCCTGGGAGCTGGGGGCGCAGTAAGACCTGCCGGAGTCCCCGCAGACGTTGCCTACCTCCCCGGGCCTCCCTCCAGCCTGCGGGGACCACCCTGCGGCCCGGAGTCCACCTCCTGCCGCTAGGACAGTGGGACTCTGGGGTCACCGTCACCCACAACGGGCTGTTCACAGTCCGAGGGCCCGTCCAGCCTGGGTCTCGGAGCACAGGCTCCTGGTGAGGAAGTGCCCACTTTGTACACAAACCAAACGGACAGAACCGCAGGCCTGTGTGTTCCGGCTCCCCGCTCGGTCCTGGGATGGGACAAGCTAGCCGTGCCTGCGAGGGCAGGAGTGGCGGGCGGCTCCTGGGCTCGGGGAGAATCAGGCTCGGCAGGAAGCAGGGCCTGCTCTCCTCACCCGGCTCAGCTCCCTCTCAGCATATAATGACTTTTCCAGGGAGCCCAAGTCTGTCGTCTTCTGTGGATTCGCTGCTCCCGGGCACTGCCCAGCCTGGGCCCCTCAGCTGGGGTCACATGGAGTCCTGGGCGTCGGGGTCACAGCCCTGCATCCTTGGGCAGCTGGACAGAGTGTGGCCCCAGGGCCCTCGATGCGGCTGCTCCCTTCGGGGGTGATCTGGGGCGGGTCCCCTCTCTGGGCGCCCATTGCCACTAGAAGCTTCCCCTGTGCCAGCCCCGGGTGCCCCGCAGCAGGAGGACACACCCCAGAGGCAGAAAAGGGCCTCAGGAAGGGGCCCCAGGATGTGGTCCTCAGCTCAGGGCCCAGAGGACAAGCCTGGGGTGCGTCCAGACACACAGACAGACCCGCCGGGCAGACGTAGGCTCCCGGGAGGAGGGAGACAAGGCGCAGAGGTCCCAGCCCAGGGCCACCGCTGGAAGCGTGGACGGCTGCAGAAGGCGCAGGCAGGGAGCGCCGGGTGTCCTCCACATCTGAGGACGCCCTGTGCTGGGAGCTGGTCCTGGGCGGGCGCCGAGGGGCCGGCGGGATCCCACCTTCACCAGGGTGGCCCCCGCGCTCCTGGCCTCGGCCTCTGGGCCCTCGTGCTTCCTGCTCCCCCAGCCCTGGCTCCGGCCCCCCGCTCGCCTGGCCCTCCAGGGACCAGCTCACAGAAGACAAGCCCTTTGCAGTTCAAGAGCCTTCCTCAAAATTTCCAAAGGAATTCTGTATTTTGGATAATGTCAGTTTCTTTCAAATAACTCATATCATCAACAACACACAATGGGGCTTCCCTGGTGGCGCAGTGGTTGGGAGTCCGCCTGCCGATGCAGGGGACACGGGTTCGTGCCCCGGTCCGGGAGGATCCCACATGCCGCGGAGCGGCTGGGCCCGTGAGCCATGGCCGCTGAGCCTGCGTGTCCGGAGCCTGTGCTCCGCAACGGGACAGGCCACAACAGTGAGGGGCCCGCGTACCACAAAAAAACCCCAAACAAACAAACAAAACAAAACCAAAAAACACACAATGATGTTACTGGAAAAGGCAGGCAGAATTATGAAATTTTTGCACCTCCAAAAACCTGCAGAGCCTGACACTTATGTCTTCCCAGTGCAGAAAATATGTCAACAAGAAGCCCAAGGAGTAACTGCTAGTTTTGCACAGGTTATTTCCCAACCCCCCCATCTAAAAAATTTGTTTCAAAATACACATCACATAAAACTTACCACCGCGACCATTTTGGGAGCACACTTCAGTGGCACTAAGCACATTCGCGTTGCTGTGCAGAGTCCCCATAACTCTTTTCGTCTCATGAAACTGAAGCTCTGCCCCCGCGAAACATTCACTCCCCATCCCTTCCCCCAGCCCTGGCGCTACCGTTCTACTTTCTGTCTATGAATTGGACGACAGGTGGAATCCCGTACAGGTGGAATCATCAGGGTGCGTTTCTGCGTCTGGCTTATTTCACCCGGGTTCACCCATGTTGTAGCCTGAGTCAGAATTTCCTCCTCCGTTTAGGTTGAATACTATTCCATTGTGTCTGTCACCACATTTTGTTTATCCACTCATCTGTCCGTGGACACTTGGGTTGCTTCCATGTTTTAGCTGTTGTGAATAATGCTGCCGTGAACATGGGTGGGCAGTATGTGCTCAAGACCCTGCTTTCAATTCTTTTGAGTATAAGCCCAGACGTGAAATTGCTGGGTCATATGGTAATTCTCTGTTTAATTTTTTGAGGAACTGCCGTACTGTTTGCACAGCAGCTGTGCCATTTTACCTTCCCGCCAACAGCATACAAGGGTTCCAGTTTCTCCGTATCCCTGCCAGCACCTGTTTTCTCGTTTGGGGATAATAGCCATTCTGATGGGTATGAAGTGGTGTCTCATAGTGGGTTTGATTTGAACTTCCCTGATTAGTGATGCTGAGCATCTTTTCATGTGCTTATTGGCCATTTGTATGTCTTCTTCGGAGAAATGTCCGTTGAAGCCCTTTGCCCATTTTTGAATCCAGTTGTTTGTTTTTTGTTGGTGAAGCTTTAGGAGTTCTCTATAAATTCTGGACACTAACTCTTTATCAGATGTATGATTTGCAAATATTTTCTCCCGTTCAGTGGATTGTATTTTTACTCTGTTGATATTGTCTTTTGATGCACAAAATTTTTAAATTTTCATGAAGTTCAATTTGTCAATTTTTGTCTTTTGTTACCTGTGCCTTTGGGGTCACATCCAAGAAATCACTGCCAGGCCCAACGTCATGAAGCTTTTGTTCTACGTTTTTGTCCAAGAGTTTTGTAATTTTAGGCCTTACATTTGGTCTTTGGTCCATTTTGTGTTAATTTTTTGTATATGGTGTGAGGTAGGGGTTCAACTTCAGTCTTTTGCATGTGGATATCCAGTTTTCCCAGCACCATTTGTTGAAAAGACTATCCTTCCCCACGGAATAGTCTCAGTATCCTTGTCAAAAACCATCTGACCTCACACGTCAGGTTTTATTTATGGGCTCTCGATTCTGTTCCTTTGGTCCACATGTCTGTTCTTGTGCCAGGACCACCCTGTTTTGACGACTGTAGCTTTGGGATACATTTTGGAATCAGGACGTTACACAAGTCATTTTTTAAGCTATGGTGGAACTGTTGTCATGGGAATCGAGGTGTGACCTTGGCGTGACAGTTAAGTCCATCTCCTGAGGGAGCAGAGCTGGGGAACGTGCTGAGCTCATGCAGGGATCAGGCAGGGATCAGGCAGCCCTGTGGGCAGGCCGTGAAAGGTGTGTTGAGAAGCTGAATTAAGGGCAAGAGTGGCAAGAGTGGCAGTGGTCCCGAGGGCCTCTGGTATGCTGGTGACAGGAGTTTCCCGACAGCTCTGACCGCAGCCCCTCGGCCAGGTTCCGAGGGCCAGCACCGCTCCTGTGACACTGACAATGGTTCTGTGTGTGGCTCTGATTCTTCCCGTGCTGAAGGTGAGGAAACTGGCAGGTGGGCACCAAGAGCGGGTTTGGCCCTAGTCGAGGTTTTGTGAAGCCTCCCGGGAGGTAGACTTTCTTGTGCCCAGTCATGCCACCGACTGAGGGCTGACCATCTCTCTCTCTCTCTCTCTCTCTCTCTCTCTCTCTCTCTCTCTCTCTCTGTGTGTGTCTCTCTCTCTCTCTCTCTCTCTCTCACACACACACACACACACACACACACACACACACACACAAGCTTCCCACTGTCTCCTCTGCTCAGAGCAGGAGCTGTCAGAGCTGGGTCTGGTCCCTCTCTGAATGAGATCCGGGAGATGCTGGCCAGGGCCCTGCCCACGGCCCCTGTCCTGTCCCTCCTTTGAGTTGGAGCGGGTTTCCCGACCTCAGCACTCAGGATGTCTGCTATGTAATTCCAGGTGGGGGGAGCCCAACACACGGGTGGATGCTTGGTCGCACCTGGCCTCCCCTTGCTGTGTGCCAGCACCCGCTCCCATCCCGACCACCATGAGTTTCTCTGGACAGTACCCAGGGTCCCTGGGCCCACAGCCTCGGGAGGGGGGCCCTGAGTGGCCCCCTGTCGCCTGGGAGCCCTTCTGGGAAGTCCAGTGGGGCTCGTAGCCCTCTGACCGCCCCTACACGATGGCCCATCACCAGGCTCCTGTTACCCCTTCCACGGGGCCTCCAGAGCCTGGTCCCAACAATCTACAAGAAATTCAGGGGCGTTTCCGCTTTTCCATCATCAGGGACAGACTTCCTAAAGAGCTCCCAGCACTGTGCCCACGAAGCTCATCCAGAGACTCCACGAAATTTCCCTTTCCTATGTCTGTAGAAAATCAGTGTAAAGATCACGCGTGTTCAGGACACGCTTCGGCCACAACACACCTGCAGCTAAGATCATACTCGAGCTCCAGGCAGGGGGCAGGAAGGTTCGGGAATACTTTCCCTCACCTTTCGGTACAGGTGACACCATCTGGAGCAAAGTGCGTCTTTTCCCTTTGGACCATTCGTAGTATCTGGCCAGTCGGTGCCACCATGAGGACACAGCTGTGCTAAGCACGCGTCACAGCCCCAATGTTGTTCTGGAGAAGCGGCACCTTCTCCAGCAGAACAAGTCCAATCTTTCTCCAGTTTCCATTTTTAAAGCCAGAGGCACGTCCCAGTGGAAACCCCCTGGTGGGAGGGTCTGCAGGGCACGTGGCACTGTGCTTCCACCTGATCAGCCCAGTGGTCCGTGGGCGCGGCCAGGCCGTGTGTCCACGGGAGGCTCACGGCTGCTTTCCTGAACTTTCGTCCCATGCTGTCTGCATCCCCCGCCCCAGGGAGCTCCAGGGTGAGTTCCCGCCGCCCCCGCCCCGAGGACCCCTGACACTCGAGGCCTCGTGCTCAGGAAGAACCAACCAGGCTCCAGTTCTGCCGTTCAGTGTTTGCATGTGGAGTGGATTCTCCTCTTGCCTCTGAGCCATGGACGCGGCTGCGTTCAGAGGCTCAGGCACAGCTGCCAGCAGGACCTGGGAGGGAAAGAATGTTCTGGGCTGGCTGTGCCGAGGCCCTGGACGCTTCACGCTGGCAGAGCCGGTGCCCCCGGACCCCCCACCATCAGGACAGGCCTGGCGGTCACCGTCTTTCACTCTGTCTTCCTGGGCTGTCCGCCTTCCTCTTCGTGTCTTAGGTAAACTCTGGGGTCCTTCTGGCTGGAAGTGAGCTCTGTTTTTCAGCCGCCCTGTGGCTTTTGGAGGCAGCAGACTTAAAATTAGTTCATGACGATCCAGACACACATGGCAGCTTGGAAACCGCACAGCAAGCCCGCCGGTGCAGGAGCCCCCGTCGTCAGGGCAGCCAGACTGAAATTTATGAAGTGACCTGGGCCTCATCGGGGCTGGTGACAGGGTGTCCGCTGAACCCCTGCTTAGTCACACATTTGCTTGGCAAGACGGGTGGATGAGGAAACACACGAAAGGTCAGACAGTAGGAGTTTGTCTAGACGCTCTATATTGGATTCTCCACGCGGCGTGTCCTGTAGCAACCTTTGCAAACACCGGTCTTTCAGCGACATCATAAAAGCTTTGTTCTCCGGCGATGGGGGGCCGCTCTGTCTGCATGTCAACCTACCTGCCCCGCAGGGCCACTGAGGCCTCAATTTAGAAGCTGGAGGGAGGCCCTCGGGAGGCCCCTCTCCTCCCCAGGGCCTCTCCCGGCAACGCCCAGCTCCCGGGAAGGACGCACCCTTTGGGAGGAGGCCAGGCCTTCCGGAGCACGTCCAAGGCTCAGAGGCAAACACGCCAAGAAGTAGAAGTTGCTTGTTTTCCCTCTGAGCCTGATGGGAAGGCTGCTTATGGCCCATCTCTTAGTCATCTCTCTGAGGCTTGAAGCAGACCTTCTGAGGGCTGAGGACCAGAAATCACAAGTGGGATGCAGCCTCTAACCCCCCGAGGACTGTCCTGAGCGGAGGAGATCGAGGAGGGTGGAGAGAATGCGGAAGAGAAAAGAGGCGGTGGAGGGCCCAGGGGGGGCCCACCCCGGGGAGGGGGGGGTGGCCGCCCAGCCTGTCTGCCCCCAGCCCCACCTCCAGGGAGGCCTCACAGCACCCTCCCCAGGGGCTCTCTACTCCACAGGCCCAGGCACTGTCTGCAGAGGGACATCCAGAGAGCCAAGGCCAGAGAGCTGCCCAGCGGCCACGGCAGAGACTCATCCAGCCCCAGGGTCGCGGTGCCGAGGGGCAGAGACGCGGCTCTGGGGGCTCGGCCAGGCGATGAAAGATGCAAACAACCTGCCGCGAGGACGGGTCCCGCAGGCTGACTGCGCCCTGACCCTCCCGCTGTCACTGCCTGTATCGTCTCCTCACTCCCTGCTCTCCTCTGCCTTTTGACGCCTTCCTGAGCGCGGCAGGGAGGCCTGAGCCGCCGCACCTGCCCGCCGAGAGCCGGGAGCAGGTTTGCGGGGACTGGACCGCAGTCAAGGCGTGAGGAAGCCGGGCGCCAGCACCTGGGCCCTGCGCGTGGGACGCGCACCGGCCTCGGCGCGAGCAAGGCCGTGGGCTGAGGCTTCCTTCCCGGGCTCCGTGCCGCGGGGGCTAGTGCGAGCCGGTTACTTTTACTCCTCGTAGCTGTGAGCTTTCTGAATGTCTGGAGGCCCCTGGGCCCCATCCCAGGAGGCTCCCCCTTGTGGCCGGGCCGCACTCTTTCTTCCATGCAGCTCGCCGGACATCTCCAGGCTGGGATTGGGGCCATTTTGAGTCCTTATTACTTCGGAGACCTGTAGGACAGGCGACCCTCGGAGCAGGGTCCCCACCCACCTGGCCGCTGCCCTGCGTTCACAGACACATGCGGCCAGCAAGTCCTTGTCACCTCCTTTGGCTCCAGGGTCACAGGGCCGCAGGGCCTGGAACTCCGTTTCCGAACAAGCACACATATCACCTGAGGCTCACCAAACAGGTCGCCCCCAAACCCACCCTGAGTACCTGACAGGGGTCTGTCCACGTCAGAGGGAGCACACCCACGACACGCCTGTGGTCTGGACCCCGCAGAAGGGACCGTGAGACCTAGTTTGAATCAAAGTGTATTTGGGTGGTCACCCCACAAAGCACTGGAGAGGTGAGGAAGTGAGCAGAGAGGGCCAGTTTCTTGGGTTGGTGGCCACCATGCAAAATAGGGCTTGACCCGAACAGCAGCTCGGGGAGACAAGGCAGAACGCTGCGGACTCAGAGTCCCCAGGGGGAGGGGCTGGTGCACCAGTCACGTCAGAGTCCCCCAGTGTCCACTGTTCTGCCCAAAGAGATTTTGCTCACTTGAGCATTTTGTAAAGACCATGCAAACTCTGTTGACAGCCACAGAACCCGTGTCATAGAGTGAATTAGATATAAATTGGTAATTGTTGAAAAAATGTTATGTACTGACTTGCAGCTTAAAATAGTGAATAAAATGTCTCAGTTGTTTGTCTTCATTGAAATCACTTGGAAACAAGGAGACAAGAAGAAAATACAAACACTGTTTTTGACCGAACTGCAGACACTGGGAATCTTAAACCTTCAACATGGGGAGGCGTCAACAATTCAGAGGAGATTGTTCCAGGATTGCAAACAGGCTACGAGTGGACCCTGCTACAAGAGGTCTCGGGCAGCAGAAGCAGGACACGGAATTCTGCACACTAGGTAGATAACCTGACATCAGAGCCCATGATCCTGGGATGGAAAATGGGATCAGGGCCACGGGCTGGCTATGGGACCGTCCCTGACCTTATTGGTGCCAGGGGATGGGGCGTGTGGGCTGACAAGGAAAGCCCCACAGCGGCCTGTCATTGAGGTGAGCTGGGAGGAGCTCCCACTATGGTTTCCTCGCAGGGCTGACCTCTGTTGCCTGAAGAAGTCCAGGTAAACCCAAGCGAGTGGTCCCACCAGGTGCACAGACTTGTGTGTGAGGCTCTGCTGAGAAGCAGGAAACGTCCTTCGGTCCTGGAACGCTGCTTTGACCATCTCCTGCCTGGACCTCTTGCAAATGGAAGGTCTGTAGAGAACTCACCATGTTCAGGCAGGATTAATAAACCAAAAGGATCTATGCCAAGATATGGAAGGTAACAAGGAAAAGGGGATTAAAAAACAAACGGCAGACAAAGAACACACACCATCAAAGAATATCCCAGGACAGATGAAATTATGTTGACACAGTGTCATAAATGCAAAGAAATGAAGGAAACACTCACCTCTTAAACAAGAGCTCAAGCAGAGATACAAGAGCTCATGAAGAACTGTTGGGATCATTGAAGGAAAGGGAAAAATTAGTAGCAGAATTTAGGACAGACACGGAAAAGAAAAATAAAACCGTCACAGGGTGAGAACTCGGAGAAGCTGAAAATAGGAAACTAGACTAATGAAAACATGGAAAACTGGGCAAAACAAACTTGTTATAAACAGAGGGGATGAAAAGATCAGAGAGAAAATAATTAAAATAGAAGACAGACCCCAAAGAAGAGAAGTAAAAAGAACCCGTCTTGTCTGCAACGTCCCAGTTCCTCCGAGGCTTCCTCCAAGGCTCCCCGTAACCCCTGCCCCATCCACTGCTGCAGCCCTCTCTGTGCAGCACGCCTGGGATGAGCAGCCCCCCGCGGACCCGCTCCTGCCAAGCTGGCCCAGGCGGCGAGTGTGGCCAGGGGTCAGGCAGCAGCAGCCAGGGCTCGCCCCCCCTCCTTGTGCCCTGGGCTCTCCCACTCTGCGTCCCATGGGCCCTGCCCCGTCCCTCCAGCTCCTGGGTGCCAGCTCGGCCCTTCTCAGCTCCCGAGGCGCTCATACCTGGGGAGCAGCCAGCCTGGCACCAGATGGTCCTGCCTGTGACACGGAGGGGCCAGAGGACCTGTCCGGTTCTCCTGTTTGCGCTGGGTTTTCTCGTCGTGGGAGTTCTTGAAGAGACCCCAGGGAAGAAATTCCTCCCAAGGTTAAATAGTTGAGCTAGTTTCGAACACCAGGGTGTAGCTTACGACACGCTAAGGATGTTGGGGGTTCTCCCTGCTGCCCAGGAAGCAGAACACACAGCTGGCCAGCGTGGCGGGACCTCAGAACATGACCCCACGGGGAACCTGGGTCTCTGCAGATGTGATTTAGGTAAGGAGCTTGACAGGAGGTGGTCCTGGATCATCCGGAAGGCCCCCACAGCCAGGGCGCATGTCCTTACGGGAGACAAAGAATGGGACTCGGAGAGAGGAGTCTGCGTGAGGATGGACGGAGGAGAGAGGCCCAGCGGGTCCTGCCTTCACGGCCGCCAGGAGGCGCTGACCCTGCCCGCCCTCCATCTCGGACTCCCGGCCTGCAGGACTGGGAGGGAAGAAATTCCTTGAGCCGCCCCATCTGTGGGGCTTGGTGACGGCAGCCCCAGGAAACGGACCCACCCTCCACGGCATGTGCTCTGGTGTCACGTCAGCCCCGCCTTTGCCCCGGCCTCGCTCCCTCACCCCCACCTCTTAACAAGGGCTGCTACACACGTGGCCTGCTGCGGCCTCCCTGTGAGCGTGCACTCAGGGCTCCTCTGGATCCGGCCATAGTGTCTGAGTGTCTACCGCCCATCACTGTCATCTGGCTGCTGCCGGTGTGTCACTGGCATCAAGCCTGCACCACCTGCCCGACGGGCCCCTCACCTCCGTTGAGCACCTTCCACCTCCTCCCCATCAGGGGTGACTCATAGCCTCCTGTGGGAGTGGAAAGGACACACATCTCGGGCTCCTCCCACTCTGTCTTCCTTCCTGAGGCTCCAAGAGTCCTCTGGTCGTGTCCTTTCTGTTTGAAAACCTCCCTTTGCCCATTGTTGGAGGGCAGGTCTGCTAGTGGCAAATTCAGTCCCTGATTTACGTATTTATCTGTGCCTGAGAACTTTGTCTTTGTTTCCCCTTCACCCCTGAAGAGTAATTCGGGGTTGGCAGTGCTACTCTTTCCGCCCTTGAAAACGTGCCACTTCCTTCTGGCCTCCGTGGTCTCAGACGAACCGGCTGCTGCTGGAACCGCTGTTCTTTTTCCGTCGGTAATGTGTTTCCTTCTGGACATTGCAAAGATTTTGGTTTGTCTTTAGCTTCTAGAAGTGTAATCATGATGTGTCTCGGCATGGGTTGGGGGGTGTTTTCCTACTGAGAATTTGTTCAGATTCTTGAATCTGTAGGTTTACGTCTTTTACCAAATTTGGGGAGCTCTCAGCCGTTGTTTATCCTAATTCTCTTTCAGCGTCACTCCCCTCCCATCTCCTCTGGGACTCGGTGCCACTAAGCCACATCTTCTTAATTGTCCCACAGGCCCCTGAAGCTCCGTCCATGTCTTTTGCGCTGTTCCTCTCTGCTGTTCAGCCTGGGTGAATTCCCACGTGTGCTAAAGTTCACCGATTCTACGCACTGCCTCCCCGATGCCACCAAGGAGCTGGGGAGTATTTTGTCCTGGAATTTCCATCCGATTCATTATAATCACTTCTGGATTTTTGCTAAGATCTTCTGTTTGGTTCAAGAGAATTTGTAGTTGCTTGTTGAATCATTCTTAGGGCGGCTGCTTTAAAACCTTTGTCCAATGGTCCCAGCACCTGATTCATCCAGTGTTGGTGACACCAGCTGGTCTCACCTAAGTTACGATTTTCTTGACTCTAAGTCTTATCCTTGGGACTTCCCTGGTGGTCTGGCTGCTAGGGCTCCGTGCTCCCAGTGCAGGGGGCCCACGTTTGATCCTTCACCAGGTAACTAGATCCCACATGCTGCAAGTAAAGTATCCCACATGCCACAACTAGAGATCCCGTGTGCCACAATGCAGATCCTGCATGCTGCAACTAAGGCCCGGTGCAGCCAAGTAAATAAAATTTGTTTTAATGCTTTTTAAGTCTTATCCTGACACTTGTCCATTGTGACAGGAAACCATGGGTCCTGCTTGCACCTTCCGTTTTGCCTGCAGCCACCTGTCCGGGCTCGGTCCTGGCTGTCCTGTGAGCTGCAGCTGGTCCCGTGGGCACACGTGCGTCTCAGAGCCTGTGCAGCCCTGCGGAGTCAGCTTGGTTTGTCTGGTTCCCGGGAGCTTGCACTGTCCTGCTTGTACTCCTTGGTGGGGGGCGGGGGGGCAGGGGCCCCCTGGGTGCAGGGGGGCTCTCTGGCCTGTAGGGAGGAAGGGATTTCCAGGGCAGACACGTGCCCCTTCTGTAGGTCCCACCCCTGGCCCAGCTCCTGGTCCCTTGGTGGGAGGGTCGGTCAGAGGGAGGAAGGAGCCGCTGCTGGGCCTGGCGCCCTCCTCTGCTGTCTCAGGAGGACGCGTGCTCCGCGCTACCTGCACCTTGCGCCCAGGCCGCCTCCCTCTGTGGTTAGATGACCCCTGGCATTTTGTTCCCCACTTCTGGCCCAAACCCCTGCCTTCCTCTAGGCGCGCCCTGCCCGGGGATCCTCTGGCTGCAGCCTGCCGCTCCCAGGGTTTGTAGCCTGGCTTCAGGAGGAGGAAGGGCGCTCAGCCACCCGCTCAGGCCAGAAGTGAGAACTTTCCAACCTGACATGGAACGAGGCAGACCATAAGCGAGCTCAGCAGCGCAGGGGCAGAGAAGGGCCACGGGGACGCCCCAGATGCCCCGCTGCGCCCTCACTGCACCCCACTGCACCCCCCTTTGGGAGCTCATGACCAGGACCCCAGAGGGTTCTGGAACCCTCCTGCCTTTGAGGGACAGAGTCCGGCCCCACCCGAATCCTCCCTTAGAGGTGCCTCAGGAACGGCCGCGTCCCCACCCAGCTCGCCGTGCGATGCCCGAGCCTGGTGCCGGTGAATCTGCAGCTCCATCTTGTATCCACACGCGCTTCTCGAAGGCCCTGGATTAACGTGGCTTTGAGATCTGTGTCTGCTGAGGGTCACGACAAAGAGAGATGGTCCGACTATAAACCTCACAGCCTCAAGTGGGGGGCGGGCTGCCCAGGGCGGCGTTCCTGCCTCTGAGACTCTGTCCCGAGCGGACGCCTAGGGCCCAGCACCTCCTGCGACACCTCCTCCGGCCGGTTCCCCCGCCCCGTCCTAGTCCCCGGGCTGAGCTGGGCATCTGGTGGACCACGCAGGTTTTCATTTCAAACCACTCCATGAGAAAGCGGCCTGTGCTGGGGGGACGCACAGCCAGAGCAGCCAGGGCCAGCCCCGCCCCCCAGCGCCCTCTGGAATCCCTGCGTCCCGTCGGGCCCCCCGAGGTCCGGCCCTGCAGCCACACGAAGGTGGCTCTGGGGGCCCTACTGACAGCAAAGGCTGCCTCTCCCCTGCAGGTGCCCTCCGAGGGGCCTGGGATGAACAGCCTGCAGGGGGTGAGGCCAGCCTCTCCTCCAGGAGGCCCTGCCCGCCCAGCACCGCTGCAGGGACGGCTGGGCAGCCTGGAGGTCCTGTGCACCTTCCCCCAGGAGCCTGAGACCCTGTATGCTTCCCCACACCAGCCCTGACCCCTCACCCTGCTCCTCTGCTGGGAGAAGTGACGAGCCCCTACCCTGTCGCTTCTGAGAGGGCCAGGCCGAGGCCAGGGGCTCCTCCGAGACCAGAGCTGGGTGGGTGGAGACCAGCCCTGGACACAGCTCTCGTGTGTGTGACACGTAAACGCACCAGGGAGCCCGCACCCGGGGGGCGTGGGGAGGGACACCTGAGCGATGTTGGCAGGGCCTCCGGTGAGCCCGGCCAGTGACTGCTCCATGCGGGGGCAGGTGTAATGGAACATCGCAGACACTCTCGGCACTAATTAGCCGTGACCTTGTGCAACTTCCCTGGGCTTCGATCTCCTCCCATAAGAAGGAGGTGGGGAAGTGGTGGCCTGCTTGGAGCAGCCAGGTGTGGGGGGCTGGGAACTAGCCCCCTGGGACCTATGGGTCCACAGCCACCCAGAGGAGCAGAGCCTAGGAGGACAGAGATGCACCTGCCAACACAGCCGCCAGACACATCTCACAGAGCCTCGTGTGCAGACGGTGGCCCCAAACCGGCCACCTGGGGGCGGGTGAGGCAGGCAGTTCCCAGGTCAGACCCCAGACCTGTTGCCCCAGAAACTGCACTCAGACAGGACCCAGGTGCTACTGGCTCTAGACGCTGACCCCACCCCGATCCCGCCAGGCCGTCATCCGCAGACCCTGATACGCCTTTGTAGGGGGCGTCGATAGCCCTTCTTTGCCTCAAGGTTCAGCCTCGAAGAAGCCGCCCTTCTGCCCCCAGCCTCATGCTGCACCAGAATCGGTGCCTCAGACCCTTATCCAAGAGCAGGCTCGAGGCGGGAGAGGCGAGGTCGTCCCAGGGCCCCAGCATGACGACGCACGTGGAGCCCGCCCTGCTCCCAAGGCGTCCTCAGGAATCCGCGTTTGGGGCTTAGCGCGGCCCATGGCCGCGGCCTCCTGGGGAATCGAGCTCAGGGCAGGTGGGCAGGGCCGGGGGCCTCGTGTGTCCCCCACAGGCTGCAGGACTACCATCTTCCAACCAGAGCCTCGGCGCGGGGCCTCTTGGGGATGCACACCCGCCCAGGTCCTCTCACGGAGCAGAGCTTAATCGCGGGGTCTCCTTGTTGACGGGTGGGAACTTCTCAAGAGCAGGTTGACCAGATTAGTGGCCCCGGGCTCCTCCAGGAAGAGTCCGCACCCGCCTCCTGTCCCATCACCAGTCTGTGAACTGTGCGTCCACCCAGCCTCCCTCCCTTGGCTAACGTACGACTCTCAGGCCAGCGCTGGGGGTCCGGCAAGGACCAGCGAGGCCCGGCTTCCTGAGATGGAAAAACTTGTACGGACAGCGTGTCCACAACATGATGGACGAAATCCTAGCAACTGCACTTCCCACCTGTGGACTTGACACCCTTTGTGCAGAACATTAAATAGCTCACGGGGTGGATACTTACGGCCACCCCTCCAACCCTAGAACCTGCCTCGGACTCCACCCCTAGCTTGTGCACAGCCAGACGGGCCCTGTCTGTGGGCGCCCAGGTGCCCAGGGAGCGGACGGAGGGGCAGCTGGTCACGAACTGAGCCAAGCAGGGGTAGCCAAGGGACACGCAGCCCGCGCCTGCCACCAGGAACGGGGCAGGGCTCCCCAGAGGAAGGGGCGGTCCACTCATTTGCCAAATCGTTTGAATCAGATTTTTAAAACTGTGACCCCGCCTCCCCCCCCCCCCCCCCCAGCAAAGGTACTCAACTGCTCAGGCCGGGAGGGTCGGGTGGGGACTGAGGCTGTCAGGCGCTCACACCGTAGACCATGTGTTGAGGCCATTTTACAGATGGGGAGACTGAGTCCAGAGGAGCCAAGTGCCTTGCTTGAGCCTGAAAAGAAAAGAGGGCTTTATCCGGTGTGAAAGCTTTACGTTTTAACACTATCTGGCTGTCTTGTCCATTTCTCATTACTTTGCTTTAAAAGCCCCGCTCGTGAGAGGGGGCAGCTGCTCTCTGGCCCACACAGCGCCAGCTCCCGCATCTGGAGACAGCAAGGACGGCTTCCGGCTTCTGTAGGCCAGGGGTCAGGGCGCGGCCGGCCCTGGGAACTCGTGGTCCAAGGGGACCTTCCTTCTCCGCCCCAACACCCACCCTCACCACCAAGGAGAGCATCCCCGCGACCAGGGATGCCAGAGAACGGGCAGGATTTGCATCGTTTTGTGGGGTTTCTGGGTTTTGTTGTTGTTGTTTACCATTGGGCAGATTCTATGGTCAAACTGGAAAGTTCAAACCACCCGAGTGAGCCCAGTGCAATTCCCGGAATGTTCCCTCCAGTGAGTTTACCAGAAGGAACCATCAAATTTAAACCTAGAGCTTTTGTAGTTATTTCTGTAATTGGCCAGGAAAATCAACCTTTCTAAAGCCAATGTGTTGTTTGAACTATGCCTTATTCCGTAAGAATTTCGTTAAAGCAATTATATCTTAATCAATGTGGCCAAGGTTATGGATGGCACTTCATCTCATAACAGACCCTGTATGCTGTAGCAATTAGCAGACAGCAAACGAGCAGGACACAGCCAATCGCGAGGCCTGCATAATGTTTTCATTACAGGAGCTACTAATAATCGATTAATCTCCCTCTAAACACCCAGCAACATGGACACATTCCTCACCTCAAAGCTGGTTCTGTGAAATGGCTTTAAGTCCACAAACTGGCGTGCAGGAGGTAGCATGTCAGCGGATGATTTATGGCATGAATTGAACACCTTCGTGTGAATAAAGACATAATTAACCCCCAGGAGTAAGTTGTCATAATGGCAAACACGTTCACTCAAGGGTGGCCCTGCAGGGCTCGCCCACGGCCCACGCTGCCTGCCCAGAATCGTCTGTGTGCCCAGGAAGGTCCGTGTGCCCGGATCCATCCGTGCACCCAGGGACATCCGTCTGTCCAGGCCTGCCTGCTTTGAGGAGTCTTAGCCCTGAGTTGGCCCTGACCCTGCTGGAAAGCCCCTGCAGCCGTCCCCAGGCCCCGGTCAGCCTCGGCCACCTCAGAGAACCGGCAGGGTCCCCCCGACGAGGAAAGGGCTAGGGAAACCGTGCCTTCTACACTCGAGACAAAAACGTTACATAAGTTCATCTTTTCCAAATGCAGGTAAAACGGAATAATGCAGATCTAATGGGGCTCCTGGAATCTAACCTCATCTGTCCTTTATCTTCTCCAACAGAAATCAAACACTGTATGATCTCACTTATATGTGGAATCTTAAAGAAAATACCCCGAAACTGAACTCACGGGTACAGAGAACATATTGGTGGTTGACAGAGGCAGGCACTTGGGGTGGGAGAAAGGGAAGAAGGTGGTCCAAAGGTACCAGCGTCCAGAGAAACATTAAATTCTAGAACAGCCCCTCCCTGTGGCTGTGTCTGCTGCTCTAATCCTCGAGTCGACCGGGGGGGTGAGTGGGACTCTGTTACACGCCCAGCGCTTTGCACTGTTAAGAACACTTGGGCCCTGACACAATTATTTTAAAATACATACATTTATGGTAGGTTTTTTTCAATACAAAAGGTTACAAAATCGGCTTAAGGTTAAAGTTACAGCTGAGGGGTAGAGGGAGGGCTGGGCAGTGGGCGTGGGTCCCACCCGGCCAGACCCCAGCGGGGCTTACGGGGAGCCGGCGGGTACCCCGCGGGGCAGCCTCTGTCCTGGAGGAGATTCCATCTCCGTAGGGGAGACCCTGCTCTCGGGACATGGGCGGTGGGGAGACTGGGCAGGTGACGGGGACCCTGGCTGGCAGTCGCTGGAGCCCTCACTGGACGAGTGGGCTGGGAAGGACCACCCCTCTGAAGGGATGGGGCGCCTCATGGGGGCGAAGGGGCACTTCTCTCTCTGAGGTCAGACGGAGCCTCCCGCAGACGCACCTAAGCCCTGAAAGCAGCCTTCCGCAACGCTGGGCCTCCTCTCACGGCTGAGGGTCACTCTCGCCTTGTGTCCAGGAAGCTCAGATTTCAGACCCAATCACCCCCTGTCTCTGAACTGTCAGACTCTGGTCCTTTGCTCTTTTCGCGTTTTCACCCTCCCACTGACCTGTGTTCTCTTTACGGTAAAAGCCTCAAATCCCTTTTGGAAGCAGATGGGCGATATCTGAAGTCTGGTGGGAGAACACACCCCAGGCAGCCCATGAGAACCCCTCTTCCGCACACGACCTCCCTCCACGAACAGGTCTGCTTCACCTCTGGGCCCCGGGGCCTTGGAGGTGTGGAGAGCCCATGGTCCTTCTCAGAGAAATGATTTTAATGCATGAAGTAAAAACACAGCATTATGACAACTGCACCCAGCTGTGGAAATGTTTCTTTAAAAACACAATCATGAGATAGTGATATTAACTCATTAAATAGCAATATCCTCTTCTAATAATTCTGTAATCTTGGCCTGTGACTCCTGTAAATGGTATTCTGAGATTTCTACAACAAGGGCGGTGTGGTGTGAGCCACGGTTTCTGGTGACATGAACTTAATTCACAGCGTTAAGGACCGTCAGGTTCCTTGCGTGTCTCTACAGCCCACCGGCCCTGAGCCCCATCCTGTAGGAAGGGAGGAGGCTGGGGTCCCGGGACGCCAGGGAGCCTCGGCATCTGATCCAGCTGTGGGAGCTTTTATGGATCTGTCCTAAAGGGCCACCCTGAACCCCAAACTGTGAGCAGCCAAATGTCTTGAGACCTGCCGTCCACTGGCACCAGACTGAGCACGGGCTGCAGAGCATGCCTGGCACCAGACGCAGGCAGCCCGCTCGGGGCAGTGCGAGGGCCGCCCACGCAGCCCTCACTCCCAGCCGGACGCCCCCCAGAGGTCAGGAAGGCACCCGTGAGGGGTGCCTCGTCCAGCACCCTCGGGGGCTTGGGAAGCCCTGTGGTCAAACCTGTCAACGTCTCTGCAAGGAAACAATTTTATTCCACACAGGAGGTGAATAAAGACTCCATAGGCCACACTCATATCAGGACACCTGTCCCACCGGGACTGGCCACAGTCACTGATTCCCGTGCGAGATCCCCTGTGCCTCCGTGGCAGGTGGGCTTTCAGACCAAGAGCCGCCCTATCAAATCAGTTTCTCCACGTCCCATCACAGCCCCAACCTGCCTGACGGTGGCAAGTTAAACCTCATCCTTAGGGCTCTGACAAGGCCTGGGGTCCTGCAGACTCCGGGAAAGGGCCCTTTGGTCCTAGGTCTGCAGCAGCCTATATTGTCCACACCCAGGCTTGGCCCTGGGTCTGCGTGGAAGCCGGGACCCCAGTGGGCGTGGGCAGCGCAGTCCTGCCAGGCCCCGATGGCTCCAGGTGTTTTAGGGACACCAAGGCCGTCCCTGCACGGGGAGAACGCCCAGCCCCTTCCCCTAACTCAGGCCGCTGAGCGCCACCTCCCGGGCGTGCACTGCAGCGCCGGCTGGCTCTGCCCACCTCTGCCCCCCAGGAGCAGGCTGGAGCTGACCTGAGGCGGGGCCAGGAGGCCAGAAGCCCTCAGGGCTCCCTCACGGCCCCCCTCCTGGGGGAATGGCTAAAAGCACTCTGCTAACCTCGGCGCTGTCGGGCCGCAGAGACCGGAGGTGAGACCGCGGTGCAGCCCTGGGTCGCAGCTAGCGCTCAGCCTGGGCCCAGCTGCCCCACGTGGGGTCGGCAGGGCCCCTGCCCGCAGTCACGCCCCGCCCCTCTCAGCCACGCGAGACTCGCTCCCCCGAGTTTGGGGACTGCGGTAGGAAATCCGGTGCGATCAAGCACCCCTCCTTGAAACCTGCAAACTTCGGCCTCGTTACCCGGGACCCTATCTCATCAGGACCATTAGGACCAGCACTCAGGAACCGCCCCGGGACCCCGAGCCTGTGCAGAAAAACTCCGAATGGTCACAAGAGGGGAATCTCTTTCTTTAAAATCTGACCGAAAGAAGAGGTTTTATCCTCTCTGTTACACCACTGTAATTTAAATTTACTTCTAAAATTGTTTAATAAATTTTTAATTTTAGGTTAGTTTTAAATTTACATAAAAGCTACAAAAATAGCAGAGAGCTCTCATATACCCCACAGCCAGCTAGCCTGTTGCTAACGTCTTGCATTACTGTGGTAAAATGTCATAAATAGGCACTAGATGAATACTACATGATGGACCAATATTGACGCGATAACTAAATTCTATAATTTGTTCGGGTTTCCTCAGCGTCCCCTCGTGTCCTCTCTCTGTCCCAAGATCCCACCCAGGTCGCCACAGGACACTCGGTCATCACGTGTCCTCAGGCTCCTCTGGGCCGAGGCAGTTTCTGAGATGTCCCCTGTTTCTGATGCCCCCGTGGCCTCGAGGAGAGCGGGTCACCCGTCTGGTACAGCGTCCCTCTGTTGGGACCTGGCCGCTGTTTTTCTCATGAGGACACTGGGCTGATGGGTTTGGGGACAAGTTCTTACCACATCGTATCAAAGGTGAGGCCCCCTGGATCACCTGGCTGCGGCGTCTGTCTCCTGCGGGGGGAGAATCCACGGGAATTGTTTGGAATTCTGCACAGGAGATCTACCTGTTCCCTCCCTAAATGTACTTTTTAGCATAATTCTTAAGCTTTTTAGAAAGTCATTGTGTAGTCTTTGTTAGAAACATAAGGGTAATTTATCATTTTTTTCTAACAGAAAAATGCAGATAAACAGGTTCCTCTGAGCTGTCCTACTCGGCTTTGAAGGGGAGTCGCTGCGATGGCCTCCCAGGCTTCAGAGCCCAGGCAGTGGGGAGCCCCATCCCCCAGTCGATGAGGGTGGCCGCGGGAAATCACTCCTCCACCCCCTGCGGGAGGGGCGGCAGGGAGGCGAGCCCCAGCCTGTGATGGGACCACTCACCGAGGGCCCCCTCAACAGGTGGGGACCCCATCGCACCCTCCACCTCACCCCCGACCCCTGTGTCCCCAGCAACCCAACGGGGACCGGAGGCCAGAGGCCAGGTGCCTCCCTGCCCCGGACAGGCGTCTGCCCACACACTCAGGCCTTTCCTTCCCCAGAACCCCCAGCAGGAGCGTCCCCTCCCAGGCCCCTCCAGAGTGGAGGGCGGGGACCGATGCACCCCAGCATACCCCGCCCAGGGACGCCCCACACACCCGCTTAAACGGAATTTTCTGCTCCGAGAAACAGCGCGTGGGCCCGGCCCAGTGAAAGCAAGCAAGACCCCCAGCCTCCCCAGCTGGACGGTCCCAGGCCCCGTGGCGGCACAGAGGGGAGCCTTCCCCCCCAGGAGCCTCATGACCCGAGACCCCTCCTGGGTCACCACATGGCGTGGACGTCCCCGCAGGGCTCGCATGGAGTGAGGGAGCCCGCCCAGTGGTGCCTGGTGGACGCTGGCCTCAGGACCTGGGGCCCAAGGGAGCCCCGAGAGGGTCACTCGGGGTCGATGCTCGGGCCTTGTGGGGTCCAGGAGCAGCTGTGGGCGGGAGGGAGCGCGGGCCGTAATCTAATATCTTCCTTCTGGCTGCAGTGATCGCACGCTAAGAGCTGCTCTCTCTTAATTAAGCTCCGCTCCCAAATCCTTTTAACCACGCAACTTTAAAAGGGGCATGTGTCTTTCCAAATTAGCTTTGTATCTAGGAATAATAAGACAGCAAGAGTGTGTTAATGAGCTTACAGGAGCTCCAAGGGCCCATCAGCGGGGGGTTTTATTTGCTTCAAAGGGAACCAGCATCCATTACGCTGAGAGGATGCTCCAGGCCCCGCCGGGCACAACTCCTGCGTCCTCACTGACTCTGCCCCTGCCGCAGACAGGAGGTTCAGAGAGCTGCCCGCGGGCGACCGCGGCCCGGGATCCAGGGCCCCTGAGTCTGCCCCAGACAGCCCACGCGATGTTACAAATGGTACGAAGGTTTTACTGCAAATATTTGTTAAAGTAACATGCAGACTCTGCCTGCAATAAGTGCTTCTCTTTGAAAAAGCCAGAGAAAATCTTTTTCAAAGAGTGGAATTTTCAAGGTACAGGAACTGGCCTCTGGGCCTGCTGTCTCGGACCTGCGGCCTGGGGGCCCGTGCCCTGCCTGCACGGGGGGGGGGGCAGGCCGAGGACCAGCGGGTCTTCTGAAGCAGGTGGTGGGTCATGTTCCAGCCCAGCGGGGGAGGGGGTCATTCTGGAGAGTCTAGGGCCTCGCTGCTCCGCCTGTTGCCCCCCACTCGCCCCGTCCCCCCAGCCCCGAGCGCGGACCTGAGCAGCGGCACAGGTCCCTCCTCGCGCCGCCTGCAGAGCTCAGAGGGCCGCTCGCTCTGAGCGTTTGGGCACCGTGAACAGACTGCAGAATCAAAGTGGGGAAACTTGTAAGAGGATGAGGCCGCGAGCTGGACGCGGTCAGAAGCACCGCCCGCCTCACCCGTGATGCTGGATAACCCCCGGCAATCCTCTCTGTCTGGGAGACAGCTCTGAATTCTCTTTACAACCCACCATCAGAAGGAACATGCCCATCCGCCCTCCGGAGGCCAGTGTCGTCCTAAGTCCTAGGCTGTGCCCGGAGCGGAGGGACGGCCGGGTAACCCTCTGGGAGCAGCGCCTGCCACCGGGCTGGACTCAGGCAGGGCCACGAGGACGGTGGAACAGAAGGACCAAGGAAGTGAGAGGACCAGCGGTGACGCTGCACCTGGACACCGCGGGCTCCGAACGTTGGCCCCGAGGCCGCAGGTCCCACCGCTCAGCTCCTGAGCTGGCGGCCGGCTCCAGGAGGGGCAGTGGCTCCCGCCGCCTCGAGGCCCAGCCGAGGGATCCATCCTCAGGCACAGGAGACGTGGCTGCGGGAAGGAAAAGAGAGAGGATGCTGAGGGGAAGAAGAAGGTGCACGGAGATCAGCTGGGAGACGGGCCTGGCGGGAGGAGCTGGACCAGGAAGAGAACGACGACTCTGATTAAAGCCAGGAGACAGATGACACGGGAGCAGACCCTGAGCAGAGGACGGAACTAACGTAGGTGGGCACAGAGGTCACCATGGTGACTGGACAGAGCCTTCTGCTGAAAATGTAAACTCCTTGAGAGCAAAGGCTGTTCGCAGTGCTTTACACCCAGCTCTGGAAATGCACCTGGTACTCACCACCTGGTGTCCCAGAAAAGCGGGGCGCTGGGCAAATGACAGCAGCGGGGAGCCTACACTGGGATAGCCGGGGGCCTCCTAGGTGACCTGGGTGCCGTGCGTTTCATAAACAGAGAAAGAGGGTCCAGTGATGCCAAGCAGCTCGCCCAAACGGCTGTCGGGGTCGCTAACGGAACCAGGACCTGTGACCCCTGACCCCAGCGCACTGGCCGGGGTCCGTTTCACTCTACCGATTTATCCAACGGCCGCCAGCCGGATAGCAGCCGTCGGCTGGCTGTCGAGATGTCCGACTCCAGCCACGACTCTGTCCACAGAGCAGCGCTGGCTGGTACCAGTGCAAGATGTCACTGTCCGTCTCGGCCGTGTGGACGCCTGCCCGGAGGCAGGACCCGTGGCTGGCAGGGCTGCTGGCCCCGGGCTGTGCTGGTCTGCCACGCACGCGCGGGGAAACCAGGTGATCCGGTGTCACTGAAGTGTCCCGGACAAAGCGGACAATCCTGGCTCGGTCACATTCCGACCCTTGGACACAGATCTTTTCACTATTCTGTGTGAGCAGACGGGAAACACACATCGAAGTGCGGCGGGGCTCAAGAAAAGTGTGCGGACGAGTTGTGGGCTGAATCCGCCCACCCTCACTTGAAAGAACAGCTGACAAGCTGTGGTCATTGGGACGTGGGCGTCAGGCAGACGTTTCTAGAAAACAAACAAGATGAGCCTGTGCTTTAAGTAAACAACTGACAGAATTTGTTGCCGATGACAGAATTTGAGCTTTCAAGCAAGAATTAGAGTTTCGGAACGCTACAGCCGCCACCGTGCTCTTCCCAACGGTCCGGCTTTTGCAAGGCACTTGGTGGTGACTTTCTCACATTGTACAAAGAAATGTGTCAACGTGGGGAAGGTCTGCATGATCCGGTGAACTAACTTTCTCCAAACGACAGGCATCCAAGTGGATCTGCTACCCAAGCTCCGTGCTTGGCGGATCCACTCGGGACGCAGTGTAGACCAGGGGTCTTCCATGTGACAGGCTCTGAGAAGCTTGCCTGTGTGCTTTCAGATTCCACAGAGCAGCTAGCCTTTAAGAAACTACCATTTATCAGCTTTTGTGTAATATCAAAGAAGACTACACCTCAGTGTGTGGCCCGAGTTTCCTCTGTATTTCAGCCAGAGCAGTTTGAACGCAGAAGCAGACATGAGAATCCAAGTGTCTGTTAAGCCAGACACGAAAGAGATTTGCAAAACATGTAAAACGATGCCATTTTTTCTCAGTAAAACTTGTTACGTTTCATAAAAATGTCATTTATGATAACACTTGATGGGTTTATTATTGTTACTTTTTTTTTTTTTTTTTTTGGTACGCGGGCCTCTCACTGTTGTGGCCTCTCGCGCTGCAGAGCACAGGCTCCGGACGCGCAGGCTCAGCGGCCATGGCTCACGGGCCCAGCCGCTCCGCGGCATGTGGGATCTTCCCGGACTGGGGCACGATCCCGCGTCCCCAGCATCGGCAGGCGGACTCTCAACCACTGCGCCACCAGGGAAGCCCCTGTTACTTTTAAATGAATCAATCAATAAATGTTTTTAAATTTCTCAGTTTTAATTACTACTATGGTGCATATCGATAGGTACAACGCACACAAACAGAAGTTCTTGGGGGCTTTGATAATTTTTAAAGGTGTTCTGAGCTCCCCCCAAATTAGTAACTGCTAGATATTGTAGCCTAGCACAAGTCGGGAGTTTTCTAAAGACCTCTTTGTGAATCAATGTTTAGCTTATTCCCCGTGTAACAGTTGCAGAGGACCTTCCAGAAAGCGCAGCAGGGGATCTGTCCGCGGCTGCAGGACTGTGCTCCCCGGGGCCCAGCCCGAGTAGCTGCCACTCTGAAGCCCGCCGTGCCTTCCTCTTTCATGCCGATGCGCCTACAGGCCCTCTCAGCGTCTTTCTATCAGTAGATTCTACACTGTCCTGATTCCACCCATTCGGTCAGCGACCTCACCTCTCCAGGCCCTGAAAACGCCTACGTTTTCGTTGAACAAAGCGTAATTCCATCAGGCCCCTGGGCGTCTGCACTGCTGAGTTGCTCCAGGTGATGCAAACGTGATAAGTCGCTTCCTCGAGTCAAGAGCCCACAGCGACCGGTATGGATCTGAGCCGCCAGGAAGGCCCCCGAAAGTGCTTGTGGCCTTTGCACGGGGGTGGTGAGCATTCACCAGGCCCCCCGGGCCAAGCTCCGGGGCAGGAGGAACCACAACATAGCAGGACTTTCGAGTGGTGCCCCCAGACTCCACAGGGGCCCCTGGCAACCTGGCCAGGGATTCACTACCCTTCTGTGAGCACCGCCAGAGAAAATTCAGAAGAACAACAAATACTCCTGTAGTTTAAGTCTGTCCCAAGGTTTCACCGTTCATCTGCAGGGAAGGAGGCGTGGAGGGAAGAAGGGAGGGTGCACGTCCACCTCCACGTGGCCCTGAGGACCTGAGCCGTGAGCCCAGCCTCCGGGAATGGATCCCGATGGGCCCCGGAGGGACCCCCGGAGACAGAGCAGGGGCACGGGGGAGGGGGCAAGAGGGAGCCCGGGGCCACCGTGGGCGTGGGTCTGCGGGACCCTCCAGGCCTCCTCCGTGGTCCCAGGGGCCCAGCTGGTCCTCCAGGCCCCGGGCCACCGCAGAGGGTGTGGGGGGCTGGTCACACTGTGTCAGGGGGTCTTGGCAGTGAGGGTGGAGGGCCTGGAGGTAAAGGGCCTGGAGAGCAGACAGGAGAATCGCAAACACGGCCCCTGCCTGCCTGCAGCTCTGTGGTTACCAAAGCGGGTCCCGGGCACCCATCCCTGAGTGACCGGGTCCCTGAGGAAGCCCTGCAGCACCTGCCCCTCTGCCCCCAGAGTCTGAGGACCCCGGGGCGAAGCGGCCTCTTCCCTGCTGTGTAACTCCCATCGCACGGTCGGTGGGCAGCCTTGGGCGCGGCTTCAGGGGCAGAAACCTTGCCTCTGGGCTGTCTTGGCGGCAGCGGGCTGCGGAAGCCAGAGCAGTCCTCTCCGCCCTCCCCCACCTCCCTCTGTCCCCGCTTCCGGCCCCCACAAGGCCCCTCTGGGTCTGATCCCCAAGGAGACCGGTTCCTTCGGCTCCATTCCAAAACATCAGCCTGCGTGTCCTCGAAAGCCGCTCAGGAGACCACTGAGACTGCACCCCCCAGGTGGGGAGGGACCCCCGGGCTGGCAGGTCTGTGAGGCCGGGAGAGCAGCCCCCCAGCCCGGGGCTGGAGGCCCGGGAGACCCGGGGCAGGTGGAGGACCCATGACTGTGGAGCCCCTCCCGAGGGGCCTCACAGGTGCACCGGGGAGATCGGGAAGACTTAGCAACAGGTGCTCAGAAAAATCAAGACAACTGGAGAATTCTAAAAGCTGTACCAGGGAGGATATATTTCCAGTATGGCTGGCAGGGGAGGCACCAAGTCTGCAAACACAGATGAGCCGGGAGTGAACGCAGCGGTTTGTCGGTGTTGTTTGAAGTCCACGTTCAAGCCTCTGGTTCCAGACTTCGCAGCCATCCTGTGGGCCACGCACCCAGCAGGGAGCCAACATCCTCTCACAGGATACCGTCCACCACACCGCGTGGCAGCTGGACAACAGCAAGAAGCGTGGTGGGCTGTGCAGGGGTCAGAGAGCCTAGCTCCCCCCAGCCCGACAGGAAGCCCCTCGGGAAGGCCGAGACCACGGCCCGCCGTCTGGAAACGTGGGCGAAACTAGGTGGACGTTGCTTCTCAGGATGCGGACAGTGGGCCGGGGGGCTGCGCGACCTTGTGCACTTTTTCTTATGACTTTGATAAAAATGGTAGTAATCTGACAGTAATTTGTAAATCACTTTGATAGTAATGTAAGAAATGAAACCCACACGTCTGACCGTGTCGCTCGCCGTCTGTCACCTAAGGACCCGGTGGAACCCACAGCCTCTCGGCTCGGCCGTGCCCTGCGCTGGACGGGCGCCTCTCCTCGGTGCCCTGGGAGCCGTCTGAGCTGCCATTTCAAGAGCGTGAGGTGGTGGGGGAGGCCACGCCTGCAGAGCAGCGGGGCCGAGGTCAAGACCAGGGTCTCAGACACAGACGGGAAGGCAGGCTGGCGCGCTTGCGTTGGGTTTTGATGGGGGAGCGGCTGAGGAGTTTGGTCTGTCTTGTTGAGAGAGGAGTTATTTCCCAAGCGGGTCAAAATAAATAATTTATTGTGGGCTCCCTCTGTCAACAAACGCGAGCTTCCTTTTGGGGGCAAAGTGTCAGCGGGGACATTAAGATGACAGCACCCCGGGGGACCAGGATGCGGGGGAAGCCAGGGCGCCGACGCCATGGGTGCAGACCCGTCTGGAGGCCAGGGGTCAGCCTCGCACTGACCTGGAGCCCCCGGGTGTGCTCAGTGCCCAGGCCTCCCAGCCACGCTGCCGCCACCCAGGGGTCAAGCGAGCTCTTTAAAAGGGCGGCCTGGGGTCCACAAGTTGGGGGACAGAGGGCAAGCCCGTGAGAGCCCCGTGCCCCCAGGACCATCGCAATGAGACGCCACGGTGGTGTCGCGGGTGCTCGGTTTGGATCCGCGTAACGTGGAAAATCTTCTTTGGATCAATACGGTGAGTGGGGCAGAGACCAGCGCCCTCCGCTCTGGCTGCCAGCGATTTTCTGATGACACCGCAGCTGACAGGACTCGTCTGGAACATGAATCCTCTGGCGCTACGTCAGAGTAGTTTCCATAACCTGGAAAATAATTAAGTTGACGAGTAGATGATGCAAGCCCGTCTAACAGCGGAACGCAATGTAAACAAGAAGTCCCAAATCAACCAGCGACTTTTACTAGAATATCAACAGGATTAGTGAAAGCCCCACTGTTGGCCTTAAACATTCTCGTAACAGTAAGTACTGGTTTTATGACCAGAAGACAAATGCCTACCTTGTGACGCTGTGAGTTAAATTTGGTTTTCGCTGCCTGATGACACAATGTAAGGAAGTCTCATATTCCAAAATCTAAGTGAACGGAACAAAGAGGTTAGCGAATTTCATTGCTTTTCTAACACACTCACCCCTCTTCCCAGAGTTTCCCGTGTAGTTAGATTATAGCTAAACAAGACACTCTAGCAAAATTCTCTTTCTTTTTTTTTTTTTAACATCTTTATTGGAGTATAATTGCTTTACAATGATGTGTTAGTTTCTGCTGTATAACAAATTTCTATTTCTAATCTGCTTTTCAAGGACACGGCTACTGTATAGATTCAGGAACGTTTTTATTTATTTTAAGCGAAAGTCGATAACCACAAATTTCATTAAAATAACACATATGCTTAATTTATGACTTCTCTGTCGTTTGCAGATCAAGAAACTCTACATAATGCAATCTTGAAACAGTCAATATAACAAATAAACCCAACTTGCTGTCGGATTTATTTTATTTGTTTTCCCTGGAAAGCCTGCACCTGCACACCCACTGGCCCAGACCACTGTCTTCTCGAACCCGTGCCCTCAGAGGTGGGCGGCAGAAAGCCACCTGGGCCTCGGGCCCGCTGCTGTTCGAGCTTTGATGTTGGTTTAAAGAACTACTCCTTCTTCACGTATACTTCAATTTAAAAAATAATAAAAACAGAAATAAAGAATCAGGCTTGCACCATAATGTACTAAAAGTCGCTCCCTTCCAGGAACCCGTCTATGTGCCTTAAATTCGGCAGAGGTGAGAGACAGAAACGCGGCCTCTGATGAAGACCTGAGGCGGCAGCGAGGGGCAGGGGGTTAAAGCAGCGGAGGCGGGAGCCCCTGCCTCCCCGCAGCCCGGCCCACGCACGGGGCACACAGCCTGGGCCCAGGGCGGCCACTCTGTGACCAGCCCGCAGGTGCATCTCCCGGGAGACGCCCTCAGGAGGCGTCCTGCCTGCGCCTGCCTTGGGGTCTCATCGGGCAGATCTGGTGAGTCCTGTGCAACCATATCTACAACAAAGGGAGCAGGGTCCTGCACGACGCCTCTGGGGGTCTGAATGGCCGGTGGACTTGGAGCCCCTCCCCCAAGCATTTTGTTGGGAAAGGGAGAGGCGGGGAAAGGCTTTTTCAGTCTTGGAAAGTGATGTGCACGCATTCCCAGCGCCAGCGGTCCTTTTGACAGATACTCACACAAGTGCGGTTCCGGGCCTGTGTCCTGGGCTGGGCCTGTGTGGCCCGGCGCACGGGCACGGGTGGAGAGCCAGCGCCAGGAGAGGAAAGCACTGGGCCTCCCGGGAAGGCCTGACCTGTCCGCAGGGGCTCGGGAGTCCAAGGAGGAGGCCACCGTGGGGTGGGGGAGGTGGAGGGACTGACCCTCGGCTGGGCTTGAACGACAAGCTTCCAACAAGCAGACCGCGTGTCCGAGGGGGCCGTGCTCCAGGCCGAGGACCGGTGGGCCCCCCAGAGCCGGGCAAGCCAGGGAATGACAGAGGAAACCCTAGGACCCAGCGTGCATATCTGTGAAGTAGGGGACAGTCAAATCCATGCCCCCCGTCCAAGTACTAATAAGACAAGCCCTGGGGACGGGAAGACTCCAGTTTCTAGAATTCTCCAGCATCACCTGGATACAGAGGAGGAAGACGTTTGCTGTGCCCCTGCCTGCATCTCTGTCAGCCTACTGGCTCCGAGGACAAGACCCCTGCCGGAGGCTGAGAGAATGAGAACCGGGTGTAAAGGACCCTCAGGGACTGGTAAGTTCAGCACCATTATTTTGCACACCAGGAAACAAGGGAATTGGTCCAGATTCTGTGCACACAGGATAGGCTGCTCCTTGTGACACATGCATTTGGGAAGCCTGACCCAGCGCAGCGCAGCCCAGCCCAGCCCTGGGGGTATCGCCCAGCGCAGTTCTCCCCTGCCATCAGTGAGGTTCCACGAGGACACGTGGCCCAAAGCTCTTCCAGGAGAGTGCCCGTCAGATCTCTCCAATACTGGGACCGGGAGACCCTCACTCTCACGGCCCAGGTGCTGTCAGAAACCCCCTCGTGATGGTAGTAGAACCAGCCTCAGGATGAGATAGATCCGAAAGACTTAAAAACAAGCAATTGTTTGGTTTCATCACGGAGCCGCTGGATCAAGCCATCCCTGACCAGATGCCCTGGACCTGTCAGCCTCAGGGGCCCGTAAATCTCCTTTACTATATTATTGTGTAGATGAGCTAGAATTAATGGCAACCTGGGTATACGTTAAAAGTTAGAGTTTAGTTTCATAGAGCCTTGACGACCCACCTAGGCCAAGCGGAGCACTGGGTGGTATCATGTCAGGGAAGCCCCCGCGCAGAGTCTTGTTAAAGATTTGCTAATCTGCGGTCGTAAGAGGATGGCTTTAGCTGGGGCCGCTGCCGCAGCACCGCCCTATTCTTCTATGGATAGAGATTACGAACTTCAGGACAATAGATCCACCACGGGTAACCCAGTTTTATGAGACGTCTATCGAAAGCCTAACTCCTGGTATTACAGAGAATATTTAAAATATTAAAAACAAACTCATGCTTTTGAGAGCAAACAGTTGCGAGAGACCGACAACCTGCTTTGTAAATGTTGAGTCCACTTACTTGTAAAGGAGCTTTGAATGCAGATGTGGAACTCTGGGGAGGCCTGGGGTCCCGAGGGACTTTCCTGAGTGAGTGTCCACTCTGTGCTCACATGTGTCACCGGTGGAGAGCTGCTTCTGGGGAAAGAAGAAACAATAAGCTAACCAAAAATACTCATGATTGATCCAAGCTTCCTCTTTCAGAGAAAAGCTGGAAGTTTCCCCTTCCGCATTCCTGTGGAAGCCCTGGCAGGTGGGGGGACACGAGGCTGGGTGTCTGGGGAGCAGGCGCCCCGGCCGAGGCCCTGCTGCCCTTGACTCACAGGCCGGGACCCTCTAATGAGGAACTCCAGTGCGTCCCCATCTCGGGTCCGTCATCGGCAGCAGGTTCTGGGAGACAGTGATTAAAGCCTGAGTCAGTTCATTCCTTTGTGCTGGAACTTGAAAAAAGCTCATTTTTCTTCTTGGAAAAGTACAAGAAAGGCAAAGCGAAACAAAACAAAAACAAAAATCCTGTGCTTATAGGAGGATTGTGTTGCCAACACACTGAGAGATTTAAGAAGATGCGGTCCTGGAAAGAGTGAGGGTCCAGCTCAGGCCTGGACAGACGGCACAGCCTCAGACCCGGGACGCATGGAAGCCACTGGGCGGAGAGCAGCTTCTTCAATACATGGTACAGAGACCACTTAGCGGACAGCATCGTCCAAAACAAATCCCAGACGAACTCGAGTTGGGAGCCTGGGGTCCTCCTTGCATGGACTCCCTCCCAGACACTCAGCCATCGTGGGGCAAAGGGTCTGGTTCCCGATTCACCGCCAGGCTCCGTGAGAACTTGGAGGTTTGTTCCCATCAGGTGCCGAGCCCGAGCCCGAGCCCGGGCTGCTCCTGAGGGAAAATCGTGGCCGCACGTCACCAAATGCAGAGAAAACACACGCGGGGCTGAGGCTCCGCAACCCCCTCCCTGGCAGGGACGCCTTCCCCGTCGGGCCCAGGGACCCCTCGCCTGGCAGGAGCCCCATCCGGGGTGGGCATTCTGCCGGCGCTCCCGGACGGCCCCGCATCTGCTGGCGATCGTGAGCCCGAGGCCAGCTCTGCGTGTGGTTCCCTCAGAGGGACGCCCGGGCCCAGCAGGAAGCCGGCCCCAGTCTCCCTCGAGGGGCCGCGCGCGTGGCAGCCCTCCCCGGGGTAGCCTCCAGACCGGCACCCTCCGCCCAACGTGCACATCCCCCAAGGGCCTCAGGCCCACCGCCTGTTTCTCGGGTCTCGATTTTTTGTATTCATTGCATGCATTTGTTTTCATCTGATCTACCTTTGACCTTTCTGGAATTAGGCCAGATTTAGATCAGTCAGCAAGATGGCCTCTTTAAAGTCTGGTCACTTCCACCTTCCAAAAGGCCTCTTCAGGTGGACAGAGCTCCTCGCCTGCAGAGGCCTGGGGACAGGCTCCGGAGAGTTCTTGGTGGTCTTCATCTCTGTTGTGCTGCTCTCGGGACATGACCGTGGCCTCTGAGATGCGTCAACTGCAGAAAGGCTCAGATGTGACAGCTGGTCCCCATTAGTGTCCACGTGGCCCCTCGGGGAGGGAGCTGTCAGCCCCCGGCTAAGAATAACTGCACCGCGGTCCTGGCCACGGCCATCGGGAAGTCACCGCAGGTTCCCACCCACTTTTGGAATCTGCATTTGGGAGAAGCCTGTGTTCTTCTCGTCAGGCCCACGGCCGGCCTGACGTGAAGCCCCCTTGACAGGCTCACTGGGGCCGGCACTGGCCATGTGGCCATGCCGAGCGGCTCTGCCCCTCCGGTGCAGTGACCAGTCAGTGAAGCCACTCGTTTCTAACACCCAGATAAGCAGGGGTCAGGCTTCCGCTGGAATTTGAAACCGGAGTTTCAACCTCCTCTCTTCCGCTGGAAATGCAGCATCAGGGGATGCAGAGCCAGGCTGGGGGTCAGGTGAGGTCAGACGCCCTGGACCTCGGAGGACGACAGCCTCGCGGCGAGAGGAGAGACCCGAGCAGGAAACCGTCCAGGGAAAGTGGTGGAGTCGGGCCTGGCCGGAGGAGCCCAGACGGGAGAAAGTGGCCCAGCTGGCCGGGGTTGCGGGCGAGAGCCCCGGGCTGCGATGGAAAGCCTCTCCGAGGCCTCTGAGCTGGGACTCCGTGTTCACACCAGAGCCTCGAAGACGGTGGTGACAGGCCCTGGGCCTTGAGGACGGCCCCTGGGACGGACAGACAGGCTGCCCCGAGCCAGCCGCGCCCACACCTCGCCTCTTGGGACCCGCGGAGGAGAGTCAGGGTGGCCGGGGTCTCGGGAAACGAACCCCTTGCTGGCCTGGGTCTCGTGTGCCACTTATGAAACCTAGATTTCAAGACCGACTGCCCAAGTGCTCCGGAGGAGAGGGGCGGGAGGAGGTGGGGGAGTAGGGGTTCAGGCAGACCCGAACGGCCTCCCTCCTGCTGCACCCCCCGAGCCCAGACCTGAGTTTGTTTGTGGGCAAACGACCGGCAGGGAGGCCCCATCCAGTGGGAAGTGATGGCGAGCAGTTACCAGGGTCCTCGCCACATTCGTGGCGCCCCGACGGGAACAGAGCGCACAGCCTTGCCTCATGGTCCCCTAAAGCCCAGCCAAAGAGTGTAGACGAGGACGCAGTGGCATGTGCTGGCTCCCCTGGAGCCCCTCCTCCAGCTGAGGGCTGCCCAGGCACCGGGTACTCTGTCTCAGGCCGTAGGAAAGGAATCCTCAGGCCCACAGGGCCCCAGGAGGGCAAGGAGGCCGTTTTGGGGCAGAATGGAATGATGTGGGAAATTTACTGAAACATAACATAGGTTGGGGTGAACGTTGTTTTGTTGTCATTGAAGCTCTGGTTCGAGGTAAAGAATTGAAAATGGTACCTTTAGAAGGAGCCCGGCCTGGAGAAGATGCAGAGTGAAAACACGTCTACTCTCGCGTTGCGGAGCACAGGCTCCGGACGCGCAGGCTCAGTGGCCATGGCTCACGGGCCCAGCCGCTCCGCGGCATGTGGGATCCTCCCGGACCAGGGCTCGAACCCGTGTCCCCTGCATCGGCAGGCGGACTCTCAACCACTGAGCTACCAGGGAAGCCCACGTCTACTTTTGTTCTCTCCTGAAATTCAGTTTCTCTCTGCTGAGATTCAGTACAGAGATATTGTAAAACAAAAGGGCACAGACAGGGCACAGAGGAAACAGACTGGGAAGTGAGTGGATCTGTGGCAGTGGCCTTCGAGACGGCAGGAGGGACGGCCATGCTGCCTGGTGCCGAGCACCACGGGTCCCCGAGGCCGGATGCCAGGTCTCCAGACGGACCCCAGCCGGGACCAGAACACCTTCTCCGGGAGCCCCACCAGCCTGAAGGAGCCCTAAAATTACTGACTTGGGGTGCCCCAACCAGATGTCCCAAAAGCAAGCCCACAGCAGGCTGACCCCACTATCGCGCCTCCTGGTTTCTCCCTCTCGAATAGAATCAGACAAACATCAGAGCAAACACGCTAACGTGAAAAACTAAACCTCCTGCAAAAGCTTATGCAAGTAAGTAGACACCGTGCAGGGAGAAAACCTTGATGTCGCTTCCCTCAGAAAGGTGTCCCAGGCACGAAACGTAATCAAAGCACAGTGTTTACAACAGCAAACATGAGGAGCCTAGAAATCAGAAATATGGTGACGAATGTTAAGAAAATCTACCAGGAAGTACAGCTAAATGACGACGAGATCAAAAATAGGAAAAAAGGCTCAGAAAGCCCCAAGGCCAGGAGCCCCAGAAAGGGGGGCAGCTCAGGTGGACAGGAAGAAGTCGACCAACAACCGAGAACAGTTTCCCAGAACTGTGAGTTTTCAGGCAGAGACCTCGAGGGTCCCGCGCAGAGACCCTCCCGGCCAACCAGCGCTCGGGCAGAAGGAATGGCGCCCAGGGGACCAGGAGGGCGCAGAGGGTGGGGTCTCGGGCTCCAGAGCAGCCCTGGGGGCTGGAAGTCAACGCGGCGCCTTGGGGTCGCGCCTCGGAAGAGTCCGGCGATCCGCGTGGATTCTCAGGGGGTGGAAACTGGGGGAAAGCCATCAGCTGGCCCCAGGCTGCAGTGTCCAGTGGGGACCGTGCCTGTGGTGGGGACAGGGCTGAACAGACGCGCCGACGATGAGCCCCTGCAAGGCGGCGAGGGAAGCTAGTGCCTCAGAGGTGGGGGAGAGGCTGCAGGTAGCTCGGAGATCGGGGAGCGGGTGCCCCCGGAAAGGTGAGGGGCGGGCAGGGGTGCAGGGATGCTGCTTGAGAACACACTTAATAAAATTAAAATAAACTCCGGGGCTTCCCTGGTGGCACAGTGGTTGAGAGTCCGCCTGCTGATGCAGGGGACATGGGTTCGTGGCCCGGTCCGGGAAGATCCCACATGCCGCGGAGCGGCTGGGCCCGTGAGCCATGGCCGCTGAGCCTGCGCGTCCGGAGCCTGTGCTCCGCAGCGGGAGAGGCCACAATAGTGAGAGGCCTGCGTACAGCAAAAAAAATAAATAAATAAACTCCGACCGGAAGGGTGCCAGCCTCTGACAGAGAAAGAGTTTTCCCTTGAACATCGTGGAGCGCGGAAGGCCGTGTAACTCAATAACTGTGCCCTATCTTTATTATCATTACTGTTACCATTAGGGAGCTTTCGCTTGAAATTACTATATTCATAATTAATATTGAATTGTCTTCTTGTGTGTCTCCCAGGGACGAGAAGATGCTGATGCGGACGTGGAAAGTTCATCAGTTACCTCAAGTCTAATCAGCCTTCCAGATCTCGGTCCAGGAAAACACCATCGATCTGCGCAAGTTTCTCGTGTCTCGGGAGCCCCCGGGACCGTCGGGTGTGCTGGGACGTCGAAGGGCATGCAGACTGCCCACTGTTGGCGTGGGTCTGTGGGCAGAGCGACTCTGGGTCGCACGTCAGACGCACAACAGAGAGGCATTAACACCTGTGTGCAGCCCAGCACGCCCCAGGGGTGCGCCCCATGACACGTCCAGGGTGGCCCCGGGGTCCCGCTGCAGCCCCCCCAGCCATAGGGCACTCCCTGATCCCGTGCCTCAGTTTCCCTTTGTCCTTGTGAGGGCAAGCATTTAAGCGGACGGGAAATGAAGTGCCTCGGGAATAGGAGGGGTGTGGTCTGTAAGCCCACCGCCACGAGGCAAAGCCTGTGACGCCACGGGCTCCTGACAGGCCGGCTAGGAATCGTACAGCTACCACACCTGTGTGCGTGTGCATGCAGGGTGTTCCTGAGCGTGTGTGCACGTATGTACATGTGTGTGCCCACGTGAGTGGGTGTACATGCACTCACGTGTGCGCGTGTGTGTCAAGTCACAGTGACGCACAGACAGCGAGAGTGAAAGCTGACCCATCTGGGCCACTGGTCCGAGGCGCTTGTGTGGTCCCATCTGTGCGGCTGTCACTTTGGGCCTGGGACCGAGACGGAGCTGCCGGGCTGGGCAGGACCTGGAAGGTAGGACGCAGGGCTTTGAGCAGAAGGTCAGCTCCTCCAGCTGGCCCTCCTCAGCACTTCCATCCTTCGTTAATTGATCCCAGGAAGGAGTTACTGAAGGTGCATTTTTCCTAGAAATGCCTGACTCATTGGAGGGAGAAAGGACGGAGGAGGAGAATAGGAATCTACCGGCCGTGACCGCGGCACCAGCAGGGAAGGACAGAGGAGGCCTCGGCCTTCACGCCCAGCTCACACCCTCCCCAGTCAGCTTCCTCAGCCCAGCAAGCACCACGTGAATCCCCGTGGATTTCATGGGAGTATCTGTTGAGGCATCTATGGCCTGTAATTACCCCTTTGGGTGATTGCGAGCTCAGCTTTGAAGCAGTGCCTCAGATAAGAAGATGGAGAGCACATGGAACCCTACCGACTCGGTGGCGATGAGGGTGCCTGCCTGGAAGGACACGAGCTCGAGCTGGGAGGGGGCTCGGCTGGGAGAGGCCAGCCTGGCCGGCGAGGTGGGGGGCTCTCGGGCCATGTCCCAACGCTGTCCTTGCTGTGAGAGGCTGGAACCGCACACAGCTCTACCCATTCACCAGCACATCTGGGGCCTCCAGGAGTCACATCTCCTCTCAGGCCAATGGAGGGCCGCAGACTGAGTGCCTGGGAGCCCAGGCCCGGCCAGGCCAACCCGGAGCCCCTCCTGCCAGCCACCCCTGCGGTCGGGGCCCAGCTGTCCCGTGGCTCCTTCTCTCCAAGGACGCCGAGGGGAACCCCCACTTGTGACTTTCCAGGAGAGAGAACATTGAGTTAAGGTCACTTAGGGAGAAAGGGAAAGAAGCAAAAGCCGTTTTGAATGTCCACGTCCTTAAACACTGAACACAAAGTTCAGAAATAAAAGCTGAGAACTACAGACTGTCCCAGGCTTCAGAACGAGGCCACCTCAGCGACTGACCACAGGCCTCCCCGAGACTTCCCGTCTGGTGGCCCAGTGGTTCCCAGGGTCTGAGGGGTCCCGGGTGTTGGTGGAAGACTTGGGTGTGACCGAGGGGCGGTGGCGGGCTGGAGGTGGGCCCAGGCGGCCAGGCGAGGTGAGGCCAGGCCCCTGAGCCTCTCAGGAGACCTTCGTGGTGGCCGGCCAAACATTCCAGCCCGAGCGGTGACCCCAAGAGCTCGGCTGAACGAGAAGCCGCTTCCGAGGAGTCTCCAGGGCCGAGTGAACAGACAGGGGAGCTGGGAGACATCCTCACGTCCAACCAAAGTGCTCACTTAAGTCTTTGTTAAAATACCCATTTTTTTCTCAGAAAAAGAAGGCGTACTCATTATGGAGTTTGGGAAAGTATAGAAAAATAAAAGCAACTGGAGGTCACCCAGAGCGTCACTTCCCAGATGCAGCAAGGTTAGCGCTCCTGTGTGTTCTCCCAGCCGTGCGTGTGCCTGTGATCATGTGCGTGTGTGTGCGTGTGCGTGCATGCATGTGAGCGGCGTGTGTGTGCCCGTAGAGGCCAGGACTACCACTCAGTGCAGCCTGGGCCAAAATCCAGCCCCGAACAGCAAGGGGGCGTCTGTCCCGGGTCCGGAGCCGTGGTGCCCAGAGCCCCCGTGAGAGGAGCCATACCCTCGAGGCCGGGCCCTTGATCTCCGAGCACCTGCACTGTTTTCCCACGGCAGGACCATCCTTTGAAACTGTGGTTTCTGTGAGGTTATAGATGATGCTGCAGGGAACACCTCACGTGAGTCAATGTGAGGGCCATCTAATCTCCCCTGGGAATTACTCATGGACGTAGAATTACTGACCAGAGCACGCAAACGTTTCAGGGATGGTGGCACATGGGGCCCAGCGGAGGGACTCGCAGGGCTGCGACCTCTCATGGCCAGGGGTCAGAGTTCACCATGGCTTCAATTTGCTGCCCTGTGAACACCTCGGGCTCCGTGGGTGCCCAGCTCCTCAACAACCGGGCCCCAGAACCACTGGGTTGGCTTGCCCTGCGGCCCAATGTTCCAGGACACAGGAAGCGACGCTAGGACGGCCAGCATGTTGACCTTTGACCCGGGGCCATCCCAGGGCCCTGGGACTGCAGCAGGGGGCGGGATGACAAGGAGGATTGGCCCCTGGGCATTTTTGCAGGCGGCATCACCTCCCACGGCCCTCAGCGCCTCCCACTCATGGTCCTCACGGGGGCCGCGCCCCGCCCCGCCGCGGGGCCCCTCCTGCAAGGCTCTCCGCCGCTGCTCCAAAGGCACCAGATGGGCTGAGAAGTCCCTCTTGCTCAGGACGCCCATGTGCCTTCCCCACCTCCCGCTGACCTTTGCCCTCTGTCTGTCCTACTTAAATCTGCCCCCTGCCCACAGCGCTCCCTCCCCTGGTTCTTTTTCTCGGTGGCTTGTTTCCCACCTGAAAAGCACCTGCTTTGCTCCCTGCCTTTCTCCTGAACTGAGGTCCCCATGGCGTCCCCTGGTGTGAACACAGCCCCAGACATTGCCTGGCACACACTGGGCCTGGATAGCTCACCCAGGCTGCCGGGCTGTGCCCTCCCGGGGGCCGATGGGCCGGCCCCGCTTGCCGCTTACAGGCCCTCCAAGGGCCCGGGATGGGGGATGCGCCCACTCGGTGGTCCCGCAGCTGGGCCTGTCCTGCCGAGAAAGGCAGGCCGTCGTCCCTTCCTGGGCACCACCCCACTCCGACCCCCTGACTACACATCCCCAGATACACGCGGCCGGCTGGGGCAGCGGGCAGCCGGCAGAGGCCTCGGTGGCCGGGACGGAAACTCTGCTGTCCTTCCAGGTCCCCAGAGTCGGCACCAAAGTCCTGCTCGTGTCCCGTCCCGTGTGAGCCGCGCAGCAAATGCAGCTCCTCCTCGACCCCAAGGCCAGCAGAGCAGTAACGTGGGGCCTGGAGGGGACGAGAAGGTGCACAGGGAAAATGGGAAGTGGGGTGGTCGGCAACATCCCTCTGTCAGCAGCTCGCGTCACGGGCCCTCAGGGTAAGCACTCAGGTCTGAGACCCGGGGCCCCTCGAGACCCTGAGCCTTGAGGGCACAGCTGTGCTTAGGGCCCCCCGCTGCCCAAGCTCAAGGCTGAAACTAGTGTCTGAGTCCAGGGACGCAGAATTTCCACCCGAATCAGTTTTTGTTAATGTTGAATTTTAACTGTACTTGTCGTTTTACGTGTGTATCTTGGTGTTATGAGCTTTTAATACTTTGGGGGTGAAAAGCCTTAAAGCCAAAACAGAAAAGTGGACGGTGAGAGGATCTGGTGCCGTGGCCGAGCTCTCGAGGGGCCCCCGTGTCCAGGGGGACTGGTTCCCGCCCGGCGACGGTGTGTGGGTCACCTCTCGGGACCCCAGGCCTGCGGGCACGGGCGCTTCCCTCGTCCTGCGGCACTGTCAGTGCTCAGACGGTGGTTTGTGCGGTGTGCTGTCCGCCAGGCTTCACAATATTTTCCTATTTCTGACGCGTAAGAGCAGGTTTCCACCGGATGGGGGACTAAAGAAACTAAGGCAAATTACATTCAATGTTAGTTTATACTTGGATTTTTAAATAAATTTTTTATTAGCGTGATGGGGTCCAAAGAGCTTGTAGGAATGCTCTAGGAATTTGAAACGTCTAGGAAACATCAGAAAAATAAACGATCCAAAACAAAAAAGCGAAAGTGTAAGTGAAATAAAGTAAATACGAATTCTGACACTAAAAAAAATCCCAAAATCTAAATGAAGACATGAATATGGGACGAATATGAATGTGGGGTATCTTATAAAGGGCTGGACCACACCCTGCTTCTGCGGCAGGTTTGCTGCCGGCCAGGGGGTGGGGGGTGGCCTCCTCAGGGACACCACGATGTCAGTAGATGTGGAACGACTTCTACTTAGGGCAAAACTCTCAGGTACAAGGCTCAGGCCATCTCGCAGCAAAATTCTACGTTCAGGGAAAGTAATTTATGTGCTACATTTATTGAAATGTATTGAATTTATTGAATGTGTTCAATTTATTGAAATGTGTCTATAACACGTGACACAGTCTTCATGAAGTGTTACACTCTTTAGGCTGCATTTCTAAACACCTTCCCTCTGTCTGTCTTTCCAGGTGGCTCTTCTGCCTGAGGGACATCCTCATCCTTCAGTCGCTTGCTCTATCATCATCCACCAGCGTCCCCGAGCCCCTGCTGTGCAGGGACCATCCATGTGGCCTTGACGTAAAAACGAAGCAGAAGGTCACCCATCCTCCACCCTCATGGCGGTTCAAAAGGCGCCCTGACCACAGACACGGGCGTTGACACGCAGTGACCCCAGGAGGGTGACCCCAGGAGGGTGACCCAGGAGAAGTGACCCCAGGAGGGTGACCCCAGGAGAAGTGGCCCCAGGAGAGTGACCCCAGGAGAGTGACCCCAGGAGAAGTGACCCCAGGAGGGTGACCCCAGAGGACTCACAGCGAGGGCCTGGGACCATCGAGCTCCATGTGGGAGGCAAGTGTCCCTCAGGGCCCAGAGAGGGGACAGAAAGCAAGTCAGATGGCGCGGCTCTGCGGAGGGCGCCGAGGAGAGCGACTGCAGGGCGCTGGGGGCTGGCGGTGGGTCCCAGACACAGCCATGCAGGGCCGCCGCCTCCTCCAGCCACAGCTGCAGCGCAGGCAGACAGGCAGACGCGGGCTGGAACACAAGGTGCAGGGGCCGTCGAGGCCCAGCTCTCTGACCCCACAGGCCCTGGCACTGAGCTCCGGCCGGCGTGGACTGCGGGGAGGCCTGAGCAGGCACGCAGGGAGGGCCCTCCGGAGCCAGAAGGCGTCACCCACGCGTTTCAGAAGGGGACTCGGCCCCATTTTAACAGAGCACGTGGTGTCAGGCTCACACTGCTCCAGGCCTGAAACACGCCCCAGACGTGCCCATGGCGGTGACCTCGCCCCTGGGCCTGGGTCCCGCGGGCCACGGCAGCTCTGACTCCCCCGTTGCCTCAGGGAGGCTGAGGGGTGGAGGTTGGCTCTTGGAAGACGTGGGGGAGGGCTGGGCCCCTGGCCCCTGACGGCACCGGGGGAGGAACAGCGGCCCAGCCCCGCGCGGTGGGTCTCGGGCTGCCTGTGGCCTCTAGCAGGAACGTTCCCTCTAGTCGCTGTGACAGGGACAGAGGCCAGGGAGGGGCTCAGAGAGAGGGTCCCCCGAGGAAACAGCAGGGCCCCCAGGCTCCTGTCCACATCAACAACACAGCCCAGGGTCTGGAGAGGCGCTCGATGGAAAGCTCAGCTGCCGAGCTGGTCAACGGGTTTCTGAGCTGCCAGCGCCTCTGAAGTCTCTGAAATTGGGCGGATTCCAGGTTTTTCTCGCAAGGTTCCACAGTTGCCTCTCCATGGCCTCCTGCTGGTAGCCTGACAGCCCTGCTTCCCTCCGGGCCAGAATCAGAAAAGAAGGTGCCTGGAAGGGGCGTGTCCACTGGGCGTTGTCACCAACCGTGTGAAAAATGTTATCGGTTTTAAACGTCTCTGTTTTAAAGTGAGAAATTTCTGTTCAGCTCTGATCTCCCCTGCCAGGCATCTGGGCCGAGGCACACTTTGCCAACGTTTGGAAACTGTAAATAAGAAACTCCAATCTAAAAAGTTTTTATGGACTTAAATGTTTCAGCGAAAACATTTCTTGAGAAGTAGCATTTCTTGGGAAGTTTCTATAAGAAAAGAGCATTTATTTTGCTTCCGTGTAAGCTGGCGGGTTGCCCTGTTCTAGCTGTGCTTTCCACCCTCAAACCAGTGACTTCGGCTAAGAGACGCTTCCAATGGCGTGGGAACGCTCCGAGGACACCTCGCTCGACTGAGGCACGTGTCGGCGAGGCGCAGCAGCCCTCTGCTCAGGGGAGGCCCTGAGCCTGAGTCGGCAGGAGGACAGGGACCCACAAGGAGGCTCCTGGCAGCTGGAGACTTTTCCACTGGGAGTCTGAGTGGGAGGAAAAGGCCTTGGACCATTAGGGCAGGTTTTATGGGACTTGAGAAAAAGAATGACATCCACTTAAAATATGTCACAAGTTCCTTCCACGGGATGCATGGAATGCGGCCGGCCATACGACACGGAGTGAAAAGGGCTGGGAGAGGGCACAGAGGACGTGGCCCTCACGTACGTCCAGGCAGCGGTATGTGGAGCACGCAGCTTCTCCCAGGGGACCCTGCGGGTCGACACCCTGACGAGGCTTCTGTCCCCTCTGTGCCGGAAACACCAACTGCGGGTGCTGGTCCTAGCGTCTCGCTGTGATGCTGGAATTCCTCCTTCCCGTCTGAAGGAAAGAATCAAAACAAAGCCCACACGTTTCACGTCTTTGCCTCCGGAGGAACGGGGCTTCAGAGGAGCCCTGCGCCCCACAAGCCCTGCAGACGAGGCCCTCGCTGCAGAGCAACCTCGGAGGAGCGCCCAACGACCCATCGGTGTGTGCGAGTCCTTCTTGTAATGGCGAGCTCCTTCCCTGTGTTTAAAACTGTGGCAAACTGCACGCACAACTGTCCATCTTGAGCGTTGTAAGTGCACAGCTCAGTGGCATTTGAAGCACATTCACACTGTCGTGTGGCCGCCACCCGTCCCCGTAACTCGTCGTCTCGCAAAACTGAAGCCAGGCCCCGGTGCAACACCAACGCCCCTCCCCCCACCCCCCCACTTTCTATGAATTTGACGACCCTGAGTCCCTCTTACGAGTCATGGGACAGTATGCGTCGTGTTGTGACGGGTTCATCTCACTGAGCTGCAGCCTGAGTCAGAGGCTCCTTCCTTTTCAGGGATGAATCACATTCCCCTGTGTCTGTCACCACATTTCCTTATCCATCTGTCAGTCAGCAGACAGGCACCTTTGAGGGTTGAGAACAGTGACACCGTGATGGACACAAAGCTCTCCATTCTTTTGCAGACACACCCATAGCCGTCGCTGTATTTTAATGTGTGGCTTCATCTTTCTCTAAGCTACTTTTACACAGGTTTATAAAACGTAACCCATCCAATTGAGATGTACCTGTAATTACTGATTTTGACATTGATAACCAATGTCATCTCCAGATAAGTTTGCTGCTAATAAAAATCTGTGCTGAGAAGGAGAGAGAGAGGGAGAGAGAGACAGGGACGGGAACAGGGATGGGAAGAGGGAGGAGGAGGCTTCGGAAGTCTTGCCAGCGCCCAGCCCAGCCCCGGGCCTCAGCGCCTCCCAGCCCGGCCCCCGCCCGCCGGTCACGCAGGGCCAGCTCTTGAGCCTCGGGGGCCGCCGGACCGGGGCTCCAGGATTGTCACCGGCGATGACCGACGGCAACTATTAGACCCCCATCTAGGCTTCATCGGGCGTCACTCAGGGAGCCTCTAAAGGCTGCGCGGCGTGACCCGGCGCCGTCTTACACCCTCGCCCCGCGCCTCCCAGCCCTGCGGTCTCCTCGGCCCCACCCCCCTCGGGTTTCCATGCTTTACCCACGTCTCGTCGACGTGACAGGCGTCAGCGACGCCTCCAAGACTCTAGCCCGCCCGCAGACCCCCTGTCCTCCCCGGCTCGCTCTCTATTACAAGACGGGCGGCGCGTGCGTTCTCTGTGACCAGGTCACCCACGGGGGCGGTGAGGGGGCGCCGGCACCAGTCACACCGGGCAGGGGGCACAGCCCCCGAGGTCCGTGCACGCAGCACGGGCTCCCGCCTCCCGGCTCCACTCGGGACGCGTGACCTTCACGCCCTCGGCCCTCCGTGCCTCCAGCTTCTCTCGGAACCCGCACCTCGCTCCCCGGCTCGAGATCAGTGCTTCTCTCCGAAGCCCGGTCCTTTCTCCCCTTGTTGACTACACTGGGCTTTGCCATTTTCACGCGGAGGTTACTGACTACAGAGATACAGATTCCTCTTGCACACGCCTTTCTGAAGGTAAATTGTACCCCGGTGTGGTGACAGGAAAGAATGCAAACCAGAGAGCCTCACTCCAACGTGTGTGTGACAACTGGCTCAGGGTCCCTACGGGCGGCTCCAGGGAGGGGACCCACCAGGGACGGCGGCCACACCAGCTTCTCTGCAGAACTCTGGGTTCTGCAGTGTTGGTAGATTGTGGCAGTTTGTTAATCCCTGCAGACCAGGTACCGTGTTTATTATCTAATTTATCCATCCATTCATTTCCTCAGCAGACACTTCGTCATGCGTGCGGATCCCCCAGCATCTTAAGCAGATGCTTTACTAGGAGGAGTGTCGCCCCTCATGTTATATGGTCACCCAGTTCCACAATTCGCTCTCACAAAGGCAAAGCCTTAGTACGCGAATCCCTCCCTCAAACTTGCAACACTTTACGGCAAGGAGGAGCGCCGTGCTGCCTCAGCCTCTTCATTCCAGTTGTTTCCCCACAAAGAAGCGCAGTTACCACGAGAGATGACTCATTTGTGGATCTGTGCAAGTGCATTGTCGTGCTGGGGTGAGAACAATCCTGAGAAAGTGTAACCCAGTGAGAGAAAATCTGGACTTAGACCGAAATTCAAATGCCATTTCTCCAGTAGCCAATAAAGTTGCTTAGCTGCTCCGGGTGTCAGTTTCCTCATCTAGGAAACAGGGATGGATAATGGGGCCTCTTGCCTCACAAGGTGGTCACTCAAATGAAACCAGAAGGAGGTGAGCACACCTTCAGGACGGTCCTAGGTGGGGTGCGGTGGGTGGGGAGCTGAGGGGCTCACTGCAGGGAGGGGCGCCCGAGTGGAAAGACGCTGGGGAGCACCAAGCCACTCGCCCACTAGCGTTATTTGCAGACCCTGATTTCCAGCTTCAAAGGCGTTCGCTGAGCCCTGCTGCTTGCTGTTCGCCCCCAGAGATCCACCCTGTGCATCCTCCCGGATCCTACCGTGGGCCCGGTCCCAGACAGGGCTCCAGGCACGCACAGGTGGGCCTCTAGTTCTACAAAGGGCCTGCTTCCCAACTGCGTTATCAGCGCGAGGAGGTTCCAGATGACTGAGGGCAGCTCTCCGCCTGCATGGCTATCTGAGGGCATAAACTAAATCCGAGGGCTCTAGCTTCAGAGGCCTGGGAGAACCTGAGCGTAAGAGCTGGGATGATTCCCCGCCGATCAGCAGGTGGAGGACTCTCAGTGCGTACGTGAGAGGATCGTTCGTTTCTGGAAATGAAACTTCCCGTTCTTGCTGCGGTTAAGGGCTTTTTACTGAACCCTCCCAGCACTGTCCCCAAAGCCCAGTGGCCTGGGCACCCACACAGCTTTTGCCATATTCACACGTCACTTATGATAGTTAATAATTTTCTTTAAATTAATTTTAAATGTAATCCTTTTTAAAACAAAAAACGTGTCCTTATCCTAAGTAAAACAAATAACATCATGGCCTTAATGTATTTGTTGTATTTTTTCTATTACACATTCAAACAAATACATAATAAATATATAATGAATAAATTAAAACACGTTTTCCCTATGCTGCCTAAAAAGCCTCAGCGTCTCAATTTGGGGAAATTGCTTGACAAAACAACGTTTGCCTTTAGAGAAGCGGGAGGACCCTGAAATCCAGCACCAAAGCCCGGCCACCCCCCACCGGAGCACAACTCAGGACGAGGCTTCGCAGAGAAATTCGCTGAAGGAATGTCTCCATCTAGTGGCCGTGACCTCTCATTACACCGAGAAGCGAGCTCCCGCTAAACATTTTAGGCCCCGGGTTTCCTTTGGGGGACGTGACAAAAGTTCTTGAATTAGAGAGCGCTGACGGTTGCTTACCTTTTTGAATGTACTAAAACCTACTGAACTGTACACTTTAAAGGGATGAATTACGTGGTAGAAATTATATGTCGATTTTCAAAAAAGAACAATCGTGAAAGGATTCAACGTGAGCAGAAAGGGAAAATCCTGCCTCTGCCTCCTTATGGTGAAGTTAAATTATCTAGAACATGGCGGCGAGGGTGCCTCTTTCTCTGCTTTGTCTTGGGGACATGACGTTTACATCCAGGGGCCCGAAGTCTTCAATAGAAATCAGTTTCTTCATGTGTTTGTTCGTAAACCACAGCTACAGTTCCTACTAAACACAATTTTCCCAGGATTCCTTAGGCTGCTATTCTAAAAAGTTGTTTCTTTTTAAGGCCATTTCACCCTAAAACAAAAAAGTGCTTTCAAGCTGCAATTACACAGATCTGAAACGTGCAGCCTGTGCTTTGCTCTCGCTTCACGGTGGAGTTGGTGGGTGTGGTTAAATTATGATGTTTTATTCTAAGGGGAGGCTGAAAACATCTGCTCCTTGATGGAAACCATGTGTTATTACAAGACGCTACGTCAGGCAGTTTAACACGATATATTCCTTACAATTACACTTACTAAACAGAACCCCATTACAGAATTCCCGCTAATGTTCTCATCACACACCAACTCAAGAATCTTCCCCTGTAACTCATAGGGGATTGATCAGTGCAATTATCTTGTAAAGGTCTTTGTCAGTGGATTCAAAATAACCGGAAACAGTCACTATTATTATTTAGGATTCAAGTGTTAATTTTCCAGACTCACGCAGCTACAGGTGTGGGTAAAGTGGAAAACAAACGCTTCTGTGCACAGCACACTTTCTGGGACGGAGGGCACTGGCAGCGGCCTCCCACCCTGCCGGGAGCGCGCTCCCACTGCAGCGCCTGGAAACGTGGCCCCGAGAGCTCCAGGGAAGCCAACGTGACCTTAGTTCTGCTAAGGGCACAGCTCACGTCTTCATGCCCTAAGCTTGTCTCCCTCATCTGGACGCTTAGGAGAAGGTGCCCTCGTGCGTGGGGTCTGAGAAGCTCCGGCCCCGATCCGCCCCCCAGGAGGGCTTTGCTGCCCCCCTGCTGCAGAAGCGGGGCAGCCGCTCCAACCTCGGTGCCTCAGCCAGAGCCATGGGGGCCTGAGCAGGGCCGGAGGAGAAGCCGGAGCAGCGTCTGGGGACAGCTCTGACGGCCACACAGCTTCACCTCTCCCCTGCCCAGACCTGCTCCCACTACATTCCCCTCACATCACACACCTCAAAGCCCATCTGCACGGCCACACAGCTTCGCCTCCCCCCTGCCCAGACCTGCTCCCGCTACGTTCCCCTCACATCACACACCTCAAAGCCCATCTGCATGGCCACACAGCTTCACCTCCCCCCTGCCCAGACCTGCTCCCACTACATTCCCCTCACATCACACACCTCAAAGCCCATCTGCACGGCCACACAGCTTCGCCTCCCCCCTGCCCAGACCTGCTCCCGCTACGTTCCCCTCACATCACACACCTCAAAGCCCATCTGCACGTCAGCCACAGTCTATATTGTGCAGGACAGCCCTTCGCAACAGAGACTTCTTCAGCCCAAAATGTCAGTAATTCTCAAGTTGAGAGACCCTGTGCTAGACTGGCCCGGGAAAAGGAGAGGAGACACAATGAGCAGAACTGGCAGTGAAAGAGGGGCTATCACGACCAAACATACTGACAAGAATTATAAGGAAATATTCAGAACTTTATACCAATGAAGATGAAACGGCAAATTCCTAGAAAAACACAAATGATCAAAACTGACTCAAGAAGAAATAGAAAATTGGAATGGACCTATAACAAGAAAAGAAATTCAATTGGTGATTTTAAATCTTCCCAGAGAAAAGCTCAGTCCCAGATGGTTTCAACGGTGAATTCCATCAAATATTTAGAGAAAAGCTCTTTCAGAAAAAAAGAGGAGGTAACACTTCCCAGCTCATTCTATGAGGCCACCACCACCCTGACACCAAAGCCAGACAAAACGTTACAAGCAAACTTCACACCAATCTCTCTCACGAACTTTAACATAAAAACCCTTAGCAAAATCTTAGCAGCATATAAAAAGGATTATAAACCACGACCAACTGGAACTCATCCCAGGAATGCAGGTTGGATGAACATCTGAAAACCGATCAATCAATAGGTGTGGAAAAATCTCACTGACAAAATCCAACACCTATCCGTAATGAAACAAGCAGACAAAACCCTCTCAATAAACAAGGAAGGAATAGCATGTAAACAAACCTACACATCATAGTCAGTAACGTGCTTTCCCTTCCTAAGACTGCGAACAAGGCCAGGGTATCTGTTCTGGCCACTCCCACTCAACGCTGCGCTGGAGGTCGCAGAGAGCAATTCTTGCTCCGCCAAAAGGGAAGGAAGAGAATGAGAGGATGGAAAATAAATTGAAGCATGAAGATTGAAAAGAACTAATAAAACTGTCTATTTACAGATGACCTGATCCTGTATGAAGAAAATTCTAATATAATAAACTCACTAGAACTAATAAATGAGCTTATCAGGATACAAGCCCATTGTGCAAAAATCAATTCTATTTTCATATACAGTTGACCCTTGAACAACACAGGTTTGAACTGTGAAGGCCCACTTACATGCTGATTTTTTAAAATAAATTCACATATTACTGTAAATGTATTTTCCTTATGATTTTTTAATAAAAATTTCTTTTCGCTAGCTTACATTTTATAAGACTACCACATATAAATATATATAACATTACAAAACGTGTGTTAATCGACCGTTTATGCTATCGGTAAGGCTTCCAGTCAACATTAGGCTATCAGTAGTTAAGTTCTGAGGAAGTGAAAAGTTATACACAGTGTGACTGCATGGGGGGTTGGTGCCCCTAACCCTCGTGTTGTTCAAGGGTCAACTGTACTATCATCAAACAACCTGAAATGAAATTAAGAAAATAATTCCATTTACGATAGCATCAAAAAGAATACAATACCTAGTACTAAATGTAAAAAAAGAAGTGCAAGATTAATTCACTGAAAACTATAAAACATCACTGAGAAAAATTATAGAAAATTTACATGGAGGGACATCCCATGCTCACAGATTGAAAGATTCAATATTATTTATAAGTCAATTCCCTACAAATTGTAGAGATTCAATGCAATCATTATCAAAATCCCAGCATATTTTTGTAGAAATTGACAAACTGATCCTATTAATTACATAGACATGAAAAGGACCTAGAATAGCCAAAACAATTTTGACAAAGAACAAAGTTGGAGAACTTACACTATTGGATTTCAAACTTACTATAAAGCTATAGAAATGGAGATCATCTGGTGTTAGCATAAGGACAGACATAAAGATCAATGGAACAGAACTTGAAATTCTAGGATGTTCACGGTCTATATCATAAAATTTAACACAAAATAACATTTTAAAGAGTCACCGGAGAGAGATTTCTTCCTGTTAAGGACTCTCAACCCCATAGTATATTTTCATGTCTGTCTTGTGCTAGATTCAGAGGATGGATTGACAGGCGAGGACTCCAACCCACTCTCTCATGTGAATTACACTAAGACGGTCATCTTGGGACCTGCTTTTTATAAACTCTCTCTCCAGCGGCTGTAATGGAAACTTGGCAGTCATAAGATGAGAAGCATATTAGGAGGTAATGTGTACGAAAATTACACGTGGAATTTATGCAGGAAGATTATTTCCCCAACAGAACATTTTGCTTTTTATTATGAAAGTTTTCAAACATGCAAAAATACTGACGTTTCTCTTACCCTTCTCCAGCAATTATCAGTACAGAACCTATCTTGTTCAATCATAGGTACCATTCACTAAACCTGATGATTTAGAAATAAATCCAGGTATCCTATTATTTCATCTGTAGAATATTTCGGCACACATCTTTAAATGATAAAGATTCTTCTTAAACCCATAGTCAAATAAAGCATCAATAATCTCCTATAGGAATTTAAAAAATAAACAGAAGAAATCCTCCGTAAGCTGCACGGACTCTCTGCATTCAGCCTATAAAGGCTAGCGTTCTCGTTTAACAGCCTTTTACACCCATCTGATGACGTAAAATCAAATGAGCCTCACGCTCATTTTCCCAAAAAATATACTTTTTGCAGCAGCAAAGCGAACATTATAATATGCAGTGGTCAGGAGGCTGCCGTCCTGCTGCTCCAGAGGGAATATGTGAGATGAAACGAACACGGCGGAGCCCGTTAACTCATTCCCTCTCATGTAATGCACTGGGCCCATCTCAGACCTAGAAAAGCTGACCATCAGTCCAGGAGGAGGGCTGACCGTCTAGTTCTGAACCTGATAAATTTTCAAATGAAAACTTGTGGCTTGGAGTTGTGAATCAGATTCACTGTAAGCTATGTTTTCTTAACACCCAACTTGAAATAATAATTAAAAAAATTAAACCCGGGACTTCCCTGGTGGCGCAGTGGTTGGGAGTCCGCCTGCCGATGCAGGGGACGCGGGTTCGTGCCCCGGTCCGGGAGGATCCCACATGCCGCGGAGTGGCTGGGCCCGTGAGCCATGGCCGCTGAGCCTGCGCGTCCGGAGCCTGTGCTCCGCAACGGGAGAGGCCACGACAGTGAGAGGCCCGCGTAACGGAAAAAAAAAAAAAATTAAACCCGAGCCATATGGGAAGGCTCCAGTCGTAAAATGCTTCCATTCCATCTCTACCCCACTATAACTGACAGTATACCTGGTGAGGATGCTGAGAAAACCAAATCCTTCTAACTCTGTGTACTGTCACTAGAGTCATAATCTCATGCGCTATTCCAGTAGAACCAAGCAGACTTCATAGCATCTCCCTCTAGTGGGAAGTAAAATAATAAAGAGAGCAGGGAGAATCTGTCTATTTCTTCTCTCATGATTACCTAGCTGCTCCGAAGGGCTGGGAGATGCTCCTGAAAAGTCACGGTTCGTATGAGAAGCGTCCTGGACGGTCTCGGCAGGCATGTGTGCGGGTTCCGATGTACACCCGCTATTCTGGTATTTTTCTGGGATTGTCTAAAGGGACTGTTTCTGACTCACGGTGAGAAATCAGCCCGCACAGCACACCAGCTGCTCTCATGGTAACAGGGCCACAGACGTCCTCATCCCTAGTGACTGCTTCCTCCTGAGCACGAGGACCATTTCAGTGTTCCCGGCTGTCTTTTCCTTTCCAAAATGCACACCACGTGTAATACTGCCCTCTCTGTAAAAGAAACGGTAGAATGTTCCTTGTAGCCAAAATAACTTTGTTTTCATTATTCGTCTGTTCTCAAGGAGCCATTTAACTGAAAGTAAAATGCTATGTAGCCAAGCCTACGGGAGTGGTAAAAAGAGTCAGTAAATCGTTGCTAAGCTAGAATAGTCCCGGTACTTACACGCTTTATAGAATAGATTTAATTGGTCTGTGTATTGTGTTGTTTCTAATCTATCATGTAATAACATCCTATATGCAGGTGTATTGGTGGTTTGTAAATACCTTATCTTATGGAGATTTCTCCTCCAAATGGCTTAAAATTCTTAAGTCACAATTATCTTTTTCCCAGACATGTCAATAGTGCTCTCCACTGACAGGAAATTTCTCTATTTCCACCTTTTCCCTCTGCCCCACTCGCTGAAACAAAAGGGGCGGTGAGCACATGACTCCTCTAAGACCAGTACCTTCAAATATAGACCAAAAAAGGGAGAAAACCAGGTGGGGAAATAGAGGGGAAAAAACCAGGAGGGGAGGGGGGTGGGGAGAAAGGGAACGTCTTCTCCTTTGGTCATTTTATCCAGTTTAAAACAAACAGAGAAGAAAAATCAAAGAGAAGAATTTCCACTTTGGGTGGTATGGCAGTGTAGAAACTCTGAAGGGCCCCTCACACTACAAGACAATTAGATTTTTGTCTAGGACTTAATTTTCCATGTCAGTACTGGGCTTGGAGGAAGTAAGGGACATCCTGAAGTCTCTCAACTCAAGGAAATCCTAATGAGGGATCCAGGAGGGAAACTCCAGCAAGAAAATACAAGACGCAGGGTTGCCCTCAGAGAACTTGCCAGTATCAGAGCTACCTAAGGTTGCAGAGGTGGGGAGGGTAAGCCTTGGGCTCCTGGCACAGCAGGAGAGGTGAACTCTAGACTCCTACCCTGGAAGGGTCCAAAGTGTCCCCATCTTGGGCCCTCTGGATCTCGCCATAGCAAATGTCACAGGGATCTCCACAGATGATCAACCGAATATGCGCTCACCAACAGCACCAACCATAAAAGGAAACACACTTCTATAAATAAGAATGGGTAGGAACAACTACAAAACAGACTCAGACCCACAAAGACATCAATTATTCAAATGACCAGACTCAGAATCTGACAAATTAGGTATGAACCTATAAAAGAAAAAAGAAAATTACAAAAATTATAAGCAAGCATTGTAAAGATAGGCTCTAAATGAACAGGCATGTTTGGAAAATATCCAAACAGAACTTTCATAAATGCAAAAAATAATTTTTGAGGTAAAGCTTCAAAAGATGCGTTAGACAGCAGATTCCACACAGATGAAGTGGGATTAATCAAGTGCAACCTATGTTTGATGAAATTGCCCAGAATGCTGGACAGAGAAATAAGAGGAAAAACTTGTAAAAGATTGAGAGATGATTATAGGATAAGAAATTTCAACAAGTATCTACTCAGAGTTCCAGAGAGACTAAAGAGAAATACTTAAAGAGATAATGCTTGAGAATTTTCAAGAATTAATGAAATCCATGAATTTACAATATATTTCAAACAGTATAAGCAAAAAGAAACCTACCATTAGACACAAAAACAAAATTACAGAACCCCAAAGACAAGGAGACTTATCACCTACGAAGCCACAACCAGGTTAACAGACTTTCAACAATAAAAAATGGAAACCAGAATCTAATGAAATCTCTTCTAAATGAAAAGAGCCACTGTCACTCTATAGCTGTTTGTCTACCAAAATTACCTTTCCACAGTGAGAGCAAAATACAACATTCTCAGATAAACAGAAACTGAGAGTTTAACTCCAACAGAACTTTACTAAAGGAATTCTAAAGAATATATTCCAAGGTGAGCCCTAATCCCAGAGGTAAGATGTGACTTATTTACAACACAGTATATACAAATGTGTATGACATGTACATGTCATATGTAGATTATATATTATACAAATATTTTAGGTACCCATCATTTTAGTAGAACCTGTTTATTTTCATTGGAATGTATCTCTTTCATAATAAATTGTTACCAAAAAAAAAAAGGAGGATATGAAATGTTAAGGAAAAAATGATGAGAAATAAATTGGTAAATATATGTTAAAGCAAAACATTGTCTAGAAAATAATGTCTAATTTGGGAATTGTAAAAAGGTAGAACTGAAATATTAGACAATTATAGTGTATAAGTCTGGAGAAGAACAGAGGTATAGTGTTTTAAGATCTATATATTGTTTGGAAGGAAACTGGAATATTCACTTTAAATTTATTAAGTTAGGAATACAAGGTTCTTTTGGCTTCCAATTCCAATACGTGTGTGTGTGTGTGTGTGTGTGTGTGTGTGTGTGTGTGTGTGTGTGTGTGTGTAGGCTTCCCCACACCAACAAGAAATTCTCAGATGCCAGCAGGATGTCCAAGAATTTGAAATCAATCCTGATACTGTCTCCCTGGAGATAGAATCAGATTCTACAGGTTAAGGTTCAGTCCCACAAGACAGCCCTCCACTTCAGACTCCAGTCAAAAGCCCAGGTTTCATGCTCCTGACCCACCGGTTACAAATTCGAGATCCCAATGACTCCCTCCAACTCAGGATGCCAATCACAAGTCCAGTTGTTACTTGTACTTCTGATCAACTGGCTATGAATCAGAGGTTCCCACAACCCCCCCACCCCTCAGGTTGGATTAATTTGCTCGAACAGTTCACAGCACTCAGGAAAACCCATTTTCTTACTGGATTACCAGTTTGTTACAGAAGGCTATGGAGAAAGGATACAGATGAACATCCAGATGGGAGAGATACACAGGGCAAGGTGTATGGGAGGGGCGTGAACCTTCCATGCTCCCTCCAGGCGCACGACTCTGCCAGGTCCCCACATGTCCACCAACTGGGAATCTCTCCAAATTCTGTCCTTTCGGGCTTTTATGGAAGCTTCGTTACTTAGGCACAATTGATTAACTCATTGGCCATTGGCAGTTGATTCAACCTGCAGCCCATCTCTCCTCCCTGGAGTTCAGGGTGGAGATGGGGATGGGGTGAAAATTCTAACCCTCTAATCATTTGGTTGGTTCTCCTGGCAACCAGCCCCTACCCTTAGGTGGGGCCCTACTGGAAGTGTTTTCAGGAACTAAGGAGAAGAGAGCAAAAATTATCCCACTGTTCTTATCACTCAGGAAATTCCAAGGGTTCTGGGAGATGTGATCCAGGCACTGTGGATGAAGACCAAATATATATTTCTCCTATAAATCACAATACACAAAGGTAAAACTTCAATGGTGATCGCCAAAATAAAAAAAAAAATGGAGTAAGAAAAAAATATAAGAAAATAAACAGAAAACCAGATCTCAATATATCCCCAAAGGGAAAAATGATGATGAGGGAGAAAAGATATCCAAAGAAAAATTGGAAGGTTAAATATAAATGTACTGGACTTTCCAACTAAAAGGTGGAGATTGTCAGAATGAATTATAAAAGTCTAGCTAGATGCCATTTATAGGAGAATACCTAAACTTAAGGTGTAAAAACTCTAAAAGTAAAAGTGAAGTATATACCAGGCAAGCATTTATTTAAAAAAAAGTTAAAACAGTCATATTATTTCAAGCAAAAAACATTTTAATAGATAAGCATTATTCAGGATACAGAGGGCTCTACATAACAAAAAGTTTCAATTCCTCAAGGATATAAAAACTTTTAACATGTATGCCTTAATAACAACCTCTGCCCCCAACCCATTTGTGTATGTATGCGTACAATTGTGTGTGTACACACAAAAAAGTAGTAAAACTACAGAGAGAATTTGGTAAATCCACTAACATAGTGAGAGGTTTCAACATGTATCTCTGAATCATCGCTTGGTCAATCAGGAAGAAAACATGGGAAATTTTAATAACACATTCAACAAGCTTAACTTATTGAGTAGATATAGACTCCTGATTCAATAAGGAAAGATGACACATTCTTTTGAAGTACATATTAACCATATACCGGAATTATGTTAACTGCATTAAATTTCAAAGAAGTAGCATCATTCAGATTATGTTATCTAACCATAATGCAATTAACTTAGAAGTCAACAATAAAAAGATGGAGAAAAATTCCCATGCTTTGGACATTTTCAAATATACTTCTAAATAACCCATCTGTCAAATAAAAAGATCATAATGGATATAAATGAATAATTGAATGACTGAAATGAAAAACTATATATCCAGACTAGTGAGATGAAGCAAGAGTGATATGCAATAGCACACAAATGGCATTGAAGTTTTACTTAAAAAGAAGACAGGCTAAAAGTAATGCTTTAAACATCCAATTTAAGATGCTAGAAATAAGAATGAATCCAAATAAATTGACAAAATTCCTAGAAAATGCAATTTCCGAAATGACTCAAGATGAAATAGAAGGTGTGAATAGACCTATAACTAGGATAGAAATTGAATCATCAGGGTAAACTTCCGACAAGGAAACAGCAAGACCAAAAGGTTATAAAGGCTAGTTACACCAAACTTTCAAGAGACAGATGATTCCACACTTACAAAAAATCTTTCAGAAATAGAACTAGAAACAGAAAAGAAAAGCTCCCCAACTCATCTCATGACACCTACTGGCCTTGAAGTCAAGTTAAATAAGGATAATATAGAGGAGGAAACATATGGACTACTCTCACTCATAAACATGGAATGTATAATTTTAGTTACATAAACAGAATTCATATATCTGTTATGTGTGCATATGTGTATTTGTACATATATGCACATATAATTTTAACAAAAGAGAAAGCCATATGATCCCTCAAAAGATGCAGAAAACATTTGATAATATTCTAAAATAGTCATAAGAATCTTTTAAGAGACTATGAATAGACTGAAGTTTCTTTTACCTGATCATGAATATACAAAAAACACTCATCACACGTCTTTCCTAATGGGGAAATGTTGGAAACATTCCTCGTAAAATGTGGGATAAAACAAGGATACCACAATAACTGATCCTGTTATATAACTGATCACTGCAGTATAGGGATAAACTAGCACATTGAGACAAGAAAAGAAATAAAGCTATAAAACTTGGAAAGGAAGTAATAAAACAATTATTTGTAAATGATACAAACTCCTACATTGAAAACTCTGAAGAATCTACTGATATACTATTTAAAATAAAAGAACTTATTAAGGTAAATGGGTATAAGATCAGTTCACGAAAATCTACTGCATTTTTATATACCACCAACAGTCAATTAGAAAATGTCCATTTTTTAGAAGTATCATGTATCAACAAAAGTATCAACAACAAAAAGTAAAGTTAACTAGAAATAAATCTAACCAAAAATGTGCAACTCCTATATGCAGAAAATTATAAAACCTTATTGGAAGATTTTAAAGGGGGCCTAAATAACTGGAGTGATATACTGTTTGTGGATGGGAAGATTCAAATCACAAAGATGTCACTTCTCCCCAAACTGAATTATAGATTCCATATAGTTCTGATCAAAACTCTAACAGGTTTTACCAATAAACTTGACACATTAATTCAAAAACTTATGAAACAAAGGCCAAGAATAGCCACAAAACTTCTAAAGAAACTTCTAAATAAGTAAACTACTGTGGGGCAATTGCCCTCCCAAATGTCACGCCTTATTATGAAGCTACAGCAGTGAAGACGATACAAGAACAACCCAGAATAGAAAGTCCAAAATAAGCTCATACCTTTATAGAGACTTACTCTGTATCAGAGATGGCACCACAGCTCAGTGAGAACAAGGTAAGCTTTTCAATATATAGTGCTGGGATAATTGGTTGCCCATATGGGAAAGAAATCAGATCCCTGCCTTACAACATATACAAAACATCCAGTTCTTATTATTTAAAGACTTGGCTGTGAAAGGCAAACTTTTACAAATTTTAGGAGTAAAAAAGGAAGCTATCTTTATAACCTCAGGTTAGGGAATGCATTCTTAAAATTAAGGACTTCTGTTCTCAAAACAGAAGTTTTGAGAACTTGAAAAAGACAAGCCAAAAATTGGTAAATGATACGAGTAACATGTAAACAGTAAAGGACCTGTATTCAGAAACCATAAGGAACTACCACCACTCAACAAGAAAAAGACAAACAACCCAGTAGAAAGGTGAACAAACTTGTCTGCAGAAAACAAAAAAAGGTAAATTTTAAAAAACAGGAAAAGATACTACGCCAAAAGGCTATCAGAAGAGTGCAAATTAAAACCACAACTTAATTTTAACACAGATTTTCATTTAGATTGGCAAAGATAAAGAAGTCTGATAATACCAAGTTGTTGAGAATGTGGTGAGAATATAAACTGAGACAACCATTTTTGCATTATCTCATAAATCTGAACATTTGCATATCCTGATTCAGCAATTCCACACTTAGGCACATATCCTCACATTTTAACTCATTACACCAAGAAACACACAGAAGTATGTTCACTGTAGCAAGTTTCAGAATATCAAAAAGTGAAAACAATCCAAATGTCCATTCACAAGATAATAGATAAATCCATCCTGGCATATTCACACAATGAGCTATTATATAGAAGTCTCAATATATAAACTATATCCAGATAAAATAATATGAATAAAATTCCGATTCATAGTGATGAATGAAAAAGCCATTCAGATGTAAAAACATGATGCATTTTTATAAACCTCAAAAAAAAAGTGACTGAACAGTATCTTTGTGCATACATATATACAAATGCAGCAAAACACCATACAAAAGGAGAAAGACGTCAAACATGAAGCTGAGGATGGCAGATACCTCTGGTGGGGAATCAAGGGAATAAGATGGGATGGTGAGGAGTGCATAGGTAGTTGTAACAATACTGGTCATGTTCTAGATTTTAGATTGGCGGATATGTTCATTTTAGGGTTACATAGTCTTTGGTATGTACATAATTTACATAATTTTTAAATGGGGGGAGAGAAGAACAAAGGGAGAGAGAGATCCAACTAAAGACCATGACAGGTCTACCTCAGAGATATCACAGGTTTGGTTCCAGACCATTGCAGTAAAGTGAATATTACAAGCCTCACAAATTTTTGGTTTCCCAATGCAAATAAAAGTTATGTTTACATTATACTGTAGTCCATTAAGTGTGCAATAGCATTATGTCTAAAAATAAGCATACATACCTTAACTTAAAAATACTTTATTGCTAAAAAAATGCTAAACGTCCTCTGGGCCTTCAGTGAGTCGTAATCTTTTTGCTGGTGCAGGGTCTTGCCTGGATGTTGATGGCTGCTGACTGATCAGGTCAGTGGCTGCTGAAGGCTGGGGTTGATGTGGCAATTTCTTAAAATAGGACAGCAGTGAAGTTTGCCACATCAATTGACTCTTCCTTTCATGAACGATTTCTCTGTAGCACGCTATGCTGTTTGAAAGCATTTTACCCACAGTAGAACTTCGTTCAAAATTGGAGTCAATCCTCTCAAATCCTGCCGCTGCTTTATCAACTAAGTTTATGTAATATTCTAAGTCCTTTGTTGTCATTTCAACAATCTTCATAGCATCTTCACCAGGAGATTCTGTCTCAAGAAACCACTTTCTTTGCTCATCCATAAGAAGCAACTCCTCATCTGTTAAAGTTTTATCATGAGATTGCAGCAATTCAGTCACATCTTCAGGCTCCACTTCTAATTCTAGTTCTCTTGCTATTTCCACCACATCTGCAGTTACTTCCTCCTCTGAAGTCTTGAGTCCCTCAAAGTCATCTATGAGGGTTGGTATCAACTTCTTCCAAACTCCTGTTAATGTTGATGTTTGGACCTCTTCCCATGAATCACGAATGTTCTTAATGGCATCTAGAATAGTGAATCCTTTCCAGAAGGTTTTCAATTTACTTTGCCCAGATCCATCAGAAGAGTCACTATCTATGGCAGTTATAGCCTTACGAAATGTGTTTCTTAAATAATACGACTTGAAAGTTGAAATTACTCCTTGATCCATGGGCTGCAGAATGGACGTTGTGTTAGAAGGCATGAAAACAACATTAATCTCACTGTACATCTCCATAAGAGCTCTTGGGTGACCAGGTGCATTGTCAATAAGCAGTAATATTTTGAAAGGAATCTTTTTTTCTGAACAGTAGGTCTCAACAGTGGGCTTAAAATACTCGGTAAACCATGTTGTAAACAGATGTGCTGTCATCCAGGCTTTGTGGTTCCATTTATAGAGCACAGGTAGAGTAGATTTAGCATAATTTTTAAGGGCTCTAGGATTTTCGGAGTGATAAATGAGCATTGGCTTCAACTTCAAGTCACCAGCTGCATTAGCCCCTAACAAGAGAGTCAGCCTGTCCTTTGAAGCTTTGAACCCAAGCATTGACTTCTCCTCTCTAGCTATGAAAGTCCTAGATGGCATCTTCTTCCAATATAAGGCTGTTTCATCAACATTGAAAATCTGTTGTGTAGTGTAGCCGCCTTCCTTAATTATCTTAGCTAGATCTGGATGACTTACTGCAGCTTCTACATCAGCACTTGCTGCTTCACCTTGCACTTTTACATTATGGAGATGGCTTCTTTCTTTAAACCTCATGAACCAACCCCTGCTAGCTTCAAACTTCTCTTCTGCAGCTTCTGCACCTCTCTCAGCTTTCATAGAGTTGAAGAGTGTTAGGGCTTTGCTCCGGATTAGGCTTTGGCTTAAGGGGATGCTGTGGCTGGTCTGATCTTCTATCCAGACCACTAAGACTTTCTCCATATCAGCAATGAGGCTGTTTCGCTTCCTGATCATCCGTGTGTTCACTGGAGTAGCGCTGCTAACCTCCTTCAGGAACTTGTCCTTTGCGTTCACGACTTGGCTAACTGTTTGGCGTAAGAGGCCTAGCTTTCGGCCTATCTCAGCTTTCGACAGGCCCTCCTCACTAAGCTTAATCATTTCTAACTTTTGATTTAAAGTGAGAGACGTGCGACTCTTCCTTTCACTTGAACACGTAGAGGCCATCGTAGGGTTAATAATTTGCTTATTTTCAATACTGTTGCGTCTAAGGGGATAGGGAGGCCCGAGGAGAGATATTGACACGGAACGCACGTCAGTGGAGCAGTCAGAACGCACACAACATTTATCAGTTAAGTTCCCTGCCTTACCTGGGTGCGGCTGTCAGCACCCCAAAACTACAACAGCAACACCAAAGGCCATCAATCACAGATCAGCGTAACCAGGAACGACGGAAAAGTTTGCTTGAATTACCACAATGTGACACTCAGACAGGAAGTGAGCAAAGGCTGCTGCAAGAATTGGTGCCGACAGACTTGCTCCATGTAGGGTTACCACAAACCTTCAACTGGTAAAAAAACGCAGTATCTGTGAAGCGGAAGAAAGCAAAGTGCTGCAAAATTATGCACGTACTACTGTTGAGTTGTCTGCCTTCCTTAAATTACGTCAGCTTTTGCTTCATGCACCTGGGGGCTCTGCCGTTGGGACAGGTGGTTATGTTCAAATCCCACCAGAGAAAGTGCAGCTCTTCAGAAATCCTATCAAGAAAGACCATGAAGGCCCCCGCCGACGACCACTCCCACTCCTCCCTGACGGCTCGGCTTGTCTCCACAGTGGCTCCCGGTCCCTGCGCACAGTGCACCTGGCCTCCCCAGGCGGGCACGACGGCGAGGCGGCTCCGACAGTGCGGGAAGGGCCAGACCCCGAGAAGACCCCAAAACACGCACCCCACGGCGACGCGGGGATCCCGCCACCCACCAAGCTCCAACCCCAGACCACGCACAGCATGCTGGGACCGCACTCCACGACTCCCGCGAGGCACGTCGGGATTCCAAACGTCTGACCGGGATTCATGGGACAGCGGCGCGCTGCACGCTGGGCCTCGTAGTTCCACGACGGACGACCGGCCTCAGCACGTGATGGGAGGAGTTGTGGGACGTCAGCCCCTGTTGCATGCCGAGACCAAAAGCGCCTGATTGGGTTTCTGGGACACCGGCCTCTTAGTCCTAAGACGCCAGCCAGCCCTCAGCGCATAAAGAGTTGTGGGAACAGCAGGGCGTTGCATGCCGGGACTTGTAGTTCTCGTGACGCCGGCCCTCAGCCGGTGACGGGGACTGCGGGACAGAGACCCTCGTTGCACGCCGGGATTCACGGCGCCTTACAGGGATTCGTGGTACAGACGGGCGCGTTGCACGCCGGGACTCAGAGTCCCACGATGTCCAGCCTCAGCGCCTGACGGGGCTTCTGGGCCGGCAGCTCCGCGTTGCATGCCGACCCGCAGCCCCAGATGCCGGCGCGTATGGGGTGGATGGGGCGAAGGAACACTGTTCCCACCGGGCCCAGTCGCAGAAGCGTGGTCCTAGGACGCGCCCATTTCCTATGGCCGGCGGAGGACCTCTCGGGCCCCGCGTGGGCGTGTTTACACCCAGGCCCTCGGCGCCTGCGCGGACGCATGCGGTGGCACGTGACGTCGCACGCTGTCCCGGAAGTCGGCGCGGAACGGGTGGCTGGTGGAAGCCGGTGGTGCCGAAGGGGGAATCGAAGCACCGCTGCCGCCTCTGCTTGGGCCGGGGGTCGCCCGGTAGCCCGCGATGGGCGCCGGACCCTGAGCGCCCACCGTCGCTTTTCCACAGCGCCTCCACTCAGCTGCGATGGAGGCACCGCCCAGCGGCCGCGTTCCCGCCGAGGGCGCCCAGCCGCCGGCCGTGGCCGAGGTGCGCTGCCCCGGCCCCGGACCGCTGCGCCTGCTCGAGTGGAGGGTGGCGGCTGGCGCGGCCGTACGCATCGGCTCTGTGCTGGCCGTGTGCGAGGCCGCCGCCTCCGCGCAACCCACCGGGCCCGCCCCTACCCGCGCCGGCTCCGGGGGCTGCGTGCGCACGGAGCGCAGGCTGAGGTCGGAGCGCGCTGGCGTGGTGCGGGAGCTGTGCGCGCAGCCCGGCCAGGTGGTGGCCCCCGGGTGAGTGGGAAGGAGGGAGGGGGCTGAGGTCTAGAGGGAGTACTGGGCTTGGGCCGGGAAGGGGTCCTGGCCCGGCACTGGGTGGGAAGGGGTCTCCGGGACAGCAGCTGAAGGCTGCGCTCTGAGAGAACTTTGTAAGTTAGAGCCCACGGCGGCCTGGCTGCCTGCTCTTCTAAGGCAGGACGGCAGTCACTGCTAGTGACTCTACTAATCAGAGGCATCTGACTTCTTTAAAAACTCTCCGTCACCGAAATTGCACCCTTTGTAAAACAGTTGTGTTCTCTTTTCTCTCTTTCTGTAATAGGTGCCTCCCCCCAAGACTGCACGTTTGTAAACTAGGAAACCTAGGGGGTCATAGTGCGTACAGGACTAATCAGGCGTACTCCGTGCTTGTCGCAGTATCAGCTGTTGGGAGGCGTGCACTTCTTTAGGTTCTAGTAAACCTTGCGAAACGTGGTTGTAAAACCTGGTGCAGTTCTGCATCTCAGCTCAGGAAGGGGGTGCGGCCTGGGCACAGGTAGGTCAGAATGAGAGGTAGTAGTGCACCCTCCTGCCACAGGCTCTTGCTGTCGTACCTCTGTTTTAATCTAGTAAAGGTTTTTTTTTTTCTTTTTTAAAGTGTATGAACTTGTCAGTTTATATCTTCTCCCTAAGTTGACCAGTGTTGTGCACAAAGACGTGTGCACATGACTGGTGTGGTGGTTTTCATCGTCAGGGACAGAAACCTGGGGCAGGTGAGCATTCCTGCCTCCTGCTTAGTGGCTGGTGTGCAGCTTTCCTCTGTGGGGACCTCAGTGCCCTGGGTGCTCAGTTCCCTTTCTGCCCACCCTGGCCCTCCCCGAGGGTTGTGGGGGGGCATCAGTCCCTGCTCCTCTCCCTGTGGCTCTCATTGGCCCTCTGGCTTTGGAGCATCTTCTACCTAGTCCACACAGCAGTGGGTGACCAGGATAGAACTGGCCCCCCTCGCGATCCTGGGAGTCTCGTCCTGCATCCTTTCCGCTCCTCTCCTCTCCTCTCGTCTTTGGTGGGGAGCCAGGTCCTCAGCCTTCTGCTCAGATGCCTGCCCCTGTGCACTGAGTGCATCCACCGCCAGAGCTGTCTGCCTGGCCTCCTTTAGGGGACAGGGGCTCGCTGTGCTGTGTGTGTGTGGTACACTGTCAGCGTTACTTTGAAGTCAGGTCTTACCTGACCATTGCTTGGTCCATAATGAGCCTGTAAACCTGCCAGCTAAACGATGGAGGTGCACCCTGATGCTGCTGTATCACTGTGTAGAAAAACCCTGAGGGAACGACGTCTTCTCCATGTGGTTCTGTTCCTCTGCATGGAAAAGGCCACCAAGGCCCAGACGGGCCAGTTACTGGTCACAGCAGTTAGTGAGACTCGCGTGCATGCGTGGATCAGGACAGCCGGTCCTGCAGATCAGAGTAACCCAGTGAGGTCGTGTAACCAATCAGCCAAGTAGCTGATAGAGTGACAGGCTCCCAGCTGTGAGTAATTCTGTTTTTGGTGTGTTTTTGGTGTTTCAGGTCTTGGGGTATCTTACTGCAGTGGTTCATCGTGGGGCTTTTTGAGGACGTGAAGAGTGGTAGCATTTCTCCTGGAAGGCAGGTGTGTGGGGGAGGAAAGCACCAGCGCAGCGCCGGGCCCACCTGGCTGGAGTTGTCCTTGTCTCCATCTGCACTGCCCTCAGGACTCATCCTGACACGTCAGAGGTTGTTCCCAGGCAGTGAACAGATGCAGGAACGTGGAAGTCCTGCCTCTGGGTGTAGTGGGAATAATCAGTAGACACGGTTGTGATCTGTAATGGGATTGCGCGTTTTTGTAGTGCTTCGTGCTGGCGGGGAGAATGGGAACTATTCTGACTGAGACAGAGGAAGGGGCTGAGGTCCCAGGAGGTTTTGATGCAACAGCACTGCCCCTGCTGAGGCTTTGCCAGGGCTTCCTCTGCGCTGCGCTCTCCTTAGGCTGCGTTTCTTCCAGAGCGTCCCCCTGGGGGGAAGTAGATAGAATGAGAGTCGGTTTCTGTCTTCGTAATATATATGTGGATTGAAATTATTTTGATTTGAAAATTTTCTGACAAGGCACTGCCTGCCAGAGAGTAAGTCTGTTAATTGTGTACCTGATGATGTCTTTCCCCCTCACCTGTCTGCTTTTTTTCATTGATGTCTCCAAAGGAAAGGAAAATATCTGCATAAAGTAATCAGGAAACAAGTGTGGTGATGGATAAGGACCGGCACGGGAGGAGGCTGTGTAGGTGCGCCTTTGCCTCTTCAGTTGACATCCAGCCAGCTTGATCTGTGCCTGTCTGAACCTGCTGTTTTTATCAGGGTTCTACAGTGCCGATGTTCTTAATTTCATCGTTTCTGCTTTATTTCTTGCTTCGTTTTCCTCTGTAAGAACAACTCATTTTTCAGTGTGGATTCAGGGGTTCTTATTTTATTCAGTGGCTTCTGGTCCGTTCCAATTACTTGCCTTAATGCTCAAACTGTCCTGGATGTGGAAGCGGGCGCCCTTCCAGGTCCCGTTAACGCGGAGCATGGTCCTGTTTTCTGACACAGATGGCTTCTGCTCTCCCATCCCCAGCCCTGGAGTCAGCCATTTCTCCAAGAAATCCTGCTTTCTTTTAATGGAGAATGGCATTTAGAAACCACAATCTGGGTGCACAAAATAGTCTCTTTTCCTCCAATATTCTTCAGTACTCAGAGGTTTAGCACCTAGAAGAGATCCCGTAGCCCTCCTAACCTGTAAGACCTGCCCAGACCCAACACCTGACAGTGACTGCTCCAGGGAGCAGCGTGCTGGGGCCCAGCTCCCTGACACTGCCCTTTCTGATACACCCTGTGCTCTCTGACCTTCCTGTTGGAGCAGACACAAAAGCTAATGAGTACCAAAAAATCCGGAGAGTTTGATACTTGTGTGTTTTGGGGAAAACAACTTGTTTCGGAATTGCATTGATGATTATCCCATGGATTTTCCTAAGGGACGAACCAGGAAAGCTGACCTTTACGGGTGACTGGCCTGGCATTCTGCGGCTTGTTTCCTTGGCTGAAGCACTGGTTTTAGAGTTCACAGTGCATCAGTCCCTTGGCCGCGTGGAGGATTAGGGTGGAACACAGCCCACTCCACACGTTTCACCCGGCCTGGAGCAGTGTCTGCAAAGCTGGAGGAGGAAACAACTTGTGCCGAAAAGGACGTTGCTGCCGTGCTCCTATCTCATTCCCTTTCCCTCTCTCGTCATGTTATCTGATGCAGAAGTCAGTTGGGATAGACAGTGTCATACTCAGATACTCAGCTCTGGCCCTGGAAAGCAGTTCCGAGTGATCTAGTAATTGACAGAAAGTACAGTCCGACCTCCATACCACAGGTTCCGCATCTGTGTATTCAGCCAAGCTTAGATCGAAACATTTGGGGGGTGGGGGGGAAGTTCAGAAAGTTCCAAAAAGCAAAACTTGAATTTACCACATACCAGCAATTATTTACACAGCGTTGACACCGTGTTGGGTGTCATAGGTAACTGAGAGGTAATTTAATGTACACAGGAGGGTGCCTGTAGGTTATATGCAAATACTAGGCCTTTTTTTTTTTTTTTTTTTTCCGGTATGCGGGCCTCTCACCGTTGTGGCCTCTCCCGTTGCGGAGCACAGGCTCCGGACGCGCAGGCTCAGCGGCCACGGCTCACGGGCCCAGCCGCTCCGCGGCATGTGGGATCCTCCCAGACCGGGGCACGAACCCGCGACCCCTGCGTCGGCAGGCGGACTCCCAACCACCACGCCACCAGGGAAGCCCACTAGGCCATTTTATATAACGGACTTGAGCATCCTCAGATTCTGATACCTGCGAGGTCCTGGAACCAATCCCCTGCGGATACGGACGGGTGACTGTCAAGTCTGTTTCCCCTCCTTTTAATTTGGGCCGAGTGTTTCTGAGCTGCTGTACCCCGTAAGTTTCACTCCACCAGTGTGCCCACCAAGAGGAGCGGTGTGTGGAGGCTGAGCCCCCAGGTCATCGCTCCTGGCCCGGGAGCTCTCGGGTCACTGGTGTTCGTGTGGCCTGCACGTTGTCACGAGGTAGCGGGTCAGCGGAGCCTGTAACTAAAGTGTAAGCGGCCTCAGCGTATTTAAGCCTCCTGGGTTGGTGGATGAGCCAGTTACTGTTTCTCAGACACCTGCCGCCCGCGTCCCCGGAGGTGAGCGGCAGACTTTTCACCAGGTGCCGAAGGGCCCACACGCACCACTGGCCCGTGGGCAGCTGTCTGAGACGCGCCTTTGAGCAGAGCAGAGCGCCTCCGGTCCCCTTGCTGGCTCCACCGCGCCGTCGCAGATGCTTCCAGGGCCCCGTTCTTCCCCTCGGGCGCAGGAGAGCAGGGTCGGCTGGGAAGGGTCCCGGCGGGGAGGGGTCTGGGAAGGTGGGTGCCCCGTGTCAGCAGTGAACACCCCCCAGAACCGACCGGGCAGGGAGGACCAGCTGCGGCCCGGCAGTGACCTCACCCTGGAACCCAGGGCATGGCCCGTATGTGGCCGAGGTGCCGTGAGAGCTGGGAAAGCAGAGACCCTGACCAGGCCGCGGGCGGAAGAGCCCTGGAGGCGCTGCTGGGTGAAGGCGTCGTGGGCACCTCGTGGAGGGATTTGGGTGGACGTGGGGGGCTGAGGGGCCACACGTGGAGAAGGCCAGCCAGGACAGGGCTCCCCTGGGTGCCGGATCACCAGCGGCCGAGGCGGGCGGGACCTGGAGCAGGTGCCACCAGAAGGGCAAGGTCGAGGGAGGAGCCGCGTGTGCTCAGGGCAGCCCCTCGTCCGCTGCTCTGGTTTGTCTAGGATCGGGGCGAGGGGGGCAGTTTCAGGGAGAGGTTGAGACGGCGTTGAGGGTGGGAGAGGGGCCAGGCTGGCGGGGCCTGGTGTGCCCACCCCGCCCAGCACCGGGGTTGGGGGAGGGGGCCGTCCTGGCCCAGGGCACCGAGTGGCTGGTCATGATGAGCAACGGGGCCGGAAGGGCAGGGAGGAAGGAGGCCCTGCTCGGAGGAGGGGTGTCGCTTCCCTGGTCTTGCCCCCCATTTGGCAGCTGTCTGCCCATGAAAATCATTTGCAGTCCAAAGCCTTTAGGACAGAAACGGGTGAGGAGGGAGGGGTGCAGAGCCGTCCACCCTCACGTGTGGGGCACCGACCAGAAGGCCACTGGGCCTCAGAGAGGGTCTTTGCTTTGTGGGCAAATGCCCAGCAGGGCCTCCCTCACGACACTGGCACGGGGCACAGGTGTTTCATCGTAGATGAAAAAGTCCTTCATTTTATAGCCAGAGAAATGGCACCCCTGGAGGGTGATGTGAAGTTCAAGTTATGCAAGAGTCACCGGGAGAACTGGTACCAGAATCCAGGTGCCTTTGTGCCCACTCAGATGCTCTTTCCAGAGGAGTTGGATAAGGCAAGAGATTTTAGTTCTTGCTAACTTGTGACCGTTTTCACCCCCGATTCTAGGGCGGTTCTGGTGCAATTAGAAGGATGTAGCCACCCCGTCGTCATGAAGGGCCTGTGCGCTGAGTGTGGCCAAGACCTGACCCAGTAAGTTCTGGCAGCTTGAGAGTGGGACACCGTTCCCCCTGGAGCCCGAGGGCGGTGGGTGTGAGCGTGGAGGGACAGGTCGCCTGAGGGGCTCGGGTTGGAGGATCTGTCTCCGCTGCCCTTTGTCGGCCCGCATGTAGCGTGAGTCAGTCCGCTTCCTCTCTGGTTTGATTTCTTTGAGCTCTGGAAGCACTAAAGCATGTGTGCCGCCCACCCCAGGTGTGGTAGGAAACAGCTGGTGGGTTGGGATTTGCCTTCTCATCCCCGCTGAGTGCACCGCGCTTCCCCACTGGGACCGGCCATCCCTGGACGCAGCCGGCACTTCACAACCTCCAGGCCCCCATCTCGCAGCCTGCGCTAGTTTGCCACCACTGTTGAGCGGTTTCCCCCATTTGTACGTGTAGAGCAGTGTGGACTGTTCTGTACTTTCACGCTCTGGGCCTCTGTTTCAGTGGGACCATCTTTATTTTCAAAGGGAACTCTGTGAGTGTGACTCTTACTTCATTTTTTCCTTGGTTTTCCTGTCTGTTTTCAGACAGTGGGGGAAATTTCAGCACTAAGCCCACAGGACTCCTCAGCTAAAGCCTGAGCTAAAATTTCCGCGTAAGTTAATGAGCTGCAGGTGTCGCTTCACAGCCCCTTCTCGCTTCGCAGGCTGCAGAGTAAGAACGGGAGGCCGCAGATGCCGCTGTCCACGGCCACCGTGTCTATGGTGCACAGCGTCCCCGAGCTAATGGTGAGCTCCGAGGTAAGTGTACCCCTGTCAGGGGCAGCGTTTGGGAAGACGGTTCCTGAGAGCCGTGAGCGCGTCTGTGGGCCACTCTTAGCGTCAGGAGCGACAGGAGAAGACACCAGCTCTGTCGTTGCCGTCCCTGTGTTCCCAGTGTGCCCGCGGTGGACGGGTGGTTTATGTGGCGCATGTGGCCTGCCCGCGGGTGAGGGCTGCACCCCTTCCTCCTTCTTCCCCAAGCGATCCCGCCTGCAGGCAGCACTGCTCCGCGGGGCTGCGTTGGGGGAGCTCTCCAGGGTGCTGCAGCCGGACCCTGGGCTTGGAGAGCTGCGGGTGGGAAGAGAGCCGAGGGGGAAGCAGAGAGCCCGCGCCCATCGTGAGCAGGGGTGAGGGGAGGGCATCTCGAGGGCTCCTGCCCGGGGAGCGCGGGGCCGAGCAGGAGCGGGGAGGTGTCAGGTCTGATCAGCGCTGGCTGCGTGGACGTGGGGTGGAGGGTGAGGGCCCGGTGCTGTGCTCTCATGTGCAGAGACGTGCGAGTGCTGGAGAGATGTCTGGAAAGAAAAAGGTTGCTTTTTGTACATTGCCGTGTTGGTCAGAGGCCTCCTGACACCTGGGCCAGGGTCCACACGGTGGGGTGAGTGAGCGTCGCCAGGACTGGGCACTAGGCACGGTGCCCACCTCACGGGGCTCTGTAACAACTGGCTTCTTGTCTTATCGCAAGGCAGTCTCAGAGCTCTACGTTTTTGCAGGTAGTAGGTAAAAGCTCTCTTCAGTGTTATAATTTTATTAGGTGTGTGCTTTTAAATGATATGTACAAAGTGCGAGGTACGTGATTCTGGTTTTTCTGAATTGCTGAAATTTAAACAAATACATAAGTGTATGTTTAAGACAAAACAAGGAAGTTTGAGGCTAGAAAGAGAAGAAGGCGCCCCCCGTCGTTTCTGCTGTGAAGGACTAAGCCTCGCCCGTCCTGCGTGAGCCGCTTCAGGAGCGGACAGCGGAATCCCCTCCGCCCCACGCTCAGCTCACTGCTTGTCTCAGCTCTGCCGGTCACTTGGCCTGAGCGGCTCCAGAGCCTTCGGCTGAGTCTGTATAGACACAGCCACTTTCTTCTCAGCCCCCGTTCACCAGTCTACCTGTTTAATGAAAAGCAGTCACAAGTCGGAGTGGCTTCAAGAGGCTTGGACCACACAGGACTGGCTCCGGGCACTGGGGCCTAGTCCCCAGGCCGCTAGGCTTGCGAGTGAAGCGGGCGAGGCATGTGGGGCCATGAACCCCTCGGCTTCCTCTTCTGTTTTCTCATAAGACCGAGTTTTGCTTTGGATCCACATGTACTTGCTATGTCGTCTCTCTTTTTCCTTTTTAACTAGCAAGCTGAAAAGCTAGGAAGGGAAGACCAGCAGCGACTGCATCGCAACAGAAAACTAGTGCTCATGGTGGACTTGGACCAGACCTTGATCCACACGACGGAGCAGCATTGCCCGCAGATGTCCAACAAGGTGAGCTCCTCTGGGGGCCGGGCGGGGGTGGGGCAGCTCATTGAGCGACGCCCGCAGGCCTGTGCAGCTTGGGTACAGGCTTCGTCTGAAGGAGCGTGGATCCTTGGCTCAGTAAGTGCGCGGGCGCAGGGCGCTCTGCTCCGGAAGCTCTCGGCCACGGTGCGGAGGACGGTGAGTAGCTGGTGAGCGCTGGCGTCGAGTCCCTCACCTGCAGAACAGCGTGTGCTTTTCAGTTACGTAAGTCTTTGATGTCATGGGCTCTTCTGTAAGATGCTCTTTGTGTGACGTCCGCGATTGGCAGGCGTCTCAGGGGTTTCCTGCATCACGACCGCTGCACTCAGGCTGGGGGGCAGAGCTTGAGGGCAGAGCTTGAGGGCATGGCTGCCGCGAGCACCGCAGCCACTCGGGCTCGTTCTGCCTGCGAAGCCAGGCCTTTTCACTCCTTTCCTAAGAGTTTGCACAGTTATGCCACTCCCGTTCTCGGCTTGTGTGGCAGGAGGGTGTCCTCAGGGCCATGTGGACGGCGCTCAACTGCTGCTGGGGGCTTCCCTGTGCCTCTGCCCACATCTGCCCACTGGCCAGGCCCCTCTGGACCCCCAGACAGCATCAGGACGCATGGCAACCCCCCGCCTCGCCCCCAACTCTGGACCCACAGGACACCTGCTGGCGACAGCCAGAGAGGCATGTTGAATCCTTAACCTCGGAGATCCTAACTTGGGATTTTAAGGATGTTTCTATTGTAGCTTCTGGACGTTTTAGCTGTTGAGTATGGTGGAAGGTGTTTTATACCATTTCACACTCCCAGATGCTTTGCCAGAACAGCCCCATCATGTGGGATGTGACGAATTTGGAGCTAGCAAAAAATTAAATAGGCCTCAGGTTGTTTCCTTTCTTTTTAGTTTATTACTACTGAGAAAATGAATGCCAAAGAGGATTGAAAGGATCAAAGTTTAACTCCCTGAGGAGAGTGGACGTGCGTGCACGTTAACCACGTGTATGCAGGTTGTCTGTCTCCTAAAGACGTCCGCGAATCCTGTTTCAGCTTCTGTGTTTCATTTGTAAGGTAGTAAAGTTGCATCTTAAACCGTCCGTGAGTTAGATTGAGTGATGTGGGACCTTTGGTTTGCGATCATCACTAGCTCTGGGAGACACTGTCAGTAGGCCCCTGGAGATGGGTTCTAAGCGGTCCGCAGCAGCTCTGCTGCTTGCTGCTATGTGCAGTGGCTCTCAGGGGTGCTCGCTTTGTCCATGATCAGAGAAACAGTGTTGGCAAGACGGTCAGGGTGTGTAAGCGTCCACCAGTGCCCTGATAGCCTTTTAGTGAAGCCCTCGGACAGCCGAGTTACCATAGTCATCACAGGAAGTTATCCCAGGTAGGTAGTTACCTGGTCGTTCTGGGTAGCTCCATGCTTGTCCTGGGCGCTTACCATAGGTGGTTACCGCAGCAGGGAAGGTGGAGCCCCCCTCCGCCATAGAGCGTGAGAAAGGAGAGCGTTTCTGTGGCGTGGGCGTGGTTCGCTGCACATCAACTCCCGCAGGTGACCCGTGCAGCTGTCACGTGTCATATGTCAGCCGCAGGGCCAAGCCTTCACGGCGGCTCCCACCCCATGACTGGGCCTGTTCTCTGCAGGGCATATTCCACTTCCAGCTGGGCCGGGGCGAGCCGATGCTGCACACCCGTCTGCGTCCGCACTGCAAGGGGTTCCTGGAGAAGATCGCCAAGCTGTACGAGCTTCACGTCTTCACGTTCGGCAGCCGGCTGTACGCACACACGATCGCAGGTGAGCGGGCCGCGGGGTTCAGTCCCCTCACTGGACACTTAACCTTTGGCTTCTCTCTTTTTCTCGATGTTTCTTGAAGATGAAGGGGAAAGATCAGGAAGGTCTCCCAAACTCAGTTTCAGCCTCCCAGCTGGCAGGTGGGGGCCCAGTTAAGTCGGTCCACAGGCTGCGGGCGGACGAGAACCTCCCTGCTCTGCCGGGCCCACAGGCCGTGACAGACGCGCTCCAGTGCAGAGGGCAGGCTGCCATCACTCCGGTCAGCTGCACGCCACGGGCCTCTTTGGAAGTTGGTCAGGACCACACATATGTGGAAAAGTAGAAACTCTCGCTATGAGGGTTCTGTTAAAAAATGTTAATCCGTTTGGAAATAGCTCTGGAGCCACGTTGCGTGGGTTTGTCTGCAGTTAGCACTTTCAGCGCAGACAGAACAGTCTCTCTTACTTGGAAGGGAGCAGCGTGATGATGTATTAACCTGCTGTCCTAGTTCGGGCTTGCTGTTCTGTGCTGGCTGCTCTCGTGCATGGACACCGGAGCCCCCGGCCCCCAGCTTTGGCTGGGGACGGGGCGAAGGGCACCAGCTTTGCCTGCGTAGGCACATTTGGGCTCTAGCCCACTGGGGCCCATCACTGGACATTGGCACCCGCAGTATGTCACAGCTCCTAAGGATTAGTTGCAGGTACGATAAACTAAGTACTTTTAAATGCAGACGCCTTTGCAGACGGGTCTTGGTCTTATCAGTGGAGAAATACATTTTAAATTCCCCTTGACACTTGGTGCCTTTGTAGGAAATGTTAGTCGCAAACACAGAGGCAGCGTCATTAGTTAATCCATCTTGGAACTGACATTCAGCGTGTTCCCTTCAGTGTATGGCCGCTCTGCGGCTCCGCGGGAGCATGGTCTGGAGACTGACGCAACTCCTTTGCAGAGTTCTCACACCGCTGAGTAAGCCACAGCCCACGTGGGAATAGCAAGTGACGTCTTCAGGTGCGGCCTCAGGCTTCTCCTTGTGGCCGTCACCTCTGGAACCTGGCCTCGCTAGGTGTCAGTTAGTGAGGCACGGAGAGCACCAGCGAAGGTCCCGGGGCGGGCATCCCTGCTCAGCCTCCGCCCCGCCCCCACCCCCCAGGGCCTGTGGCCATCGCCGCTTCCTGAGGTTCCTGAGAACAGGGCTCGCCCCATCTCAGGCTGCGCCATGTGCCGTAGGATCCCAAGTTGCAGCAAGTCCAGACGAGGCCGTCACGAGGAAACAGCAGGCAGTATCCCAGCGACAGTGGGTGCAGAGACCCCCCCAAGCAGTACCTCGACCAGGGGGCCCGAGGTGGTTCGGCCACCCCAGTGAGGGCGTTGAGAGCGACCACGGTTCACCTGCAGAGCGGGCCCGGGAGGAAGCACGTGACCCCCAGGGCTGGTGCCCCACACAGCCCTGGGAGCTGCGAGGCCTTCGGGGGCACAGGGATTTGAGCCTAGTGGCACGGTGCTTTCAGCTGGAAGGAGTCGGCTGACCGGCCGTGTCAGTCTGATCATTTGCGGATGACAAGCAGAGGTCACACGTGCGGAGGCCTGACAGTGGTTTTAACAGTGATGGTTTTCGTAACTTCCTCTTCCTGTCAACTTTACTGTTTTCACAAAATGTGTACTTTCGGTGTAGCGAGGATAGAAACGCTTCCATTGGGGCAGAAATGTTAAGCGTTTTGCGTGCTTTTCATTTATTGTAGAGGCTCTGATACTTAATGTTTCGGATTTAGCCACTGAGAGGCTTCAGCGTTCATACAAGTTCTTTACATAGTAAAACGGTAGTGTGTGTTTCTCCTGCGAGATGGGCGTTGTCTGTCGATGAAGCACTGACGACTCAGTGACCTCGAAGCCCTGAGCACCGGGCGGCTGCCGCCCCACTGCACAGGGGCCCTCAGGAGGGGCACACGGCTCCGCCCGGAGGAGGACCTCGGGCTGCAGGCCTAGCGACCGGTGACGCGTCCGTCTCCGTCAGTAGTAGGAAATAGTAAGGCGTGGGTGTCAAACCTGCAATGTCAAGGGTCCTGTCACCGAGGGAGGCAGCTATGGGCGGGCCGTGTGGGAGAGGACACACGCGAGGTTATGAAGGTGCCTACTCGTCCATGTAAAGAAAGGCTTGAGGAAACACGGGTTCTCCTGTCACGGTGTGAGTTTAGGAGTGCTGCCCGAACACCCCGCCCTCCCCTTTGCTTTGCGAACACGAAGGTCAGGGAGATGACAAAGGTCATCTTTGGGATTTGCTTTGCGAACACGAAGGTCAGGGAGATGACAAAGCCAAACCGGCATTTGAACTCCTGTCGGGCGCCACTTCTGTCGGCGACGGGCTCCTCCCTGATGCCACTCCGAGTCCCCTGCGAGGTGGGCAGACGTGGTGCTAATTACCTGCGGCTCTGAGCTTCCGGGTAACACTAAACTTTGTTCATCCCGTCTGCTGTCCCAGCAAGATTCCAGGTGATGCGAGATTCAGTCAACATTTCCTGGACCAAAGCCCTTACCTGCGTTAAGATTAGAGGGAAGGAGGGCTTCCCTGGTGGCGCAGTGGTTGAGAGTCCGCTTGCCGATGCAGGGGACACGAGTTCGTGCCCCGGTCCGGGAAGATCCCACATGCCGCGGAGCGGCTGGGCCCGTGAGCCATGGCCGCTGAGCCTGTGCGTCTGGAGCCTGTGCTCTGCAATGGGAGAGGCCACAACAGTGAGAGGCCTGCGTACTGCAAAAAAAAAAAAAAAAAAAGATCAGAGGGAAGGAGCTGTAAGAGGGTGACAGTCTCACCTGGAAGAGGAAAGTGCTCGCTGCTGGTGCCCTGTCTGCACATCACCGCGCGTAGGAAGGGACGTCAGTGCATCGCAGACACCTGACCTTGTCCTGTTTTCTTTTCAAAGGCTTCTTAGATCCTGAGAAGAAGCTTTTTTCACATCGAATATTATCGAGGGACGAATGTATTGACCCGTTTTCCAAAACGGGGAACCTCAGGTATGTACCTGGCTGTGCACATCTGAGGTCACCGTTCAGTTTCCGTCGTAAAGTCTGCGTTTTGAGCGTCAGCCCAATCGTTCTGTATTTATTCTCCCAGTTACCAGCGTCCACTTGCTGGCACGTAGCGAGTCTGCTGTCTTCTAACCAGACCCCTCCCTTCCCTGCTCTCCTTGAATGTCCAGGCAGTGGTGGCTCCTGGGGCACTCGGGCCAGAGCCCGGGGCAACATGGGTGTCGGGGGAGGAGTGAGACCAGGGCCTGGGGGATGCGTGGAGAGATGGTCTGGGCGGCCCAGCCCCCAGAGCCTCCCCAGAGGGCGAGGGGGCTGTTTGGCCTAGTCGGGAGTTTTAGGGGGTGTTGGCACCTCGGGCTTCTGTTTCCTTAAGACCTGCGTGCTGTGCAGTGCACAGTCAGTTATCAGATCCTAAGTCGTGCTGCTCTGCACTGGCACTCGGCCTGCTTCCACGTCCTTCCGTCCCCGTGTGCCCCTCCCGATCCGGGTCTGTGTGCTCTTACACCGGGGCTCCCTCCCATCCCCCCCGAGAGCTGATTTATATTCTTGGGAATTTCCTGCTCACTCTACAAGGAATTTCCCCACTGCTACCCAGAAAGGTCACCTCCCCCCATTGTGTCCTCCTGTGTCAGGTATCGCTTTCTTCGTGGCTGTTGATTCTTAAGACTCGGACAATAACAGCTGTGGCCTCAGTGGCCTTTTGGCTGGCGTTGGCCACCCTTAGCTAACATTTCGTGTTTCAGATTTAGGGTATCCACACAGACTGAGACCTGTTCACGTCTGTGGGATACAAGAAGAGAATCAGAGTACTTGTTTCGGAAACAGTTCTCGTGTTTACTGGCTAGGCGTCCGGACGAGCAGATACGAGGACGAAGGAAGTTGAGGGAGGGTGTGATGACTGGTTCGGGGGAAAACCTACCCGAGGCTGAGCGTGTCAGAGGGGAGGGGCTCCATGGCAGCTCCGGGGGCGGCACTTGGCTCTGTTCCCCGGTCTCGATTTGGTGTGGTTTTCACCTCCCTCGTCTGGAATTAAATGTGCTAAAGGCATTAACTGTGTAGGTCATTTTAGCTACCGCTTATGTTTTGCCTATGGAAAACAGAGTCACCGAAGACAATTCTGGGCACATGAACGTTTTTTTCTGACTAGTTGTAGCCTTTAGTAGCAGCTAGAAAACCTGAACGATGACATGCGTTTCTCCTGGGTTTGTTTCTCGATCCTAGAAAACAGGCAGGAAGCACTCATCCTTCTGAATTTTGCATCCTTGCGCCTGTCTGTCTGAATCTAAGTGTTCTGGGCAGAAATCAAGTGAAAAGACCACAGAGCAGGCCTGTGTCCATAAGGTGGCTTTTTGGACCCTTGTTAACATTCTTCCTCCACCCATACATCCTCGTAGCTTTCGGGAATACAACAGTCACTTTCTGGACTTGGCATCGTGTAGGTGCCCCAGCCGAGATTTGAGGAAGGCCTTGCCCTCCTGCCTGTAACTGATAGCTCTTACCTGGCACAGGCCGATTACCTGTGTTTGTAAATAAAGCCGTGTTGGGATGTGGCCGGGCCCGTTGGTCTGTGCCAGCTTCCCCTGGGTGAGGGCTTTCCATGGCCCCAAACAGTAAACCCTTCACTCTCTGGCCCTTTGAAGAATTTGCCATGACTCCCGCCTTAAGGAGTGTCAGACACTGGAGAAAAGTGGAACTATCTTAGTATAACTTTCTCTGGAAACTTTTTTGAATGTGAGCGAAACAAAAGCCCTTCAGTGCAGTTTGCATCTGGTTCTGATTAATGCGCTCTCTGCTGGTTTCATATAAAAGATGGTCTTGACATTCGATCGATGATGACCTTTTGTAAATTGTGTTAGTAGTTCCGCTGCATTTTTACTTCTAGAAATCTTTTTCCTTGTGGAGACTCCATGGTTTGCATCATCGATGACCGAGAAGACGTGTGGAAGTTTGCCCCCAACCTGATAACTGTGAAGAAATACGTGTACTTCCAGGGCATAGGTGACATCAATGCCCCATCCGGGTCCCGGGAGCCCCAGGCGAGGAGGAGAGGTGGGTGTGGCCCCTCCTGGCTGTCAGATAGCACCGGCTCTGTCCTGTCTCTGTTGTGGCTGCTGTTAATTCAGGATTCAGTTTGGTTTGGGTCATTATTTATATTTCAGTAGTCATAGAGATTGTGGGGTTTATTTATATTATGCTGAAAAACGTGGTATTATTTGGTTTCAGTTTAGGTTTTGTTTTTTTCTTCTACTAGTACCAGCCTAAACATTTTTCCCGTTGAGTAAAGTTTAAAGAATACTATTTAATTTAATGCATCTGAATACTACCTTTCATCCCGGCTTTCCTTGAAAGACAAGCACGACACTGGGAGTTTAGTGTGTGAGGCTCCAGCCCGTGGGTGGTTGGTGCCGGGCCCCGGCCCAGAGCCTGCGGGGAACCTCCCAGGCGAGCTGGAACCCAGAGTCTGAAAAAATTTTAAAGTTTTGGTTTGAAGTGTTTCTGATGATCTTTAGCTTTTAAATAACCCATTTTGAGGCGCACAGTTATTGCTGTAGTCACTGAAGTAGAACTTTGAGGTGTAGGCAGGGGAGTGAGACCCCAAGGCACCCTCGGGGGCGAGGCTGCACAGCACAGCTCGAGCTGGGCCCGATCTGACCACAGCCTGGGAACCAAGCATGTTCTGCACATCTCGTACCACTGTGGAACCCAAAACGAGGTGACCGGGTGAGGCCCGCAAACCTGAGATACTCGCCCTCCAGCCCTTCCTGGCTGAGGGTGCCGCTCCCTGGCCAGAGGTGCCTCTAGCTAGCAGCTGGGGGCAGGTGGATGGAGTTTGTTTCCACAGGGGGTTTCCTCTTAAATGTTAGGTAACGGTGACCTTGTCTCTCATGCACACGTGCAGTCAGTCCTTCTCCTAAAGGTGCCGACACCACGGAGCAGCCTCCATCCGTCAAGGATCCCGAGGAAGGAAGGCAGGTGTCTGGGGTCGAGCAGAGCAACGGCCTCGGGAAGCCCACGCGGGAGCTCAACGGGGGCGCAGGCCCTCGTGGGGGCTGGCCCTGTCCCGGGCAGGAGGAGGAGAGGGGCGCTCGGCCCGCCGCCTGCGCCCCCTCTGCTGACGGCCGGGGGCCCCTGGCGGGCACCCAGCAGCACGGGCGGACGCCGCCAGAGAAGAGGCCCGTGCTGGGTCTGGTGGGCCCTGACCCGGACCCAGATGTCCCCAGTGACAGCGGGAGCAACAGTGAGTCCGAGGGCCGGCCGTCTCCCATCCCCTCTGATGGGGAGAGTGGGGAGAAGAGGACCCGGAGAAAGCCTGCGGCCACCCGCCATGCTGGGGACATCGTGGCCCAGGGCGGCGCCTCGGGCGCCAGTCCGTGCGTGGAGCCCGGGCCCGGCGTCCAGGCGGCCGTGCAGGGGGAGGGCGAGCGGGACAGCCTCTGCGGGCTGGGCGGCGGCTGTGCCGACAGGAGGGAGGCCGAGACAGAGTCCCAGAACAGCGAGCAGTCAGGCATCACGGTGGGCGAGTCCCTGGACCAGAGCGCGGAGGAGGAGGAGGAGGAGGAGGAGGAGGACGCCGACGCCGACGACCACCTGGTCCACCTGGAGGAGATCCTCGCCCGCGTGCATGCCACCTACTATGCCAGGTATGACTGCTTTCTCCGCGGGGAGACCCAGGACGCCCCCGACATCCGGAAGATCGTCCCCGAGCTGCGTGGCAGGGTGCTGGCCGACGTCGCAATCATCTTCAGCGGGCTGCACCCCACGAACTTCCCCATCGAGAAGACGCGGGAGCACTACCACGCCACGGCCCTGGGCGCCAGGATCGTCACCCAGCTGGTGCTGGAGCCCGGCAACCCCGACCGGGCCACCCACCTGATCGCCGCGCGGGCCGGTGAGTCACGCCCTCCTGCCCCGGCCCCGACCGCCTCCGGGTGGGGCTCCGGCTGCCTCCACGGTCCGCGCTGCGGGGGCACCCAGGTGTCACTGCTCCCCGAGGCCCCGGGCTCGAGGCTGTGGGGTGGGTGCCGACGTAGAGAAACAGGGCCCTTCAGGAGCCATCACACGGTGGGCCCTGCTCTGAGGGCTGTTCCCTCCAGGGCCCCTACTGTCCCCGCCGCCCCAAGCCCTGACGGCGGACCAGTGGCCCGCGGCGGCTCCGAGCCGAGTGCATGTGCCCGCAGGCACGGAGAAGGTGCGCCAGGCCCAGGATTCCGGGCAGCTGCACGTGGTCAACCCCGACTGGCTGTGGAGCTGCCTGGAGCGCTGGGACAAGGTGGAGGAGCGGCTGTTCCCGCTACGTGACCCAGCCAAATCCCAGAGGTGGGCGCCCGCGGGGGGCTCAGAGGGAGGGTCCGCGCTGGAGCCCACACAGCCGCTGCTCCCGCTTGGGAGACGCCACCGCCCCCGCCGCACAGACTGTCACAGAGTACCTCTGACCAGTGTCACCTGGAGGAGAAGCGGAAGTGCTTCTCCTAAGACACAAGTCAGCTTTAAGCAACGAATCCTAGTTTGCGGCTGTTTCTTTCACAGCTGGGACGTGGTCCCGTCGAGTCACAGGGTCTTTACAGAGTCCAGCGTGGAGGGAGGGGGTGGCCAGGACGAGGGATGGGTGCAGAGGGCCCGTGGGCAGAGCCAGGCGGCACGGACAGCGCACCGGCTCCATCAGATCAGGTGCTGTGTTCAGAGGTGAAGCCGAAAACAGTGTCAGAGAGATAGCGGTGCAGCCCGCGCTCTCCAAGGGGCCTTGTGTCCGCAGCCGAGGTCGAACCCCAGGCTTAACGGAGAACCACGACTTCACACGGGGATCCACAGTCCCGGCGGGAGGGAGGCGCGGGGGGTCCCGATCTGTTCCGGCCTCTCCTCACCGCCCTCGTTCTTGCCTACCCCCCAGGGAGGACAGCCCGGCCGCCTTTCCCGACAGGCAGGGCCTGCTTCCAACCACCCTGTTTCATCCAACACCCGTGCATCCCAAGGCCCCTCCTGGCCCTGAAGTTCGGATCTACGACGCCAGCACGGGCAAGCTCATCCGCCAGGGTGCTGCGGGCCCCGGGCCCCCCGGCTCCCTGCCGGTGCACGCAGAGCTCTCCTCCTTCAGGTACGCGCGCCCCGCGCGCAGAGGTGTCCTCGCAGGGCTTAGCCAGCAGGCAGCAGAGTGGGGTGCCTGTGGGGTCGGGCCGGGGGCACAGTCCTCACCCGTGCCCACGTCGGGCCTTTCTGCATGTTCTTCCATCCTGTCTCGGGTCCTGGGACTGGGGCAGACGAGTCCGTGGCTCAGCCTGGACCTGCAGACGCCCCACCTTTGCTCGGTGCCAAGGGGTGGCCTCAGGCGGCTGGACCTGACCCTCCTGCCTTGCCCTTCGGGTCCGTCCCCGCTGCCACCCCCAGAAGGGCCAGTTGGGAGCAGCTCTGCTCTGTAGCCCCGGCCCTCAGGTCACAGGTCACACTGGTGGCCGTGGCAGTTGGTAAATAGGAACATAGAGAGAGACCCAGGTCGGGGAGGAAGGCACTGCCCGGAGGGAACGTGGCCAGTGGTTTCCACACGTGTCTCCACGGGTGTCTGTATCCTTTCTGCCTGTTGACTGGAAATCAGCTGAGTTGGGGACCTTACAGAGCACCCCGTAAACCCCTTAGCACTCCGAGGTGAAAGTGAGGGACCTGAAGCTTTGCTTCGTTTTTGAGGAGTGGCCACTGCTTTGAAACGCTTGTGCCTCTGCTGAACACATGGGGTCTTGTTTCCGGGTCCCCTCCTTTCCGGAGCCCCGAGCCCATCCCGAGAGCCACTTTTGCTGTTAGCGGCTCCCGTGTGGCGGTGGATTTCTCCTGCTCTGGTGGCCCGGCAGGCCTGCGCTGACCGCGTGGCTCCACCAGAGTGCTCGATACAGTGGGCAGGGAGGGACTCGCCCGATTCCCTACCCTCTGGCCTCGGCAACAGGCCGCAGGGGCCGATGTGAGCCCGGGTGACGCCAGCAGAGTGGATGTGGACGAGGGGCCCCTGGAGGCCAGCGGGGTGTCAGTTGACCCTGCGGCTGGGCTCCAGATGTAGACAGACGCCCGGGGTTTAGGCCAGTTTCAGTTGGGCTATCGGTTGGTGGATTATTTTGTTCTAGAAGCATCGTCGCTGACTAAGCTCTGATTTTCTTCCGACAACGTGACATTTAATTACTTGAGAAGGTGCACTGTGATCTCAGTGCTGCCTGTACGCCCGTGGAGTTACTTCCAGAGCGGGTCACTAGGTTAAAGGTCGTGGGTGTCCTTGACTTTAATAAATGGGGGCAGTTGTTTGCTACTTTGCCAAAGATTTGTTGGGATTTGTGTCCCGCCCGGAAGGACCGGCCCCTCCCTCTCCTTCCTCCTTGATCGGTCTCAAGGCGCACGGCCGCCCTCTCTCTCCGGTGAGGCCCAAACTGGGCCTCCCACAGGCGACGACCCCGGGTGTGTCTGAGGGTGAGAGGTGCAGGGTTGGGGGGCAGCACCCCTCACGGAGACAGCGGGCCGCGAGTGGCCCCGGGCTTCCCGACCTCATGCACTGAAACGTATCTCCCTGCACGGACAGCCTCTGCAATTCCGAATTCCTTTTCATTTACCCTTGGTTTGTCGTGGGCTATAAGTTGTGAACGTTTTGTTTTCTTCAGTAAAGGTTTTATTCTGAGACAATCGTAGGCTCCCAGGCAGTTGTCAGAAATAACAGAGATCCCAGGGACCGTTAACCCGCTTCCCCCATTGGCGTCATCTCACAGAACTGGCCGTAGGGTGCAGCCAGTCTCGAGCCGGGACGCCAGCACTGGCCTGGTCCAGACGTAGCATCCAGCCCCACCAGGGCACCCCCGGCCCATCTCCAGCCCTCCCAGCCCCACCCCCAAGCCTAACCCGGCCACCACTGGTCTGCCTCTGTCCCTGTACTCCCGTCATCCCAAAAAGACGGAGTAAGTGGAATCACACGGTGTGCAGCTCCACTCCGCACAGTTCCCTGGAGATTCTGCCCCGATGCGGCCGTGTCCGCTGCTGAGGAGTGTTTCGTGGAAAGAGGTACCGCGGCTTCTGTGGCGTTCACCTGCCGAAGGTCATCTGGGGTGTGTCCAGCTCTGGAATGTTACTGATACGGCCGCTGCTGTTGTAAACGTCTGTGTACGTCTCTGCTTCTCCTGAATCAGCGCCCAGGAGTGGGACTGCTGAGTTGTACAGTGAGCGTGTTTAGTTTTACAAGAAGCCGTCCAGTTTTTTTCTGCAGTGGTGGTACCTTTTACGTCCCCACCAGCGGGTGGGGGACATTGTTTCTCTGCATCTGGTGCCCCCGTTTCCATTTGAGCCTCCCTGAGGGTGTGGGACGTGTGGTTTCATGCTCACCCTTTCTCTCGGCCCTTTGCCCCTGTGGAGTCTCCTCAGCGAGATGTCCCGTCGCCTGCCCGTGCATTTGAGGCCCTTAGGGTGTCTCGGGTCCTTGTCCTGCGTCCGTTGCGAGCCTTGTGGAAGCTTCTCGTGCTGTGGGGATGCCTTCCACCCTCTTAACAGAGTCGTTGGCAGAACAGACGTTTCCTGTTTGGGGGAGGTTCTCTGACTGGTTGTCTTTCCGTGAGTCATGCTTCGGTGTCAGGTCTGTGGACCCTGCCTGGCCTGGATCCTGGTAGTTTCATGTATTGTATTTAAGTCCGTGATCTGTTTCGAGTGAGTTTTGGCCTAACGTGAGAGGTTTGAGGGTGGGGCCGTTTGTGGGCAAGGCCCTCTTTCCTCCATGGGCTTGTTCTGCACCTTTGTTGGACTCAGGGGACCGTATTCCTGTGGGTCCGTTCTTGGGTCCTCTGTCTCTTCCAGTGGTTGGTGGGCATTTTTGCCTTTTTCCTAGTCTGAGGGGGGAAACGTTGAGCCTCTCACCATCACACGTGGTGTCGGCTGCGAGTTTCTGTAGCTGCTCCTCCTTGGATTCCTCCTGTCTTCCCTGTGTTTCACCGTGAATGGCTGTTGAATTTCTGCATCGCTTTCTCTGTGTTGACCTCAAGCTCACGCAGTTTTTCTTCTTTGGCGTGTTACTTGAGTCGTATTTCCCTTGTAACTGGAGTAGCATTTCTCTCACTGCTCTCAAGGTTTTTTTTCCTTGTCTTGAATTGCAGATTTGATGGTGATGTGTCTTAACATGGATGTGGGCGTTTATCCTGTTGCGGATTCACTTAAGAGTCTCGAATCTGAAAGTTTCACGTCGTTTTTGCCAAATTTGGGGCATTGTTTCCGGCCATTATTCTTCAAGTGCTTTTTCAGCTCTGCGTGTTTCTCCTCTCCTTCTGGGGCACCAGCAGTGACATGATCGTGGGCTCTCACTGTTGTCACGTGGGCCTGAGGCTGTGTGCGGTTTTTCCTCTTCAGTCTGTTTCCTGTCGTTTACATGGAGTACTTTCTCGGGTGTCTTCAGATTCAGATTTCCTTCCCTCTGTCCCCTCCTTCGGATACTGAGCCCACCTAATGCATGTTTTCATTTGTTTTCACTTCGAAAATTTCCATTTGGTTCTTCTCTTTATCTTCTATTTCGTTCCTGAGGCTCTTTGTTTCTTTCGTTTATTTCAAGCGTGCTTGTAATTGCTTATTGAAGCATTTCTTTTTCTTGAGGATACTTTGGAATCTTTGTCAGACAGTTCTGTCATTTCTGTCACCTCAGTTGACATCTCCTGATGGTCTTTTTTCAGTCAGTTGGAGATCTTCCTGGCTCTTGGTGTGACAGGTGGTTTTCAGTTGAAACCTGGAGACAGGTCTCTTTCTGAGAGTCTGGACCTTGCTGAAACCTTCTGTTTAGCTGGCTTTCGCAGGCCGTGCTCCCGCAGCAGAACTTATAAGACACCTCCTCACCCCTGCCGGGCAGGGGCAAAAAAAGTCCAGGGTCCCACTCGGCCTCCGCTGACGCCGGCCTGGGGGTCACTGTTACTGCCGGGCAGCCTTGGCGCGGGGTCCACGACAGTCTGACGCCTCCCGGTTTTCGCAGGAGGGTGGGCTCCACTGACACTGCAGCGCGTCACGGACCTGCTTAGAAAATGTAGAACTAGGATCTCGGACCAGGCAGAGTCCACACACTTGACAGCGGAAGCATGACCCATAGAAAGGAAACTGATCAGGAGCTTCCTGCCAGTGAGAAACCTCTGCTCTGCCAGCGACTCTGCCGCTGGCTCCGTGACGCCCCCGCGCGGTGGGGCGAGGGGAGGCAGCGGGCGGGCTTGCTGTCCAGTCCCGTGCTGGTGGCTGCGGCTGCCCGTGAGCCGGGCCTGCCCGTGGGCGTGTCCAGCTGCCGGTTCCCGGGATGAGCAGCGGGAAGCGCCAGAGGAGCCACCGTGGGGCCTGGGGCTCGGGCCGTGCGTGCGGAGCCGATTCAGAAGCCACAGGGAATCTGCTTGCATTTCTGCAAATCTCTCTGGCTTAGCGGAAGACGGGGTTCCCACCTGCCTCCTGGTCCACCTGGTGTGACCTGCCATCCGGTGGGGACGCCGGAGGGAGTTCTGGCCTCGCCCGGTGTGTCTCTAGAAGAGGGAGGATCTTGCGGCTGCCCTGAGGGGGTTCTCAGGAGCCCCCAGCGTGGTGGCCGATTTTCAGCATCTTCCACGTGGAAGAACATCCTGCCTTTTCAGGTGCTTGCGTGCAGCTCAGGCTGAGCCCACACCCCACTGCCTTGAGGACCGGTCGGGCCCTGGGCCCATGAGCCTTCCGTAGGGGGTGCACGTGTTCTCACCTTCCCCGTTCTGGGTCTGAAGGGAGGCTGTGCTAGTAAAAAGGTACTTCTGCCGTTTTCCATATTCGTAAGAGGAGCTCTGGGTGGTGGGGTGACGGTAAGTGGATGTGGGCTGAAGTGCAGCCTGATGCCCAGGTCAGAAGACAGGACAGGAAGCTCTTAAGCCGCATGGATACGTGGAGGCGGGCAAGGCGGGCGGGCCGTCGAGAGGCTGGGGACAGAGTCTGACTTCGGAAGAAGCAGGGGTCAGCGGTTTCTAGATGGTCCTTCATGTTTCTGGGTCAGAGATCTTAACCACATCAGGTAGTATGTGGTTAGCCCAGTACAGTTGCTTCCTTTCAGTTTTGTGATTCAGACTTATTATTACCACCACTTTTCTTCAGAGTAACAAGGTTTTGCTACGTCGTCTTCAGTTTCCTGGTGGCCGTGAGGTGCCCACAGCCAGCTCCAGAGGAAGGCACGGCCGCCTGCTTCACGAAGCCCCTTAAGTTCTGAGGCCGTCACGGGCACTGACACGGGAGGAGAGCGTGTGCGGGGGACAGGGGTGCTCTGGGGTCTGTCTGTTCCAGGTGGAACGGAGAGGGTAGCTCAGAGGACAGTCACTGTCACGCCAGCCTGGGGCTCGGCTCCAGGACAGAAGCGTTCTGGGAACAGAAGGTTGGTTCCTCATGCAGTGTTGATGTTTAATAGTTTAATAAAGCCACACACATGACCCTGCATGTTCCTGTCCTCTGTGGACGGACGGACTTTCACTACGACCCAGGGCACTCTGTGTCTTAAATTGTCTATCACGTTATCTCTACTTTGTAGCCCGGACGATACAGAAATGGTTGATTTCTCGCAGTCTTACAGCTGCTTGATCTTACTTAGAGCATAAATAGCACTGCGGCTGGTTTCTGAGCAAGTGTTCACCGTCTCTCTGCACCTTTGCCCTTTGTTCTCAAATGAGTCCCGCCAGCTGGATGCTCAGACAGTGCGGTTTGTTGATGGGAGGAGCTAAGTGTTCACTTTTAGCCCGAAGAAGGGTGAGCCTGACCGGCCCACAGCCTGGCTGGACTCAGGGATTTGGTTTCATAAACAAACCCATATCAAGCCTGAGTAGGTACCGTCCACGAGACAGCGTGTGTTTCCACAGCTGAGATATTGTGTGTGTGTGTGTGTCTGTGTCTGTGTCTGTGTCTGTGTCTTTACCTATCCCGAGAATCGGGAATCTGATTCAGGGCTGGAAAGGTGACTTCAGACCAACTTTCCTCATACGGGGCCTGTGAAATTCCTTTCAGAGCGGTCCAGCCACATCACCAGCAGATGTTTGGTGAAGACTTGCCAGCCAATCAGGATGGAGAGCAGCCTGGTCCTTCTAGAAGGAAGCGGCAGCCCAGCATGTCGGAGACCATGCCACTGTACACGCTGTGTAAGGAGGACTTAGAGAGTATGGATAAAGAGGTGAGCCCCGGCCCGGCCGCAGCACACGCCTCGCGTGTGGCCTCACCTGGCCTTCTGGTCTCCAGGGACGTGTGGGAGAGGAGGTGACGACAGCAGGAGGTGACCAGTTGGTGTATTGGCAACATAGAAGGCAGGTTTCTGCACCGACGGGCCTGACCTCCCCCTTCCACCCTGGGGCCCACGGCGGTGTCTGGCGTTGTCGCTAATAAGGGGGCTCCTGGCGTCGAGTGGGTGGGCTCCAGGGGAGCCACCAAGCAGCCTTCAGTGCCCGGGCGGCCCCCGCGTCCTCAGGACCCAGGTCGAGACACCCTCTGCCCTCTCAGGTTGCACGTAGGTTTTGAAACACACCCAGGTCGTGACTGGGAATTGGCTGTTTCACCACTGACAGGTTTCAGGCAATGTGGGTAGAAGTGGTGTTTTTCTTCCAAATGCTTAATTGTGGGAATAATGATAACAGGACCCAGAATCCCTTTTGAAGTGAAGATTAAATACAGAGGGGATTCTCCTTAGGACCAGAACAAAACTAAACTGTAGATAATTTTGCAAGTCAGCTGTTTGTCTCTGGCCCACGAGGGAAGCAGTGGGAGCGCCTGTAAGCCTGCCCTTTGTCCCTCTCGCCCTGTGTCCCGCGCCTGCCCCAGGGCCTGTGCCTCGTCCATCCTAGGTCAGGCCCCTCAGAGAAGGCCCCAGCCTGTGGAAGGTGCCTTGGGCAGCATGGCTCCGGGGCTGCTGTTCTACGCAGGCACCGTTGTGGACACCACACCTCACATCCCACTAAACGGAGCTGGGCCCGGATCAGGACCGACACTCCTCCGGCCCTCGGATCTGCGTCTTAGAGACAGACAGCTCCCGCAGCCACTCAGCCACTCGTACTGCGCAGACAGAAGTCGTCCTCGGACCATCGCGCACGCCAGGGAGAGCCCTGAGGACAGAGATGCATTTCAGCTTCCTTCCAGCCGTAGCAGAAGAATGTTACGTTCAGTATAGAATCCTACCAGCAACTCAGATGATCATCTTCAGATGATAATTTATCCCGTGACGCTTAAACCTGCTTTGAGATGTGCCGAATTTCTCTGTTTGCCGTTCGTTTTCTGCCTTTTTGAGCATTTAGCCAGTACACTGCTGGGGTTTGTTCATAAAAATGTTTTCTCCTAGAAGAATTTTTTTAGCCGTGAGCCTGTCTTCTTGATCAGGGATGTTCCTTGTTCTACGTGAGGGACGCTCCCTGCTGGGGGTTGGCAGGGGACAGCTGGACACTCACTTCTCTCCTCCTGCCCACCCCCTCGCCCCAGTCCTCCCAGGTGGACGGGGCGGCTTCGCTGCTGGCCACCTGCAGACACGGTTCAGTTTGTCGAGCAGTGGCGACGGTTTTGCTACTCGTTTGTTGCACATCAAAGGGTGTCGAAATCTTAACATGAAATCACAGTGTTAAATACACTTCCCATCACTCTGAAACCTGGCTTTTCTTTCAGAAATGAAAATTAGCCTTAAAACCTTCGTTTTGGTTCTTCGGGAAGAAAGGTTTTGAAGGAGAGAGAAATCCTGGACTTGGGATTCCAGCAAACATGACTGTCGTTTTATAAATGAGGGAACCAGGGGTTGGTGTCCAGCGGTGCTCAGGGGGTCCTGCTCGATTCCCGGTGACGTCTGGGCCCCAGAGAGACTGCTCGGTCAGTGCCGGGCGCCAGATGACCAGGGGAGCGGGCGCCCGGCTCTCCATCTTCCCTGCGTGGCAGGGCGGGGGCCGTGTGGGGCTTTAGGATTTGAGGCTGGACAGAGCTGGGCAGAGACCCTGTCCACCACCTGCAGCTCTGCCCAGAGACGGCCAGGCTGTGGTCCCCAGGGTCGCACGAAGGCGGCTGAGGCCAGAGAGGTGTTCCCTCTCCTTAAAGTTCAGGGGAGCAGGACTACTAAAGAGGGTGCTGTGTGCTCATCTGGGCGGTGTGGCTCTGAGCCTGTTGTAGTTGTAGTTTACTCCACCAGAGGGGGCTCTTCAGATGGCCCCGGATTGGCAGCGACAGGTGCTTGTCTGCTCTACGCTTTGAGGACCATGTCTGGGCGCTCCACAGCCAGGGCGTCCCAAGCACAGACGCCTCTCCCAGCCCCCAGCCGCCCGGAACCCTTCATTTCCAGGGTCAGCTCCTCTCGCCAGAAGGCACATCTCACCAGCACCAAGGTGTTCTGTACTCGCAGCCTGCACCTAAACTGACTAGGACTGCCGCTGTCCTTGTCACACGCCACGCGCAGGCTGGCATTTCAGATGAGCATCTTTGCAGACCCAGAATCTGAGCAGAACCTCCTCGTTGCTTTTTTCAAAGAGGCAAAAGTATACGCACGTCTGGTGTGATCACCGCTGTCTTCGTCTTGTTGATGCCAGATGGTTGTATTTGTGTATCTTGGTTCACGTGAAAAAGCTGTTTGCTGAGTAGAGGCTCAGCAGCTCCCCGTCTGCCGTGGTTCGGGCGGAAGCCGTAAGGGCGTGGCCTCTGCGCGCGCAGCCCGCGTGCGGACTTTGGGCAGCGGTTCCCTTTCAGCTCCGCGGCAGCCTCTGTCAAGGAGGAGATTGTTGACTCTATTTGATAGTTTGAGGGCACGCTTTGTCTGTTTGGACCAGCGAGCACCATCCGTCAGCACAGCGAGGAAATCCTGTCTCATTTCCCACCTGTGGACATTAACACGTTTCACTGGAGAAATCGAGACCTCAGGCACAGGTCTGCTATCTGGTGGGTTAAAGCCTTTGATACGCAGTAACCAGCGTGCCCGAAGGTGGTCCCTTGACCCCGAGAGGCCACCGTTGCACACGTGGGTGGCAGTTTCGGCCTGCTGCCCTCACTACCATGGTCCGTTCTGCTGCGCGTGTCACGGGGCTGTTTCCCCAGGGAGATCTGCAGAGTTGCTCATCCCGCCCCTGACGGTGGGTCCGCTCTGTGCTGGCGGCAGACGCTGTCTTGTGAGGATTATGTTCTGAATAAGATAGGAACATTTTCCACGAGCTTCAAAACATTGAGAAGAAGCCAGCTGATCCCAGAAGCTACTTGAAGAGCCAGCGTCAGGGAGTTGGGAGGCTGGAGCAGGCACGCTCCAGCAGCGTTTTGCGTTTGTGTTCGAAAGTCGGGGCCGTCAGCACATTTGTGATTCTTCGGATCGAGGTGGCCTTGCATTCTGCGTGGTTGCCGTAAAGCTGTCCTTTCCCAGAGTCGGTGGCGTCTTCTCACAGCATGTTTTTGCTGGTGATCAGTTCCGTCAGCACGTGTTTCTGTTACCAGCAGACGCACAAGAAAAGCGTGGAAAGTTCTCACAGCGCCCGCCGTGCGGCGTCTGCTCAGCTGCAGGTGCGCAGTTCGCACGACGCACGGGTGGCGCACGCGTCGGGGGAACAGATGCGGGCGCGTGTGGACGGCGCCCGTGTGCCGCGCCCCCCGGCCAGTGCAGGGTTGGACTCTTCCTCCGGCGCGCTTGACGCGGCTGCATCTCATGCCTGCGGGCGCTCTGAGCGCACGGCACACCTCCCTCCTCCGCCACCTTCTTGCGCTACTCTCGCTCTGCGGTGGCCCGCGTGTGCCGGTGTGTGCGTGTCCCGTGCGCTGCCTTGGCTTCCGGCTCTGTTTCTGCTCCTCCCACTTTTTTTGTCTTCGACTGTTTGTTAGAAGTCGATCCCGGTCGTGCTGGGTGTGGGGCGGACAGCACTGCAGAGGCGTGAAACTCACGTTGCAGTCCACGGCCGGCAGGACAGAACTTTCCATCTTAGCCTGACTGGGCTGGTCACCTGCTAAAACACGAAACCCTGTTCTCCAGAGCTTCTGCCAGGACATGATAGGATGTCCAGCACACGATTTAACAGTTACTCAACACGCGAACACAGGAACGGGCGACTCCCAAGAGAGTGACAGCAGGCGCCTACCCGGATAGCCCAGGCGTTGGGGTCATCAGACCAGCTCTACAGCAGCGGGCGTGGCCGTGGCCGTGGCCATTGGGAGAGGCACAGCCTTGAAGAGAGTGCAGACCACGAAGAAGAACCGCACGGAAACATCGGGACTGGACACACACTCAGGCAGATGCCCTGAAATTCACCAGGAGGACCCCTGGTGACGGGAGTGTCGAGGAAAGATTAAGTGAACTTGAAGACAGGGTTATAGGAATCACCCTGAGGAACAAGGAAAGCAGACCGGGCAGGGGGGTCAGAGTCTCAGGGACACCGGGGTCAAATCAGAAGTTGAATGTTTGTGTCGTCTGAGCTGATAAGAGGGAGAGATCGGTGCACAAAAAATACTTGGGGAGATAATGGCTGAAAACCGCAGATTTGGCGGAAGACTTCAATTTAGTGCCTTTGATGGCATAGACTAGTTTGGCCAGTTGTGGAATTTCTTCAAAGGTGGTCACGACATCCAGGCTCCTTCTCCCCTGGGATGGAAGCAGGCTGTGGGAAAGGCCGGCCCAGCGGGACTCAGATGGTCACGGGTTGGGGGTCGGGGTTGACGCCCGCTTGCCCTCCTCCCCCCGCGTGTGGGCTAAGCTGAGCTGATGCGAGGCCAGAGCACGCGTTTCTCGGGTACTGGGTGATCTTACTGCGTAATTTAGGAGCAGAGGTTTAATGGTTTGTTTTCACAACCACCTGAATCGTCTCCTCCTTTTGTCTTCGGTCCTTTTGCTTGGCTGGGCTCGCCCTGTGGTCCTGTTTCTGTGCAGCCCGGTCAGCCTCGACACCCGTGTGAGGTCGGTTCTCTTCCCGGGACTGTACCCGAGCCTGAGGCAGGGCGGGCGCTCCCGGGCGGGCCGTCAGGGTCAGTGTGGGGAACAGGCTCCCAAAGTCAGCGTGTCTTACCACCGTGCCGTGCCATCTGGGTGTCAGGAGGTGGGCAGCCCCACAGTCGCTGTCATGGACTCCAGTGTTTTGAGGTACCGCACGTTGGGCTTCAGGAGAAACACTTGAGATTGAAGATAACGCACGCGTGGAAACAGCACGGTAGTGCCGACGGTGAGGTAGAGGCACGTCCTGGCCTGGCTCTCACTTCCCAGAGGGCCTGTTCCGTAGCCTCTGCTGGGCCGGCCCGTGGGGGGCAGGTGGGTGCCAAGCGCGCGGGGACCGTCGGGCCCGGCCACCGGGGCGCTTCCTGCGGAACGCAGGGCTCTGTGGGCCCCAGGAGCGCGTCCCCTCCGCTGCTGCCGAGGGGACAGCGGACTCTGGTGGCGTCCCCCTGAAGCGTGGAGTCTAGACGAGGGTCGACCACATGGGTGTGTGCACGGCTGCCTTCTGGTCCTTTTCCACAGGAGCTCATCAGAGAAAGTTAAGTTCAATAGGCCCAGTAGTGCTTTCGGTTTTATTTCGTGAGAATGCAGCATATTAAGGGGAATGACCAGGACGTTTGTTCTTCTGGCCAAGAGAGAAGTACGTTGGTGTCGGTCTAAAGACCCTTCAGGTGGTATCATTTCTACCTCACCGGAAGCGCGTTGCCTGAGACCAGAGCTTAGAATTCACGCACGCGGTCCTCGGAGGTGTGTCCTCTTCACAGGCAGTGCTCTTAGTCGCTTAGAGTAGCTCACTCATGCACTGTGCGCGGCCCTCGCCGCATCAGGTTCCCTCCCTCTGCAGGCAAAGTAACAGAATGGTGAGAAGAAAGTGCTGGGACCAGGGCTGGGAAGAGGCCGTGTCCCCTCTGGCCGTTCTTGGCCTGGACTTGCTGTTTCCATTTCTTCTGTTTCTCTCTCGTCTGCCTCACTTCCACGGGTCAGAAACTGAGATGAGTTTTACTAAGTCTTCATGACTTGCATCTTCCAAGTCGATGGATGTAAACATTCCCAAGAGCATTTGATGTCATTCGTGCTTGCCCTTTGAGAGATTTCAGTACTGGAGGAAAAAGTGAATTTTGTATTTCTCTTCACATACTTGCTTTTAGATTTTCCCTTAATTAAGATTTTAAAATATTTACACGAGCATTTTTAAAACAACATTTACGAAGTAAATGGTTCATTACAGATCCCTGTTTTTCAGGAAGTGCAAAGTTGTCCTCATACAGAACTTTATGTGAGGGAAGCCGGCGGGAGCACACCAAGCAGGGTTAACTGAGACCAGACCTCCTGCGGGATGAGCCCGTGCTGTCCGCCAGGCCTGGTGCTAATGCCACCGAGCCGCGAGCCCATCGTTGGGGGGCCCGGCACGCGGCCCAGGTTGGGGTCGCCCCGCAGTCTCTGCGCTGCTGGGATTGCGTGCTTCGGGCAGATTTTAAATGATTGGCTTCTTTTAGTTCTTTCTTTTCCCCTGCGAAGATGGGATGCAGAGTTAAAGACCTGAAGTATTTTCAGAGCAAAATTTGACAAGAGGAGGTTTGCTTATCAAAATGAAGTACAGCCATCTAAATATACCGGTGAAGTGTAAGTGCCAGTAACCTGTTAGAATTAATACAATTAGATGCTTTTTGTTAGGTGCCTTTAGTTTAACCCGAGAGGATATATTACGTGTGAAGATCTTGTGACCCCTGACGATAAAGCCAACACTTTAACTGTCAATTAAAATGTTTCCGTATTTTAACTTGTGAGGTCCCTGCGCATTGTAACTCCCTAGACTGCTTGTTGATAGACTTGAAATTGGATACAGTGGTTCAAAGACGTCAGCCTTGGCCTGAGCGCTCAGGGTGTGGCTGGTGGTCGCTGCTCTGTAGAGTGAGTGTTCCCCCCCCCCCGCCCTCGAATTTAATCAGAGGGTTGGAACCCTTTCTGTCCCGTTTGCGGTGCCTTCCCCGGGGTGTCCCTGCCACGCACTGGGAGTCCACGACTCACAGGGAAGCGGGCCCAGTAGAGCCACGGGGAGCAGCGGGTGTGCAGGGCGCACACCCAGGAGGGTGCTGCGGGCGTGGGAGGGGTGCCGAGGGGGCATCCCCTGGTCATCCTGGGTTCTGGGCCCCACGGGAGCCTCCCTGACTCAGGGCTCAGTTAGAAGTGGGTGGTCTGCTGGAAGAAGTCAGAGTTCCCATGAGTGAAGTCCACCTAACAGCCTTCCTTCCTTGGCGTGTTTTCTGAGCTTGATAAAGTAGCCATCCCGCCCCATAGTTTAAAGTTCCAAAAGCCCAAGAGCCCGCATGGGCGCAGCCCTCGTCCCCCCCGCTGGCCGCCCTCTGTCTCGCATAAGCCGCGCGGCCCTCGAGTGCTGGCTGTTAGCTGGGTTCCAGCCGCGCTGTGCTGGAGCCGCAGGGGGTCGTTCCCTGAGCGTTTGGTGTACAGTCGCTCTTGCTTGGTTGACCGGGGGTGTGGCAGTGCCCACCTGGCTTCGCCCTGAGACCTTCACCCGCAGCCGCAGCCAGCAGTCGAGAAGCACAGGACGCGCACGGCCCACGGGACTCCCCGATGCCAGACGCAGTCGTAAATGGGGGGTCCCGGGTTGTCACGCGTCCTTCTGGCCAGCCGGCCGCCTGTCGGTTCCCACGCCCCTGCCGGGGCGGCTGAGAACTTGGGAAACGCGGAATGGGGCACGCGGTCGAGGCCTGACTGGCGGCGGGTGAAGGGCACACGGGTGAGGTCGGGAGGGTCCCGGCCAGAAGCCCCCGAGCCCTGTGCCTAGGGGGTTCTAGGGAGGCTCCCTGGGGGCGGGGTGGGGTGGTAAGGTCCAGGCCGCTCATCCGCTGGTGCTTCTGGGTGACCGGCCCCACCCCAGAGTCCACCACGGTTGCCTCATTAGAGCAAAGGTGCTCCCTCGTCCAGGAGACTCCGGGGGTTTGGGAGCTCTGGCTGGGAGCTCACGGGGGCAGAGCCCGGCGAGTAAACCTCTTGTCGCTTCGCACACGTGAAGCAGCTTCACAGATCAAACTTGTTAAGTAATGACCCCGCTCTGAGGCCATAAGAACGCAGTTATGCTAGCTGACGGGACACGGGGTCTCTGCTCCTTCCTGGAAAAGGTGCTGGCGGGTCCGTGTTCAGGAAACATGGGCCCGGCCTCCTCTCACCGCTGCCTTCCCCTTTCCAGCGCCCCGTCCGCCGTCGTGGGCGTCAGGTGTCGTCGGGGCCCTGCCCCCTGCCCCCCAACCCCCCTCCCTTGCCGTGTCTGTGAACAGTTAAGCCTGAGGTCTGTCAGAGAAGACAGACGGGCAGGCACCGCACACGCGGCCGTGTGGGTCCCAGGACCCGGCGAGGTGGGTGCGGAGGAGGGACAGCCCAGGCCACCTCTGCCTCCCGTCGTGCACCCCGTGGGCCTTGTCCACGCTCCTCGGTGCTGGTTGTAAGCATCCGTCTCGCGGCAGGCCCCGTGTTGGAGCTTTACGGGGTGTCCTGCGTGCTTAGTCACGGGAAGCGGGGCCCGTGCAGAAATCTGCGGTGTTGTCACTCCCGAGGGAGGGGCCGTTGCGTGGATTCTTCAGAAAGGTGATCTTGTGCTGACTCTTGGCCCTTCGTTAGGTGGATGACATCCTGGGAGAGGGCAGCGATGACAGTGACAGCGAGAAGAAGAAGCCAGGAGATCGGGAGGACCAGCAGCGGGGACCGAGGCCCGGGCAGCCCGAGGCCCTGGGGACCCCGAGGGGGCCCACGCTCAGGTCAGCGCCACCCACCGAGAGGAATGCAGCAGACGGCCGGGGGCCCAGGTGAGGGGGCCTGCGAGAGGAAGGGGGGCAGTCGGGGGCCCAGGAGCGGAGGGGGGCTCAGGTGCAGGGGAGGGGCTGGGAGGCGGGGGGGTTGCCCAGGTGAGGGGGGGCCTGTGCGCTGCCCCGCGAGTGCCAGACACCTTCCAAGCGCCAGACACCTTCCGTGTTGATCAGGGCACTGTTGTTATTCTGTTGTATCTTCCCAGTGTTGTTACGGACCATGGTGTGTGGGTATCATTTTCAAGGCAATAGTGAAGGGGTTAAGAGACCTAAAGACGTCGGTCTGGGTGGTCCTGAGAGGGCAAAGGTCACTGTCCTGTTTCTGAAACATACAAAGCACGTTACAGGTTGTTTAGAATATTACGTTCGTGGTGCCCCCGATTTTTATCGTTTTTTACGATTCAGTTACCATTTGGGCAGATGTAACTCTTCCCCTTCATAGAGTGCAGTGTCTGTTGTAGGTGGTGGTTCGTGCCCAGGTGTGGTCGCAGCGGCCCAGGAGCCTGCGGTGGGGCTCCTCTCCCTGAGTCCCCGCTCGTGTCTGGAGGGCTGCTGTGTGTGGACCCAGGACGGGACGCGGCCGGGAGCAGCGTGCTGTCCACCGACGGCGGCCCCGCGCTCTGTGTCCAGCTGCGCGGTGTGCTCGCAGCCCCAGGGTTTCGCGCGTTCAGAGGCAGGTCGTGGTGAGAACTGGACCCCGCGTGACCTCACGCGTGTGCAGGGCGTGGGCCGAGGGCAGCTGCCAACACCAGTGTCTGCTCTCGGGGTCACTCGGCTTGTTAGGACTGTACGTGCTGACGCTGAGTCAGGCAGGACGGCACGACTGTGCTTCCTTTTCCCTTTTATTGTATTTTCCTTTACTTACGTCTCCGTATGTACATACGTACGGATGGATGTTTTGTTTCTGCCGTACCTCGCAGCATGTGGCATCTTAGTTCCCCAGCCAGGGATCAAACCTGTGGTAGGGGAGGGGTGGTTTCTTCCGGGGTGATTCTCTGTTTCTGTTGTTACATTGTAACGTGGGATGAAATAAGTATACAGTTTCCCACAGTGCAGAATCAGCGGGAGCCCTGAGCTTGCGGTCACTTGCCACGCACTGATAGGGTTTTGATATGAGTCTGCGAGCCACTGATTTATTACGGTCTCCGGGCAGCCAAACCTCCCCGCTAATGAGGATCTGTACCTGCAGCCACTCCCCAGTGGGTCCCAGCGTCCCCACCTCAGCTCCACCCCAGATCATCAGGCATTAGACGCTCATAAGGAGAGTGCAGCCAGGACCCCTCGCGTGCGCAGTTCCCCGCAGCGTTCATCCCCCTTGAGAATCTAATGTCGCCGCTGATCTGACAGTGATGCGAGCGACGGGGGCTGCTGTAAACAGAGATGGAGCTTCGCTCGCCCGCCGCTCCCCTCCTGCCGTGCGGCCCGGTTCCTAACAGGCCACGGACCAGTCCAAGGCCCAGGGGTTGGGGACCCCTGCCTTACACAGTTGTTTGACCCAGCTGCGTCCTCAGCTCCGCGTGAGGGCCCCGTGGGGCTCTCGAGGGACGTGGGGAGCTGGGGCCCCTCTGAGGAGTGCGCTCCCAGAGCCCCGGTTCCACTGCTGCTGGGCTGCTCCGCCTGCCTGATTCTGTTTTCTGTGCCAAGTGAAGAGGAAGACAGAGCCTTTTCTCTAAGACTGGGAAGGACGGGCCGGAGTCCTGGGGCCTGCGGCCTCCTTTGTCTCCACGGAGTCATCTGCCCACACGTGAAGTAGCTCCGGGCCACGCGGAGAAAGCCTTGCCTGCGGTGGTTCGGTGTCCACCGCGGCTCCTCTCAGCCCTGCACGGTGCCAGGGAGTCCAGCGCCGGGGCCGGGGCTGTGGTCCGCGCTGGGCCAGCGTGGGGTGGGCGTGGGGCGGGTGGTGATCGGGAGCCCCCCCTTCGCCCCGGCCCGGGTCTCCTCACCACCCTCACTGCAGCTGCTGTTTCACACCGTGCCGTGGGCCTTGACCTCAGCGCTGTGGGAATCTGAGATGAGGCCAGAGCCCGGGGTCCACCCGAATGCCTCCTCCCCCCGGGTGGCCAGAGACCCTGTTCCCACCCCCGCCTGCCCCTCCGCCACTCGGCGTCTCCCTGTACCCGACGTCGAGTCTGCCCTGCCTCGGGGCTGAGGCACCGTGATCGGGCTTGGGAGCTCATCCCTTTCTCTGCCCAGAAGTTGGCGAATGTAGTTTTCGCACGTGTTTTATTCTTGTCAGTGGGCTCTAGGTGTGGATGCTTTGGATTTTCCCATAGCAGCGTTTTTACTTGAAATTAAGTCAGGCACGTGTGGGGGGTTTGTTTCTTGCCTGCGGGACATTTCGGTCCACGGCCTTTGCCGCGAGCGCTGGCGCCTTGCGCCCTGGGTCGCAGCCTGGCTTCTCCCGAGCGGTTGGCAGCATGTCCCGCCGGCCTGAGTGGCCAGGCTCTTCTACGGGATCTTAATATCACTGGAACTTGAAGGTGACTTCTGATGGAAGGACGGGGGTGGGGTTTGGGCTTGTCCACTGAGAACCGATCCACTCTTCTTTCAAATGAACACACGTCAGATGCCCGTTTTACACACGGCAGCTGGAGGGTCACTTCCTCTCCTTGAGGCAGGTCGTGGGCCGCCCTGGCCCCACCACTCGCAGGAGACGTGCGACGTGGAGACTCGGCCTGGGGTCTCGTGTCGTGGGCGGTCGGCTTGGCCAGCGGAAGCCGGCTCTCTGTCCCCGAAGCCCGTTCTCTAAGTGCCAGAGAGTTTAGTCTCAGCACCTTCCCCATCCCGCCTGGTCCCGTGGTGAACTAGTCAGGGGCGTCACTCCACTTCTAAAGGCGAAGCTCCTGACCCGAGTCCCGGGCTCCCACCGCCCGGTCCTCTGCCGCCTCCCCTTCTCCTCAGGGGTGCGGTGGCCGGGGTCCCGGCCGAACGTGTAGACAGACGGCGCGAAGTTGTGCAGAGGCCCTCACGCGTGAGAGCTGTTCTCAGTGCTGGGTGGTCACCTAGGCAAGGCTGTCTTTACTACGCTGGGGACGTTGGTCATTTCTAAAGATGGAGGAGACGTGGGCCCGGTGTTTGTGACCAGAGAGCAGACCCAGCTCTGCTGCCGCGGTGGAGCCCGAAGGCCGCTTCGCAGCCAGCCCTCCACCTCCACCCTGTCGCTGCCTTGCCGTCGGACACCTTCTGTCTGCGCTGCCAGCTGGTGGCCCTGGGACCGAGGTGCTTGGCTCAGGTTGTAAATTCCCCAGGCTGTGGCCCAGGAGCTGCCCTTCTGTCACGTGGGCACGTGGCTTCCCGTCGATTCGTGTGTCGATTTGTGATGTTTAACCTGCCGTAGCCGACAGCACCGTGGTGACACCCTGGGCCCCAGCCCTTTGCGTGCGTAAGCTCATCACACACAGTCGGTTTCTGAAGGCAGGATCGCCGAGGTCGGAAGGCCTTCGCACTCTTGACCTGGTAGCCGCTTTGAGTTGCCCTCCGACCGTGGAGGGTCGTGCTGATGGTGAGGGGGCTGGCTGTCCCCCACGCTCCCTGCCACGGTGCTTCGTGACGGCTTCTGGGCCCTGCAGTGTGGTGGATAAAAAGCGGCGCTGTTTTAGTTGTGTGTGCCTTTCTCTCTCCCTGCGCTGAGCCCGCGCCCAAGGCTGGACCCCAGAGACGTTGCGCTGTTGGGGGGGGGGGGGGGCGGGGCTGGTGCCGGTGCAGCAGCTTCCCCAGAACAGCCCCGCCCTGGGGGGAGGGAGACCAGGGCCCGGAGTGGCTGCAACGCAGTAACTAAAACGTCCAGTTTCCAGCAAAAAGAATCACGAGACATCGGAGAGACAGAAGAATGATCCACAGACAAGACAGAAGAGGCCAGAGAAGCTGCCCGAGAGGGCGACCGTGTATCAGAGGAACAGACGGGATACGTTCCCAGAGCCGCGGAGACTGAGAACTGCCGAAGGGTTCTGGGGACAGCGTCTCAGACGGCACCGCCAGGCCCTCGGCGCGCACGTGGCAGGACTGCCGGGGACGTAATGACTGGCACCTTCCCAAATGTGACGGGGAACGTCATCTGACACATCCCGGGAGCTCAGGACCTGTTTTTCAAGTAAAAACGCTACTATGGGAAAATCCAAAGCGTCCACACTTCTACACCTAGAGCCCAGCTCAGAGGTCCCCATCTGCACGCTCCACGGCAAAGATGCAGGAAGCCAAGACCAGGACAGGGGTCAGAAGACTTTGTCTCAAAATAGGTGACGTCACCTGAGTTCTCAGGCTTTTCAGAAACAGTTGAACAGGTGTGGCCCGTACGATTTTTCCTTGGAAAGTGCCCTCTCGCCCTGTGGCCCTGACCTGAGCACACGCCCTGGAGCCCGGTGTTGTGTTACAGTGACCTACGCGTGCACCTCTTTGAAGAAGCAGCAGAGCCTCCGCCGTCGTGACCGGACAGGGCAGGCAGGAGCCCACGCGCATCCTCTCTGCCTCGGGGTCCGGACGGCCTTCCTCACCCCAGGGCAGGTGCTCCCCTGTGGGCACGTGGACACATGCACACACGCACCTGAAACAGCTTTTGTTAGGTAAAATAGTGACCTTACCACCTGCCGTGCTGCTCTGTTCTTTTTCTTTCTGCCAAAAATAGCAAGCTGGTTGTAACCAGCAATTTGAAAAATAAATGCATTATGGATTGTTTGATCTTGTCGGTTAGACACCGGTATGAAATAATAATGTGTGTTTATTTGCCATAATTGTGCATCTTATTAAACAGCAGACTTCAGGTGCGGGTCCACGTGCCTCTTTACAGCAAAGAGCTCAGAGGCTGGGACGTGAGGGAGGAAACGTACATACGTGATTTATGTTCCTGTTCACGTTCTTGCTTTATTCCACGTTGAATCTGAGCTGATTCTTGAGCCTTAAATTTTCCCCAAATTAAATCTGTTAGCGTTTCTCTAGGGGACTGTGCTGTTGGTTGTGAAAACAGAATACAATTATTGCAGGCTCTGCTGAGAGGAAAGGAAGCTGGTATCAATTTTAGGCATTTATTAACCATGACTTGCAGCTGTGTCCAGTCTTTGAGGTGATCTTTAATTACTAAAACTCAACTGTGTTGGATATAGGAATACTCCAAACATTGTTTAACCGAGACTGAAGGTTTTGCTCTTCCCAGCACAAGGCACTGCCGCTGTGGCCCCCGACCCTGGTCCCCAGGCCCCCGGACACGGCCACGCGAGCGGACTCCGAGGTCCCAGGGTCTCTCCCGCAGGACCAGCCGGGCTCAGCACAGTCGACATTTGTCTCTCTGCACAGAGGCTGCGACAGCCGTGGGGTCCTGCCTAGCTGTTAGCTGGCGTCGCCCTGGGGGGTGGGGGGGACACCCTGTGCAGCCCGTCGCCGCAGGAGAGCACCAACCCCGGCCGACGCAGCCGGGCGCCGTCCACTGACTCAGCCTCGGCTTCCTTGTTGCAGCAGCTCGGGGTGCGTGAGGGTCTCTGTACACAGGCAGAGGGCCCGGCCCTTCCTGGACCTGGGGGCTTCCTCACCAGTCACGGGAACACCTCCTCTTTGCCCTTGGATTTGGTACTTCCTGGAAGCTCGTCCCCTCCGTGACCGGAAGACGGGGATCTGCTTTACAGCACGAGCGGCACCCGCCCCGGGGACACCCAGGAGGCGGAACACGCCGGAGGTGGAGGGCGGTCGGGGAGGAGCCTCGAGGACAGACCACGTCCGCACGTGCTCTCAGCACCGCCGGCGGTGCAGCCACAAGTGCGGGCCTGGAAGGTGGGGTTCAGCCCCCTCTGCCCGCCACCCGCAGCTGAGCACAACTCAGGCCTGGGGGGGCTGACTCTGCTCTGCTCTCGCGTGTGTTACCACTACACGCGCACACACACACGTGACCGCCCGGCTGTGTCCCTGGGAGGCGGTGCTGGGCCCTGCCCCGTGGAGCGTGGGTGTCGTTGGGGTTAGGAGAAAGCAGTCCCTCTAAACGGTTCCATCTACACGTCGTTTCTAAGTTTATCTGTTGTGTTCACTCAGCGAAGGGGAATCGTGTGAGCGCCTCAGATTATTTACGCTTTACGCTTAACACCGTCTTCGGTTCCACCATCTCTCGCAAATCCAGAGTTAACCTTGCAGTGTGTCTGAGGGGCTGGACCCTCGGGCCGCATGTCTGCTCAGATTTGGCTCGAGTTGGCGAGGCCCGGGCGCCGTGTCCCAGCCGTGGCTGTGCTCGAGCAGCCACCTTGGTCGGTGTTTGTCCTGAAAGCACATCACAGGGTCCACACGGCTCCGTCCTCTTGTCCAGACCCTGGCGCCCTCCCAGCCGCCGGGTCGCTTCCCATCCGCGCCCCCTTCCTGCACCGACCTCCTCCCGGTGCCGCCGGGACCCGAGAGGAGGGGTTTCTTTCGGGTTTACTTTCCCTTCCAGCCGCGAGTGCTGCCGAGCCAGGCTGCAGCGGCTGGGCAGGGGCGGCGCTGGGTCGCAGTAAGCGCGCGCTTCCCCTTCGGGTCACGTGCTCCCTCCGGGGCCGGGGTCCCTCTCCTCTGACTTCTGCCAGCCTGGGGGCTGAATGTGCTTCCTGACAGGCACCTTGATTCGCTTTTCAGATTACGTCGTAGTATCTTTTTCAGTGTTCGTTGGCCCTTTTTTCTGCCAACTGCCCTTTTCTGTTTGAGGAGTGTTTCTCACAATTAGGTTATTCCTTGTCTGTTGTAGAAATTTCTGTGTGTGTTACAGGTCTTAGGTTATAGACGTCACAGTCTTGCACGTCATTTTCCCAGTCTCGTGTGTGTCTGTGACTGCTTGATGCCTTTTGTGTCTCTAAGAGGTAAATCTTTTGGGGGGGTTTCTTCCCTTCAGAAGGTTTCCCCAAACCATAGTAGTTGTTGGGGGGGTGGCGTATATATATTCCTACGTAACTTTTCGATAAATGGTGCGACAACAGCTGTAAACTGTTGATGTCCAAATGCAGAATAATTAATCGTAGCCCACGGTCAGAAATGTACTCAGCAGTTAACTCAAAATAGATTTCATAGACCTGAATGTAAAACATACACCCGTCTGCTGGCGGCTGTCCCCGCCTCCCTTCCCAGCGGCTTGTCCAGCTCCAGCCGTAGCCACCGAGTTTGCTCCGGGCCCCACCCTCACACGTCCTGGGTATTTCGTTACCTGCCGGAGACGGAGGCTGCCTTGGTGCCCAGCCTGTGCTGTCAGGGCTGTTCCGGAAGCATGGGGGCTGGCGGCCGAGGGGCCGGGGAGCGTGTGCGCCACGAGCATCTCACGGTGCGTGTGCTTCCCTTGCAGGGGCCACAAGAGGAAGCTGAACGAAGAGGACGCAGCCAGCGAGTCCAGCGGAGCGTCCAGCTGCGAGGACGAGGAGGGGGGCAGCTCGGAGGCGGACGAGATGGCGGCCGCGCTGGAGGCCGAGCTTGGCGACCTCATGTGACCGCGGGGCGTGCACTCGACTCGCCTCCGTCCTGGGAGCTGCTCCTCCTCCAGAGGGACATGTCTGTTTGCAGAGCTCCACCTGCAGAAACACACTGTTTTGCAGAAAGAGGTGTTTTTAGAAGTTTCACTACAAGAAAGCCTGCTTGTTAAGGACAGCGGGGCAGGGAACGCGGCCATGCCAAAGATCCTGGGTGAGCCCAGCAGAGCCGCACAGCGGGACTGGAGTTGGCGGCTTTTTATCAGGAAGACGGGGGGTGTGGGGAGGTGTTTTTCCTTTAGCTAGGCAGCACATTGCTTAGGGTGAAGGCTGGGCGTCCGACCAGACAGAGGGGTGAGGCGGCAGCAGCCCAGCATCCTCCTGCTTTTTCACGACCGAAGCTACCAGAACATGCACAGGTTTCAAGCGAGGCCGTGCATCGGCGTGTGACGAGGACAGGCCTGGGGCCCCCAGCTGCCCCCAGGGCCTTGCAGCTCCCGCGGGCGCCGGGACAAAGGGCCCTGCCCTCGCGGGCATGTAAAGTTTTGTATATCTATTTCATACGTGACCCACCAAACAGATTTTTCTTTCCTTTAATAAAAGTCCCTTTTGTAAGCCTTCTGCTCTGCCCCGTTCCCTCGTCACGGGATCCAGCTCTCGCGCCACGTGCGTGGGTGAGCTGCCCTGTCCCACTCCCCTCCAGGGCACTCACAGGGCCGATTCCTGGGTGAATGACCGGGCCCTTGGACGCTGAAACAGAAAAGCAGATGACCCTCTCAAGCCGGTCCGTGGCTGTTAGTCTGTCCCTTACTGCACCAAAGCTTTAGGAATGCCAAGGACCGGTGTTGTTTCTAATCACTAGATTTATGATAATTTGACCCAAGACACCCAAGGAAACCAGAGGCGATTCTGACCTGGGAGCTCAGTGCTGACAGGGTGTGAAACACCGTATTCGGTGTGTCAGCCAGACAGCATGGCCACGCGTGGTCCCACCCCTGGGGTCTCAGGTCTCACCCACAGGCCCCGTGTGCTCGGGCAACCCCAGGAAGACCCCACCCAGTACTGCTGACCTGAGACCCCTGGGCGGTAACGCTGGTGAACTTGCCTTCGTGCCTCCTCTGAGAGCGCCCCTTGGTCCTTCCTGCGTGATCCCTCCAGGTCAGGCTGCCGGTGGAGGGAGCAGAGCCCGGGGTGTGCCTGAGATGCTGCATTCCTGTTGTGTGGAGGGGCAGCCCCTGGGCTGCCGGATCACCAAGACACAGAAGGTGTGCCCCCTTCCAACTCTAGCTCAGCACACAGCAAACGTTCTTCTTTGCATTTTCTGGGCTAATTACTGGATTAAAAGTGAGTGTTAGGCTCAGGCTGTGTCCTTTTCACACTCTTCAGTTGCAGGTAACAGCCACAGCTCCAGTGGGCTTGTCTTCCTGTATCTATCCACTGGCTTGTCTGAGAAGTGGGGTGGAGCTTCAGGTACGGCTGGATCCAGGTGTTCACCAAATGCTCAGGTGTCATTGGGAACTTGAATCCTCCTCCCATGGTTTGTCCTCTCTTTGATGGTCAGATGCCACCCACCCTCCGGATGATGGGGGTGGGGGGGAATCATGACGCACATGGGACGGGTGTGGCCACCAGACGCCAGGAATCGAGGCACAGTCCCCGCCTAGTTTCCTCACCAAGGTGAGTGTGCCTTCGTGTACTTGCCAGTCTCCACAACAGCGGTGTGAGGCTCCGGGATTCCCGGTCAGAACCATTCCTGGGGAGCAGCAAGGGGGAGGCCCCTCTGATGGGTCTGTACTAGGGCAGGAACGGAGAAGACAGAACCGGGAACGTGACTGATCTCAAGGTTTCCCGCTGAAACCCAACACAGCGCCTCGGGTGGGTGTCCCTCAGAGGGCTGGGGGTAGTTACACAGCCTCGGGTGGGTGTCCCTCAGAGGGCTGGGGGTAGTCACACAGCCTCGGGTGGGTGTCCCTCAGAGGGCTGGGGGTAGTCACACAGCCTCGGGTGGGTGTCCCTCAGAGGGCTGGGGGTAGTCACACAGCCTCGGGTGGATGTCCCTCAGAGGGCTGGGGGTAGTCACACAGCCTCGGGTGGGTGTCCCTCAGAGGGCTGGGGGTAGTCACACAGCCTCGGGTGGGTGTCCCTCAGAGGGCTGGGGGTAGTCACACAGCCTCGGGTGGATGTCCCTCAGAGGGCTGGGGGTAGTCACACAGCCTCGGGTGGGTGTCCCTCAGAGGGCTGGGGGTAGTTACACAGCCTCGGGTGGGTGTCCCTCAGAGGGCTGGGGGTAGTTAGTTACACAGCCTCGGGTGGGTGTCCCTCAGAGGGCTGGGGGTAGTTACACAGCCTCGGGTGGGTGTCCCTCAGAGGGCTGGGGGTAGTTACACAGCCTCGGGTGGGTGTCCCTCAGAGGGCTGGGGGTAGTTAGTTACACAGCCTCGGGTGGGTGTCCCTCAGAGGGCTGGGGGTAGTTACACGTCTCCTTGCAGCCTTGTTCTCAGTGGCATGTGCTTGGAATGCTGAGCCGTCCCGGGGGCCGGGGTGGCACCGAAGGTCCCCAGGGCCCCTTGAGCCTCCTGAGGAGGTGGCACCACCTTTGGGGGAGGGTTGCCTGGGGGACCTGCGTGCTGTCTCACAGAGAGAAGTGCGCTCGAGTCAGGGAGATGCTGGATAATTTGTGCAACTCCTCCAAGTGACATCTTTTCTAGAAATTTTAATAGGAAGCTTGAACTTGCCATCCTGAACGTAACTTAAATGTCAGGCTTTATGCTTAAGACAGCTGTCTGAAAATTCATGACCAGGAATTGGGAGAGAATCCCTTCTGTCCATGAGAAATCTTTGCACAAGCAGATCATAAATTTAAGCCACTTTTTACAAACACTCAAAAGTCTGTGGCGCTGGAAATGTAGTGAAATTTTACCCTCTTCCTTGAGAAGCGGAATGTTGAAATTTTGTGTAAACGTGGTTGGAGCTCATGTCCCATGTGAGTTTTTCATGTTTTTTCACGTTTTTAAAACAACCGTGAAGCTGTGACGTGGGGACACCTGTCGTGTGAGTCTGACCCGTCTGTGGGCCCACCCCACGCGGAAACCCGAGTCAGGGCCGGGGGCTGCCCAGGTGTCAGGGCGGGGGCACTGGTGTTCCCTGCAAGGACCCGGGCTGCCCCACATGAGCAGAAGAGCCTGATGACCAGGGCCACCCACTCGTGCGCCACAAGGGCCAGCTTCACGGTACACGCCTTGTATTTGCAAAGTCAGATTCAATCCAGCGTGGACTGCTGGGCGTGTGCATGTACACGTGTGCACGTGTGTGTACACGCGCACACGTTCAGAGCTGCAGCCTGGGCTTTACATAAAGCTTTTCCATTTTGAAAGTGCTGCCCAGGTGGAAAAACTTTCCAGTACAACAAAGGAAACAGGCCGTTCATCACCCCACCAGAGGTGACGGTCGCATTCAGCGTTCAGTCCTTTCCTGCGGTCATGAGCCTGGCTTTTTAAAATTAATCTAATTGTGAAATTTTAACATAGACCCCATCGAAGATGAGGAAGAAAGATTGCTATAATCCTGCCGCCAGATCTAACCACATTAGCATTTCAATGTATTGTTTTAGTTTCTTATGCATATTGTTTTAATAGAATTTAGTTTTTCGAGCAGCTTAAGGCTAGAGCACCGTCGAGGGGGAGGTGTGGATCCTTCCTGTACACCCCCTCCCGGCCCGTGCACGGTCTTCCCCACTATCAACACCCCCACCAGAAGGGACATTTGTTACAACTGATGCACCTATGTCCATACATCATGACCCACAGTCCACAGTTTATGTTAAAATTCACTCTGGGTGTTGTACATTCTATGGGTTTGGACAGATGTGTAATGACACGTGTCCACCATCATGGGGTCATACGGAGTGTTTTCACTGCCGTAAACATCCTCTGTGCTCCCCCTGTATCTCCCCCCCTCCCCCAGCCCCCGGCACCACTGATCTGCTCCCCGGGTCCACAGTTTTGTCTTTTCCAGAATGTCCCGTAGTTGGACACACAGTGCTCAGCCGTGTCAGATGGGCTTTTTCCACTTAGCAACACGCGTTTACGTCTCCTCGTCTCCTCCATGTCTTTTCATCGTCGATATCCAGCATGCAAAAGGCAGGCTGCTGGAGGCTCCGTGAGACAACCTGGCTTCTTCTAAAGATAATTAGCGAGAAAAGCAGAAGAGATGGAGGGGAACCTATTGATTAAAGACAAGCACGCCCGCCAATCGCAGCGCGTGGGCTTGTTTGGGTCCTAATTCACACAAACTGAAAGTAACAGACACAGCGTGACAACAGGCAGTTTAAACGTGAACACACGTGTGACATCAATGAATATTGTTCACTTACTTTAGGTGAAGTGTAGCTCTTTTAGGAGCCCCCTTTTTAAGAGGATGTACTGAAAGATTTATGATGGAATGGCATGATGTCGGGGGTTTGCACTGGAACAGTACGAGGCACAGCGGGCGGGCTGAGGCTTGGAGGGGAGCAAGGTCAGTGCAGTTTTCACTGGAGAAGCTTGAGTCCTGCCTACTTTGTATGTGTTTGGAATTTTCTGTAATAAAAAGTGACAACAACATGAATAAAGTCTCTCGGTCTGAGTTTTAAAGATGCACAGAACAAGGCCAGTTGCTTTGTAATGAAAGGACGGTTCGGTTGGTCCCACACCCCAGGCTGCAGACCCAGGCCCCAATCGTCCCAGACCCCAGGTGGGCAGCTGGGCTGGCCCCCGTTGTCGGCTTTCCTCCCAAGGGTCCCCTGGGGCCTGAGGTCAGCAATGTCTGTGGCCCACGCTGGACCTGCTGTAGTGCTCGCTTAGCCCTGCTGAGCGTATGACCCCCCCCAGGCACACGCACACGTACATGTGGGAGCACACGTGTGCACACACGGTGTGCGTGCACGCACACGCCACCGTTCAGGGTTGACTGGTGCCGCATCCACGGGAGATGGTCTCCCGCGGGCTCTGACCTCTCTAACAGCTGAGCGCCCGCCGCGTCCTGGCACCAACCAGGGACCATCTGTGCGGAGACGAAGGCCCCTAAGGACCTGGACTTAGAGTCTGAGCTCCAAGCAGCAACACGAGTTGACAAGGTCACCATGTGTCGTGTCACCCGAGAGGCTGGACCGAGTTCCACAGCACTCTCTGGGCAGCTGCTTCCAGGCTCTCTGTCTCCCCCAAGGCGACAGTGCTCCAGAAAAGTCGGCCTGGATTCGAGGTTGGAGACGTCCTGGCTTCCTGTGTGTGCTGCAGAGATCACGGTCAGGACCCCCGGCTCACGCCACGGGGGACGAGGGGCCGCGACAGGTTGGGTCAGCCCTGCAGAGAGAGCCCCCCGTGAAGTCTGGGGGCCCGGCCTGCTCACCCTGTGAGGGGCCCCCTCAGAGCCCGTCAGGGTCTCGGCCTCTCCCCTGCCCTCTGCAGAGGCTCCGGTCGCTGGGGAGAGGCTCAGAGGCAGGTCCCGTCCAGCTGCATCTCAGGGGGCGGAGCTGCCACCCAGCACTCGGCCGCCATCGCCATCGTCACGTCTGCTGAGAAGGAAACAGGTCAAAGCCGATGGGCGCCATCCTGCTTGCCCTCGGGGAGGCGGGAGCCGCCTCTGGACCAGGGTCTCCAGGGGCCACCCCGGACTCTGCGGGCAGCTCCGCCTCTGACCCCTGGAGGGTCCCGGGATAAAGACCCGGGGCTGCGGAGCCGGCAGCCCCTCCTTGCCCACGGTGATGCCCCCCAAGCACCCCAGGGTTTCCTCGTGGACTTCGTGAGAAGAGGCAGCCCCCCGCCTCTGGGCTGAGATTAACGTGCGGCCCTGGTTCCTCTCTGTCCCAAGAGAGTCGCCACCTCGACCGGCACGGCGAGCACCGAACCCCGCTGCTCCGAGATTCACTCCGACAGCAAGTATGTCGTGGATTCTGTTCCCTCGGGACGAGGGGGGCCAGTCCACAGCCAATTTATCGTTAGAAACGAAGTGAAGCCACGGGCCCCCGGGGATGAAAGGAGCCCAGCTCCCGGAAGCGGCTCCACCCGTGTCCCCGGATGAAGTGATGCGGGAGCCCCCGTCTGAGCCCTGAGTGGCGCCCGCCGGGGCCCAGGCAGCACCCCATGACCTTCTGCTGCTCCAAACCCAGCGGGTTCCCGGCAGCAAAGAGCATCTGTATTCTCCCCCCGCCCCCCACGGCTCCCGGGCCCCTGTGCCGCCCCATGGCGCCTCCATGAGCACCTGGCGGGCGCAGTGGCTGCTCCCTGTCTGTCGAGTGTCTGAGAATGGCAGCGACGGCAAAAAGGGAGCCTCTGGCTTCGGGGAGGGTGTCGGCTGGACCGATGGGTCCTGGACGGCGCCTTGCTGGGACCCCAGAGGAGGCCCGGCTTGTGCCCTTCCGGAAAGGACCCGCTGCCCTTCTGTCGGCTCACGTGCAGGTCTGCACCCAGGACACAGTGCGAGGAAAGGGCTTCCTGCTAAATAAATAAGTGATCAGAACAACAACGGGAATAGCAATGCTTGAAACGTCACTGACTTAATGCCCTCACAGGTACTTTCAGCACCGAAAAAAAACGAGAGACACCACCTTTTCCTTTGCTGAAAAAGTCACTTGATGTGAAAATGCAAACCCAGGGGAGACCAGCACTCAGCATAACGGGTGTTGGTCTTGACGAGCGTTTCTGGTCAATGCAGTGTCGTAAGTGGGTCGTCCGTCCAGAGTGCCACGACCTGCACTCAGTGACTGGAGAGAAAACAGCGCCCACACCCAGAGCGCCTACAAGGAGCACCTCGCAAAGAAAACAAACCCTCACCTGGGCCCACACAGAGCCGACCTCGCCGGGCGGTGCAAGGACGTGAACTCTGGGATTGAAAGCCTGGGAGGGCGGGTCGAGTTCGATCACCACCCCCAGCCGACGTGATCCACTCGGAAGAACCAGGCCGGGTGTGGGCAGCGGGCTGTGTCCCCAGCTACCACCACCTACTCGTGCTGTCCCCGCGGGGCCCTGGCGGCCCATGGCTGTGTGTCACCGGGGTCAGTGGGTGAGGAGCTCGTGCCAGCGGCCCGGCCGCCTGACACCCTGGGGACAAGCTTGTCCCCTAGGGTCCCCTGTCTGCCCCCTGGTCCGGCCCGGCTCCGGCGTTTCCTCGGTCGTCAGGCCCCCTCATCCCCTCCAGGTCCTCAGTCTTTTGCTGTCACGACCCAGACCTTTTGACGAGCACAGCCAGGGGTTCCCGGACAGTCCCTCAAGGTGGGCTTTTCTCAGGTTCCCGGGATCACGCCTGGGGGGGGCCGGTCAGCCTGTGTCGGGACTGCAGTCAGAGCAGCGGCAGCCAGCTTTCTACTCTGCTTTCAACAGTTTCTGAGACCTGCAGTTACCCTGCCCATCGCGGAGCTTCTGTGCTAATTTTTGCTGCCGTGGATGGTCTTAACAACAGTTACTGCTCTGGTTTTTGCCACATAGGGGGCCTTGAGGCCCAGCCCACTGTCCGGGGGCCTCTAGCAGCCACGGGCCCCTGAGGCCCTGCCCACCCAAGGTCTGGGCACACTTGGGGGTGGGCTGGGCCGCGGCGCGGCCGGCTGGTGGTGGTTACCACAGCAACACACAGGCTAAAAGACAGTGCTGGCCTCCAGCACCCAGGAGAGCCTCAGAAATACCGTCCAAGTGAAGGAACGAGCAGTCGTATTTGCTTTGATCAGGGAAAACTAGACTTACACCTCCTAATAGCTGAGCTATATAGAGGAGGTTTTAAATTCTTTTTTGGTTTGTCTGTGTTATTTTAACCCTCGCCCCTCGGTGAGCGGCATTAGTGAACAAGCAAGCCGTACACTGCAAGATTTCCTGAACGTCGGGCCAGACCCTCCATCCGCAAGGCGGGTCCAGCTGTCCGCGTGGTGAGCGCCCGAGGGACCCTGGAACCGGCAGCACCTGCTCTAGGCAGGAGGCAAGCTCCGCGGCTGTGAGGACCAGTCCCGGGTGAAGACGCTAAAGACGCAATGCCGCGACAGTGCAGAGATCTGTCCCACACGCCGCGCCCCGGAGAAAGAGAGCCCGTGCGACGTGACGAGGTGGGCCCTGACAACTGCGCCTTTGAGAATTCCAGGGCGTGCTCGGAACCACGGAGGACTCGGCCACGAGGAGGACCTCCCAGGCGATGACGGCAAGAATCAGCAGGGCCTCGGGACACCCAGAGCGGGGGAGACACGGGCTTCTCACTCACCTACAAGAGCCCTCACTGCTGGGACAGACGGCCTGGGCCCGGCTTCGCCCCACGTGCCTTAGTGGTGAGAGCAAAGTGGGCGGAATATACTGAACGAGATTAAGGCGGGATTAAAATCGGGGCCTGCGAGGCCAAGGCGCGCGAGGGCTTGAAAACTGGCAGCCCCGGTGGACGCCCCTCCCCGAGGACGGACATGGCAACCTCAGAGTCTGGTCCCTGCACAGCCGGCTCTGGAAACAGGATCATCAAAGGAGTAACAAGGGGGCCCTGAAACTTCCAGAAGGATAGGCAGACACACAGGACGTAGAGTCAGACCAGTGCCTGGTGACCAGCATCAGACACGCCGTCGAGCCTCTAACGCCTTCGGGGGGGTGTCCTGAGGACACAAAAATATTCAGCTGTGCTGGAGAGAAAACCCAGCGAAGCCTGCGCCCCAGAGGTCAGAGCCCACTCTGCCCGCCTCTCCGTGCTGACCGCTTCCTGTGGGCCCTCCCCTCCTGGCTGACCTCTCCGCAGGCCACCCCTCAGGCCCCGTTCCTCGGCCTCCGCCCGTAGCCGACCTCCTGGTCGTGGTCCCCACCGCAGAAGCCAGGCCACACTTCTAGAGGGACATGTGTGTGGTGTCCAGAAGGGCCGGGGGAGCCTCCACTTCTCTTAGCGTGATCTGGGGTCTCTGCAGCCGGCGGGGGGCGAGGGCTGCCCCCTGGACGGCAGCCTCCGTGCCCTGGAGCCTCGCCGGCCCCTCCTGTCTGCGCCCGGCTTCCAGGAGACCAACTGGCTCATTTCACAAGCCTGTACTTCTCTGTTTCGCTTCCACTGACAGTTACTCAGCTGCCCGTTGGGCCCAGAGGACTTCCTTGTCACCTTGACGCGGAGCCTGCGCTTTCCCATTTAAGAGGCTTTGCGGGGACAGCAGCTTTTACTGACCTCCACCTTCTCTGATCTGTGAGCCGCAGACCCGGTGCGGCAGCCCCTCGGGCCCCTTGGACTCCGCCTGACCCGGGAGCAGCCTGTCCCGCAACGGGGCCTCAGCTGCCCAGCGATGCTCAGGGGAAATCTCTACACAGAGCACACGAGGAAAAAGGAAAATCCGACCCCGAGCTCTAGAAGAACCACCGTAGGGGTTCCTTCCTGTCCACTGTTCAAACATCAATGTTGTCTGAAGTATATTAAAAAGATAAAATATAAAAATACGCTGGAGACAACACAATCCGTGCATTTATGATTTATTTATCTCTATGTACGTATAACACATTTAGCAGGAGTTTCATTTCTGCAACAGAAAAATATAAACATGGAACCCACACGCGCATGTACTGAACTTTTGTTTGCGTTTCTTCCACTGTAAACACATATGTGCATCGAAAGAACGGTGCCTGGACCCGGCCCAAACGCAGAGCCTGGGGGGCGGGCCCCCCCAGTCAATGAACCTTCCTCCGTGGTGCGAAGCGGGTCCCGGTCAGACCCTCTGGGCCTCTGAGTCATCCCGCCGCCTTCGAGTGATAGGCGGGGGGACAAGCGGGCCCTGAAAACGGGCATGAGGCTTGGCTTTGAGCTCTCGCCGAAGATTCCTCCGACGCCCGTCAGCTGCGCCAGCCCACGGAGCATCCGTGGACGCCCGCCGCTCACCCAACAGCGCGCCCTTTGACACGCGTGTCAGAAGGCGCCAGCGAGCCGGCGACAGGACAGGACAGCCCCTCCCGCGGGGTTGCTTTCTTATTCATTCGCACATTTAACACGTATTTACTTGGTGCTGGTCAGTGCGCCGGACACTGGAGGTGCAGCCACGAAGCGCGGCAGGATGGTTCCAGGGAAGGAACGCTGCAGTGGTCATCACTCAGCTGGCCGGGCCCGGTGGAGGGCAAGGTGGGGCCCGGCAGGAGCGGCTCCGCCTGCCCCGGGGCGACGCGGCCATCTCCCAGCTCCGCAGCCAGCGTCCTGCAGCTCCTGCTGAGGCAGGGCGAGCCCCCTTTGGCTTCTGGTGCAAAAGTCAATCACATCCAAGTAAAAAGGTGCACACGCAGAGCCCCGGGCTGCTCCCAAGGGATCCCGTGACCCCGCCCGCCTTCTGTCTGAGACCAGGCACTGGAGTTCCCACATCTCGCTGGAAGCAGCCTTCTCCCTCCACTCACAGCGAGACTGTGGACAGACAGACGCCCGGCGCTGGGAACGGGTCAGGATCCACTGGGGCTGGTCTGTGGCATCTGCCGTCTCCGTGCTGCAAGTACTCCCACTTGGGGCTGGTTTCAGACCCAACGGAAGCGACCCAAGAGACAAAGCAGGACAGCAGTCAGGAACTGATGCGTTTTGCTCTGTGATACGTTATTTCATGGTCAGGCTGCGAACGTTAAATGGTCAATTCACAAACGTTAATTTTACTGACAGCACCGCTGCACGGGGCCACCTGCGCTTCCCCTGCACGAACACTAAACACGAGGGTTCTTCAGCAGCGCTGGGCTGCTGCCCTTCGGCGAGAGGTTCTGTCTCCGCTGGTCCCTTTATGGCCTCTTCAGAGCCTTCCTTCTTTCCAGAGAATCAAATAACGCAGAGCTGGACGGACTTCAGAGATGGGGAGGCCCAGCCTCCGGCACGTGCTTGCGCGCGGATGAGCGGCCTGAGACCTTAGAAAACGGAGATTCTGACCCGTGGTCGGGGCGGAGCCTGAGCCTGAACCTCCAACAGGCTCCGGGGGTGCAGGCCTACCCTGTGCAGACCACACGTGGGCGGCTGCAGTCCATTCGTTTCACATCCAGAGAGAGTCCAGAACTTCCCCCAAATCGTACTGCCAGCTGCTTGGACTGCCTGCCTGCCTTTCCTCTAACTTATTACAGATTTTCGGCTATTTTCAGTTCACTCACCTACAAACACACACACACACACACACAAAGCAAACCTCAAGAATGATCAGAAATCCCTCTGTAAACAGAACCCCCCGGGGAAATTTGGCTACGTAATAACACAGCGTGAGATGTGCAGCCCCACACCGCGGAGTAACCCGTGGGGCTCCGAGCCTGCAGACACTCGCTCTCCAGGGTTTCACCCCCCAGCAATGATCTGGGGAAACGTAGGTGTCTGGACTGTGCTGTCAGGACAGTTCGGGAACGGCCACCATTGGGCCTGAGCTGTGCTGGCCTTTCTGGCCCCGTTTCTCACAATCACCACGAGGCAATAACCCGGCCTGCGGTTTATCAAACGGCAAACGTCCCCGTTCTGGAGCTGAGCGGACCACCCCCCGCCCCTCGCTGAACGCAGCACGGGCACTGCTCCAGCCTCGGATTGCAGCCACCTTCTTGGCCCTGCCTCTGCCCACGGCCACCGATCCGTCCTGGCCCAGAGGCCCCGAGCACCAGGGCCTCCCCCGAGAACCCCGCTGCATGAGTTTCCCCGTGTGCAGCCCTCTGTGTCCAAGCTAACGCTCTGCGATTGGCTGAGCTGCCCCTCGCAGGCTCTGCGTCCACTCCTGACACTGGCCTCTGGCTGCACACCGTCCAGGCCAGAGCAGGCTCCGTCCGCTGGGGAAGCTGAGACCGACACCCTCCCCTTGGTCTCCTTGGGGCATGAGGGCAGGACCAGCCAGGTACGATCTCTGTCTCAGAGCCTCAGCTGCGGGTGAGTGGATGTGTCATCCTCCAGGGAAGCCTGTGGAGGCCTCCGGGCGTGAGGACTCCCCACCAAGCTCTTGTCTCGTAGGGGCGTGGACTCCGGGCACGTCTGCTGTTGTGATGAAGGTAATAACGCTGGGAAGTTGTTAAATTATGCGCTGCTTATATGTGGAAACAGCGCAGGGTACGATTCCTAATGAGGGCTCTTTCTCTCTGTATGTGTTTCATAACATTTGTCTTCTGCAAGACCTGGTATCACTCTTGAACCCGTGGGCTGTTGCGTTTCTTTCTAAAATCTAAATGTTCAGCTTTATAAAGTGGCCAGAGTCCAATCTGATAAAAAGAAGGATTTCAAGCGAGCAGCATTTGGTACTTTTCCCCCAACAGCAACTGTCTCTCTAATTGCTTGGCTGTCTTGGAGCCCCTGATGGGGCCGGTGGAGGAGGCCTGGGGGAGCCTTCAATCACCTCGCTGCTCCTCTTTGAAAAGCTGTGGGTATCTTTTTATTTTTGGTTCTGGTGATCTCTGGCTCGTAGGCGTTGAGGGATGGGGAATTTTCCAGTCACTCCACGGCAAATACAGGAAAATAAGCGAGCGGGGTAACCATTCAAGTACCGGGCCTCTGCCTTCCGAGCCTCTGCAGGGCCGTGATTGTTCCCGAATTGTGTTGCCAGAGCTGCGTACCAACCAAGGTGGGGTCAACCACGGACGCCCCAGCGCCGTAGACCCCTGAAGGCGGGGGTCTGTCTTTCAGCCGCTGAATCAGTCCCAGCGAGCAGCCCTGGATGGGTCCCTGGAAACTGCCTTAGAGAATATGGATGGGTCCCTGGAAACTGCCTTAGAGAATAAACGAGGGGACAGCGAGTGTTCATGGTCAACCTGAACAAAGCGACGCTCTCCTAGAAAAGCCCCTTTCAGAACGCCTTCACGCGCTGGACGGCTGGGTTTAGGGACCCCCGGGCCGCATGGCTGCAGGCGGGAGGGGCTGGCCTCTCTCTCCGCTTTGGTCCCTCGTCTCTTCGAGCCCTGGTCACCCCTCCTGTGACACTGACCCCGATTCCTGCCCGTGAGGTCGCTGTGGGAGACTCACTTCTCTGTGCTCGGGCCAGTGGGGGTTGGGGGCGCCCGGGGCTCCATCTCAGGCACCTGGGAGCTGCAGGCTGAACCCAGAGCTGGGCCCCGATGCCACACCTGCTCCCCCGCACTCAGCAGACCCCCCAGGTCATGTGCAGCGACACGCCTTGCAGGAAGGGAGGCGTGCCCAGGGCATCACTCGCCTGGCTGTTAGAGCCCGTCCATTCCGCCCGGAGCTGGACAGAGAGTCGGGGGCCAGCTGAGAGCCGGTGGAAACATCTAGAAAGCCTTTCCAATGTTCTTCAAATAGGTCTTTCCAAAAAGTGATGTCCTGTCAACGCTTGTCATCTTGCTGCCAAACAAGTAAAACTTTCTACCCAAAGCAAACTTGTAACCAGCACCCTTGTCTGTTACCTATGATCCCTCGCCTGGTAATTATCTTTCCCACTTCTGATAATAAGTAGGAATCCACCCCACTGGGGGAGGGAGGGTGCGCGTGGGCAGAGAGCGAATCCAAGGGCAGTAGAAACAGCGTGCAGCCAGCCTAAGGCTAACTTGCCCCCTGCCCCGCCCCCGGCAGCACCGCCCATTCACAGCGTGCCTGTTCCGCTTGTGACATCACGTGGGTGATGATGTCACACTTGACGTCCCACAGTGACAGGCCCATTGCCTGCCCCTTAGACCACCAGTCCAGCACTCTGCAGAGAGCTGCAGGGGGAGATGTGACCTCAGCGTCTGAGTCACCAGGTCCCTCCTTTCCACGAGGGTCCCAGAGCCACCTCCGCTGCTCTGTCCTGCAGACTCGGCCTCCCCCAAGGACACCGCCCCCCAGACACCCGGGGCCCATCGGGCTCCGTCCTGTCGTGTCGTGAAATGACCCTTCTGACCCTTCATCCAAATACACAGCCCACCACCACTGGGTGTGCCCTACATGTGTCCTCATAGCAGAGGATGGGGGGACGAGAGGTGCCAGGGCCAGAGGCCTTCTCAGCGTCCGACGGTGTCCCAGCTGGGAGCTCGGGGGTGGGGGGATGCATCCACAGAAGACCACCCGCAGGCCGGACTCGAGCCCACAGAAGGCTGTCACGCTCGGGGTTGTGCTTCATCCCAGAGAAAGGACACAGACGCGGCAGGCAGCGGGGGAGCCCGTGGCAGAACCTGGGGGGCACCAACCTTGGGGCCTCCATGGTCCCGGCCCTCGGAAGTGGGCAGTGTCACCGTCCTGAATCTGTGCGCGGCAGCTGCCCAGGGCGTGTCCCCCGGGAGGCAAGCCGAGCCCGGCGCCCACTCTTACACGTGGCTCGGCTGGGGCCGTCCCCCCCGGGCCGAGTTCTTCCCTGTGGATGCACGAACTGCTCTCCACCGAGGAAGCCCAGCCCAGAGAGGGTCTGGGCCTTGCGCTCTGCACCCCAGCGCCGTGACCATGAGCATCACACCCTGTGATGTCCCCGCCTGCAGCCCAGGACCAGGGGCCTGGGGCTCAGTCTGTGTCTGCTGCCAGCTGAGAACATTCTAGCATCTCTGCTTCCTGGGGCCATCTGTAAGGAAAACCATAGCTCTTGTTTTGTTTTGTCTTCTGTGGACCCTGCTTTTTCAGACCACACGTGCTCCTCTGAGAGTGGAAGCTGGGAGGGGCCCCGGGCCCTGCAGGCACCCGAGTTTCTGTGAGACCTGGGGTGCTGAGCGGGGGAGGGACTCACCTGCCCGGGAGGGCTTCGTCCTGGGATCTTCGGGACCCGGCGACCCCTGTCAGGTGGCCACGGGGACTTGGTGTGATGACTTGGTGCGGCGGCCGGAACTGAGAGGCCTCGAGCCCATTCACACGTTCACAAAGGCCCTGAAAATGCCTGGTGCAGAGAGGAGCACCCAGTCCCGCCCGGGTCCAAACAGCGTCCAAGGAGCACTCTACCGACAGTGGCACATCTGACCCCGGACAGCCTGTCTCCTTGGACTCTGGGATGCTGAGGACGCAGGAGGAGCCCCGCTTGCAGCAAATTGTTGCTTCGGAACTGGGGCAGAGGCTGGGAGAGGGACCGCTGTACTGGGCATCGCCCAGAAACTTCTGAGAGCGTGAAGCAAGGGGCACAGGACCGTCAGAAATCATGAGGCAGCTGCGGAAAGATGTGGACGTGCAGAGAGAGGTGCATTCGTTAAGCAGGCCAGAGCAGCGTCAGCAAGGCGGGGGTGAGGGCTGGAGCAGGAGGGTGCCCCTTCCCCTCCCCCCTATGGCCCCGCCCAAATGAAAGGGAAGCGGCACTGCTCGCTGCTTGTAAACTCAAAGGCCCTCCAGACATTCCTCAAAGAGCTTCCTGCCTGGCCAGGGGCCAGCTCTCCCAGGGGTCGGCTAACAGATGTCTTTCCCCGCCCTGGAGGAGAGACACTGAACCAAGGCCTGCGTGTGACAAAGGCGGGGGCATCCCGGTGGTCCGAATGTCTGCACAGTCACACCTGACTACCCACATGGTCACACCGGTTTACCTGCGCATCACACCTGGCCACCTGCAATGTCACACATGTCTACCTGCACCATAACATCGGACACCTGTCTACAGGTCTGTCTCCCTGACAAGAGCAGAAGCTCCTTGGTCACAGGAACCCTATGCATGACAAGCGTCTGGCACAGACCCAGCGCCGAGAGGGTAATTAAGGAAAGTTCATAAATGAGAGAGAAAAGATTACAAGAATGGAAAATACAACTAAGGACAGTGTCCACGCACACCAACAGGTGCTTCCACTGTGGATCCAACGGTCAGTTGCATAGGAAATGGGAGCCTCCCAGGTAAGGGCGTCGCTGTTGGTAAAGGGCGTGTGGGCTGCGGCCGCAGGACTGGCACCGCGCCCCCTGCCACGCCGCGCAGGGCAAGTTCCCCTCGAGACGCTCAGCTACAGCTCCTGGATGCTACATGCTCTCTGCCTCCCGGGGCCTCGAGCCGACTGGACCCACTTCGGGGGCTGGCTCAGCCCTGGACTCCCACAGCTTGGGAGCCAGAGGGAGGACTTGGGGCCATTTCATCCAGAGCCGCACACGCGGGTACCTGGCGGCGGAGAGGGCTTATGAAACATTGTAACAGAGCTGGGATATTTAGCTGGAAGAAGGAAGGAGACAGGCTGCATTTGTTACCGGAACCTGTCTATTTTTAGCTCCTGCAACTCCCATTTTTGAGGTTTGGGGCTTTGGAAAACTATGGGGGGCTGTGAGTAGCCGGGAGGGGCACACAGGGCAGCTCCTGATGTGGCCACACATTCTGCCCCTATTTTCTCGTGTGCTCACATCCATTCGTTGCAGTGAATAGTCAGCCCTGAAACAATGAAAATAAACCAGGGTTTGCCTTATCTGTTCCTCTAAGTTGTATCTGAGACATTAGTAACCTTTCCTCACCTGTAAGTGAGAGCAGGCCCAAACGACCTCAGACATTAGTAACCTTTCCGCACCTATAAGTGAGAGCAGGCCCAAACGACCTCTGACATTAGTAACCTTTCCTCACCTGTAAGTGAGAGCAGGCCCAAACGACCTCTGACATTAGTAACCTTTCCTCACCTGTGAGAGCAGGCCCAAACGACCTCTGAGATCAAGTCCAAGCCAACTCAGAACCGACTGCTGCTCTGAAACAGCGATTTCCTCGCTTCATTCTAACAGAGAATTCGCGATGGCTCTCACCCGGGGCGACTCTGCCGCCCCTCCGCGGGCACACTCGGCAGCAGCTGGAGAGCCTGGGTGACACGATGGGGTGGGGGGCGCTGCATCTCGCGCCGGGGGCGGGGATGTGCTGAACCTCAGCCACAAGACCCCGGGGATGACCCGCCCCGGAAGCTGAGGGAGCGAGGCCCTGGCCCGCACCTCCCCATGGTCCCGGCCTGATGTGCCAGGAATCCATGCCTCTGGACGCAGTGACCCGAGCTTAACCACCCAGATCCCTCCTGGAAGTGTTGCCAGAACCTTCCCTCCCCTTGGAGCCGACAGGGCCTTGGCTCAGGTGCAGTCCTGCCGGGAGCAGACCGAGGGCACAGACCAGAGAGACACGTGGGCCCCGAGACACCGTCTGAAGCCTCGGCTCACGTCCTTTGCTGAGAGGAAGTGAGGTGCGGGGCTCGCGCCAGCCCACTTACCTATGTAACAACTGTTTCCAGTAAGGAGGCAAATGGGATTCTCCACCAGAATTAGTTTTCTTTCCTTCTTCCCTTTTTAATGTGAGGCAGTCAACACATTCGGTTTTTCTCTGTTGAACATTTTTTTCTTCGCTCGGCTGGTCTATGGTTAGAAAAAGCACTTTCGATCCTCAGTTTTTACCTAATTGTTGTCAAAGCAGGGCTAGGCCTTCCCGGAGTAAACCTTGGGGAATCCTCCGGTTTTCCAGGTTAAAGCACAGGCTTTTCACACTGAGGGAGGACCCCTACGTGCTGTTCATTTCCCACCGTTTATGGTTATGAAAGTTACCCAAATTCTTTGCAGGAAACAAGGAAAATGCATAAAAGTCCCACAAACGCAGGACGCAGCAGGGGCGCCGAGGTTTCCGTCCTCTGTTCTCCGGAGCAGACGCCCCGCCTCGCGTCCACTCCACACAGTTTCACATCCTGGCCCGAAAACAGGTGCTCTCAAACGCCGACGCGCGTTCCACGAGCTGGGATCCTCGGGGCAATCTGAGCTTGACGCTGAGTAAATCCCCGTTTCCCGATATTATGAATGTGTCTCCTGTAAACACTCTTAGACCCCAACTTTTCCATCTCCAGCCAGTTTCCTTCAGAGGGGTTTTTCAGGACAGGATGACTGGGACCATTGGAAGATATTTCTTTTCATAAGGAAAAGCGGCATCTTTTCAACTTGCAGTTTTTACTTATAAGTGAGCTTAAACAGTTCTTCCAAATGTTTGTTGACATTTTTATTTTTTGTCACTTTCATTTTGGTCCCTTGGGAAGGAGCCGCTATTCCCAGGAAGCAAACAAACCGAATGAAAACATCCCCTGGACCCTGAGCGGACGGCTGCCCCTGCAGGGGAAGCAGCCCCGTGAGGTGCGAGGAGGTCGCAGTCTCCACGGGATGGGGCTGAGCTGTCCCCCGACCCCCCGTCCCCGTGTCCCTCCCCCACCTGCACAGAGGACCCTGCTGGAAGGGCTCTCTCGTCCCCGAAACCAAACGCGACCCGAGGTCGCCATCAAGCCGGTCACAGGACATAGGGTCGGGACCTGCTACTTCTAGAAATTCACACTAAAGATCTGTCTGCCTTGAGAGGTAAGTAATGCAGCCCTTCTGGTGAACAGAGAGCTGGTTTACTACTTTTCAGTGGGAAACTGGGGGTGAAGAGCCACCACCTCGATTCTCAGAGAAGCTGGGAGCAGGGGCCACCAGCACCGGGGCCACGGCCAGGAGCCCGGTCCAGTCCGAGGGCGCCAGAGGCCGGCCAGTCCGTTAACCAGTGCAGGAAAAGCTCTCCAGACGGCTGGGGCTGTTCCTTGGGCCACCACGTGGGCCCTCCTCCGCGCCTGGCGACATCCGCGCTCCACGGGGGGAGGACAGACCGAACTCTGCCCAGAGGCTGACCCCGCCCTCGCCGCCCTAGAGCCACAGCCCTGGTAGCCCCCACCTGTGTCCCCGCTCCTTCGCCACGAGGCCCCGGGGGGCCCCCGAGCCGGAGGGGCAGATGCAGACTTTCCCCGGAAGCAGGGGAACTCCACCGCCCTCCCGCCTGGCCCACCTCTGCTCCTTACGGGGTCCACGTGGGGCCGTCCTTCCGGAGGGCTCGTCCCATCTCAGCCGCTCCCGGACAGGAGGTCCGCGGTGTGCTCACGCTCAGGGGCCCGCCCTGCACCCCACACCAGGCCCAGCATCCCTGAATCCCGGAGGCTTCCTCCCCCAGGACTGGGAAGGGGCGCGGAGGGGCGGGGGACGGAGGGGAGCGGCTGCCGTCAGGACAGAAGGAACCCCGGCATTTCCCACGTGAAGCTCCGTGTTCTTCCCTGAGCGCGTGCACCTAGCGCCTGCCACGGCACGGCGCACACACGCCTCACGGGTGCACACACGGGCTGGCTGCCCAGGGCCCTCATCTTGTCCGAGGGGGCGTGACCAGACTCCCAGCCCCGCTAGGAAGCCCGGAAATCCTAGATGACTTGGCTGTTTCGTAACCAGGGCAGGAGCTCCGCCTCGCGCGTGTAACCACCGTGGGCGTTCTGTTCTCTTGCGGCAGATGCGAGCAGGACGGCCACAGATGGAAGTGTTGTCAGAACTGTGGGGACTCCTTGTAATTAGGATCGGGCCTTGTTATTCCTCAGCAAAGAAAAACCCCAAAGCCAGCATGGGAGCACGGAGCTTGCAGCCCTGCCAAGGCCATCAAACGCCCCAGGGCCACGGCCCTCGGGCGATAGTTAACGACCAGGCGGACTGAGGCACCCACCCTAGATGTCGTGAGGATGAAGGTGGACGAGGGAACTGTTAGCACGGGTGCGAGGCTGAAAACTTACCCAGGAAAAAGGCCAACAAACAGGCATTTCTGCCTGAAATGCAACACGCTCTTACAAGCAGTGGTCTTGCTGTGTGCTGGGGGGAGATGGACCCGAGTTTTTAAAAGGCAAGTACAGGAAGAACGTGCGTGATGAATGGCAGTCCGTCGTCCGAAGGAGGGAGTGAGCGTCGTGAGTGAGGACCATGGACGGACGGGATCTGCGGCGAGGCCACCGGCAGGTCTGACCTTGGCGCCTGGACAGCCGGGCACCTGAGTGGACTCGGGGAGACCAGCTTAGGCCCTGATGGCAGCATGTACGGGCAGGCAAGGGTCACAGCGCCGAGGGAGGCTGGATTTTATGTATTTGTTTGCCTGCCTTTTAGTTAGGAAGCTCTAACCACCACCCCAGCGAGAAGAGGTGGCTGACCGGCCAGGGCAGCGTGGGGAGCGGGGAGGCAGCCCTGCTCCGCGCTTGGGCCTGACGGGGACGGTCACCCTCCTTCTGAGGGACGGAGGAAAGTACGGTCAAGGGCGGCTGGGATGTCACTGCTCGGCGTCTGTGTTTATTTTTGTCGCACCCATTCTGCTAACCCTTTTCCGAGCGTCTCCTGCACCGCTTTTATTATCACTTGCAGGAAATCCTTCCGTGCGCCTCCTCTGATTCATTCATCATTATCTGAGGAAGGCGCCTACCTCCGGCACAGGCCATCAAGGGCCTGCTGCTTGCTACTGCTTTGTCCGGAGCCCAGAACGGCTCTTCGCTCTGTCTGGGCTTGTGCGTGGGTGCCGTGGGTGCGGGGCAGGCTGTAGCTTCTCCCTGTGTCTCTCTGTTTCTTTCTCACCACTGTCCTGGCCTCTGTGATCTGAGACACCACTGTTCGGCAGAGCTTGCCGGTGGAGCGCAGTGGGTTCCCGTTTGTGGGGGAGAAAGTTAAAGCTCATTTATAGGCTGAGCCAGGATGGAAAAGCCCTGCGTGTCAACATTCAGGTTCTTCCCACCCGCCCACCGCACAGCTACCGCAGAGCAAGGTTTTTCTGGCTGGTTCCAGTGCATCCTTCGGGCTGCAGTGCCCAGCACTCCCGGCACCGATCGGGTGTGAAGGAGAATTTACTGAACTGGATGAGGGTGACTGGCCTGTCCCGTGACACTGGAGCCGCCGAGGGCTCTGCCCTATTCACAAAGGCAAGAGAAGTATTTCTCTTCAAAGTGTCGCTGATGCCAAGTAACTCGGGAAAAAGCAAGTCCCAATCAGCCAGACCCTTACTCAGTATTCTGTACAGGATTAGGCAATTCAAACAATTTAAAATGTTACTGCGTCAAATTTGAGGCCGCTTTCGAGAAGCGTGACGCGAGTGAGACCGCACGAAACCGAGAGAGGCAGCGAGAGCCTTGCATCCCACCGTAGGCTTAAATTAAATGATGAGCGGCTCCTGTAGAAACCCTGCTGCGCTTCTGGGATCGCGAACGTCTCGTAATAACAAAAGCCATGTTGAGAAGTGTTGCACGAGCCGCCCACTGAGGCACAGATTCTGAAGTTCACAGATCAAAAGCAGCGGAGCCGGGCCCACGGGCCTGGACCACAAGTGTGTCTGCTCGTTAGGACGAGGGGAGGACCCAGTCCCGGGAAGAGCCTCGCTCCTTAGATGCGTGGGGTTAAGAGAATTCAAACGTGTGCGCCGCCCACCCCCCAACCGCGGAGGCAAGCTAGTTGCTTACACTTGGCAAGAATCCACCGCAGGCCCCTGTCCTCAGAGCCCACCCTAAAGTGATGTGCACGTTTCAGAAGGACATCTCTCTCCTGAGTGAAACACCGTCCTGTTCTTGAACCACAGGCACGAGGAGAAGGCCCAGCGCCTCCTGGACGACACCCTGAGGCAAACGATCTACCTTTTAGTAGGTGGTGTCCCTGTGTGGAGCTCAAAGTAGGATGAGGAAATGGAAGAAGAGAAGTGCAGAGCAGGGGAGTGGGGGTAGACGATGAAAGGGATGAACAAAGGGGGAATTCTGGGGAAGCTCAAAGGCCCGGCCTCCCGTGACGGGGTGGCGGTGGGGGGCGTGTGACCCACCAAAGCGGGAAGATGGGGTGGACACAGGGTGGGACAGCCACCAGTGGCCTGGGGGTGGGGGAGCACAGATCATGGGCATCTGCGGGAACTACAAAGTGACCAGAACACGTGAAATGCTGCAAACGCTCCTGAGAAAGAAAAATCAGAGAACAGAAAGGCAGAAAGAGGAATGTTCTCAAGTAGCAGCTGAGTGAGCCACTGACAGGGAGACGGCTGGTTCCCCGCAGCACTCAGAGAGGAAGGGTGACACACGTCAGAAACGGACACGAACAAGAAGAGACAGCAAAAAAGAAAGCCAAGAACAGGCAGATAAACAAACAAAAGAATGCAAGTGTCTGAAAGGCCGACAGACTCTCGAACGGAGCTCTGAGCACCTTGCACGCAAAAGGGACAGGTGGACAGAAAGTGGGTTCACGTCACCAGGGTCCGGGGTTCTTTACGTGGAGGTGAAAGTGCTCTGTCACTGACCGTGACGGTTGTACAGCTCTGTGCGCATCCTAAAATCCACTGAATCCACACCTGAAGGGCACGAATTGTGCGGTACCTGAATTCTTTCTCAGTAAAGCTGTCACCAAAAAAAGAGGAGGGAATGTATCATCTCGTCTCAAAAAGGAACCAATTCATGAAAATTTTAGTTAAGTACCTAGAATAAAAGTACTTACTTGGAAAATGCTGGTAAAGAATGTAATCAGACGTGTGCGTTCATAACAGTATTCACACCCTTCCGCACTTATACACTCACAGTAAACACCTTCCAAACACACACATGGGCGCCAGGTCCCATCTACGCTAAGGACAAAGAAGCGAAAATAGAAATGTCCCTGCACACGGGGATTGCTATCTGCTAAGAGAGAGAGAGAAATAAGTGCACATGCAAACTTTCTATTTCTTCAAGAAAAGGATTTCACTCACAGCAAGGATTTTCCACTAATAACATGTCAGTCAGTATTTACTAATATGCTACTATAGTCAAGAAAGTGGGTTAAGATATATCTAGAAAGCTGTTTTGGCAGAAGTATTTTATAATTAGTGGAAAACTGGAGAAAACATAGATGTCAAACAACAGAGTCTCAGTGACAGTTTGGTACCAGCCACAAGAAGGAATCCTGTGCAATCACTTAAAATGATGTCGGAGCCTGGAAAACACTGGAGATGTTCATTTGCTATTAAATCCAGTGAAAACCCAGGAGCTACTATGATGCTGTTTTTGTATAGAAACAAACAAAAATATATTCTTACATTAAAAAAGTCCAAAACGTTTTGGTACCAAAATGGGTCCTAAACAGTAACAGTGGTCAAGTTTGAATGGTGGAGATGGGAAGTACAGGGATTTCTTATTTTCTCCTTTGTATTCTTCACAGAAGGTTTACTGATTTTCAACAATAAGCACGTATTACGTTCAAAAAACATGTTGTAAATGTTTGCTCCTTTCCTAAAACAGAAGCTACACGAAAAGTGCAAATGCATCAAACAGCAATGCATTTAATATTATTCAGAAAGAGCAATGACGAGTCTACTGGGGCTGATGGTACTGTCTTTTGCAACCCTGTCCCTGGCTCCCGTCCTGTGGACCAGCAGTGAATTTATAAAATCCCTGCAGTGCTGGACCCCCAGGCACGTGGCTGCCAGAGGGTCCAACACCCGCAGCGTTCGCTCCTCACTGACGCTGCCTAACAGTGGCTTCAAAACGATCAGAAATACAGAGCAAAACCTTCAGAAGTCCAGAAACAAAGCAGTGAAAATAATAAAGGGGAATGAAGGAAGTTAAGGGGCTTAGAGAGACGAGAAGAGTACTTAAAAAGGAAGTTTGAGAATGGTCTGTCCCTCTCCGACATGCTGAACTATTTGCTTTGCTTTAGGGAGAGGAGTTGGCCCACGTGGAAGGAGGCCCACAGTGCCCATCGCATCTGCGGGTGCCAGGCAGCCCACGGGCGGAGGTTGGACTGCGTGTCCTCCCCAAGGGTCCCTGGGCCCGGAGTTCAAAGCTCCTCGGTTTGCAGACGTGCTCAGTCTCTTGTTTCAGCATTCCTACCACATTCTAGATGGTTACTGCTCTGTAAGCGCCTAAAATAATGATGATAATTGGTTTTGTTTGCTATGGCCCAGATGTGTCCTAGCGCTAACTCATTTAAGCATCAAAACAGTGAAGGAGGTTCTACTGCTATTTCCACTTTATAGACAAGGAAAGTGACCCACAGAGAGCTAAGTGATTTGGCCAAAGATGCACTCAGGCTACTAAGTGAGGGACAGGATTTGCACCCGCCACCAGCAAGTTCACAGTGCACTGCTTCTAAAACAAAGTGCTGACGGTTACTCCATCACGACCAAGTGAAATTAAGCAGACCATGCGTGTTATCCTTTCTTTTTCGTTTTTGTAAAATTGGTAGACTTAGCAGTTCAGATGCCTAATGAGTTTTGCTTCTATCTCAGAAAGGCATTCAATTAAGTCTCCCAAAGAAAAACAGAAAATGTGCATTGCTAGAACAGTCTAGAGGGGGGTAGGGTGTCCCTGGCACCACGATAGGCAAGTTGATTGCAGTCGGCACCAGAGGCACAGCTCAGTGGAGGCCCCGGGGCCCTGGGTGTCCTCCTCTTTGGAGAACGTTGAGTTACCGCTTTTCCACCAGCTCAAGGTGAGGACAGATCTAAGGCACTGTATGATAGAATTCGGCTTCTGAAATACCTGACAGGCTCACCAAAGAGGTTAGTGAAAATGAACACACACAATTTAATAGAAACAAATACACTGCACCTAGATTTTAAAGAACCAAATAGCTAAAAACCGCAGATCAGGAGAAACCAAGAACAACGGCACCAGTAGAGACTGGGGGAGATGGAGAGATTTTTGCGGACTGAAAATGCAGGGTTGACTGAGAACGTGACGTGGTGCCAGGAAAGGCTAGTGAGTGCTTCGGCCGGATACACAGAGGTATGGTGTCTGGAGAGGGGAGGGGGATGGGCTCGTGCCACTCTGCACATCACAACCACGGCACAAGCTCTGAAGGGGCAGCCGCGGTGGAGCTGGGGCTGGAAATTTCCTCCCATGAAGGGTTAGGGGCTGGGGAGTATTTAGCCTGAGAAATCATACATACCCATCCACACTCAGACCTATGTAACCCAGAGGCTGGGCACTCGCTGTGGGCCAGAGATTTCCATAAGCCGCCTTGTTTACTCACTTATTGTTCAGTGTTTCCTAGAGTTGGAGGGCTTCTGTGTTAAAGGGATCCTCCACCTAGTTCTGCCGCAGCAGCTACAATATCCATCCCCAGGGGGCAAACGCCCCACCACCCATAACAGGTTCTGCTCAGCCTAGGACAGACTGTCCGGAAAACACGGGACGGCCAGCATCAAGAAGCCATCGCCTCCTGGGGGAGAGGTGGCCTTTCAGGGACAGAGAGGTGGCCAGGCCTCTCCGGCTCTGATATTCAGTGAGTGTTTCTATGAAGAAAAAAGCCTTCTTTCCAAGGTTTCGGTGTCCAGGCTCAAGCTGGAGAGGAACACGTTCTTCGTGTAAATGCACGTGGTGAAACAGCCCCTCACAGAGGCCGTCAGCATTCAAGACACACTACACACGCATCTGGCAGTGCCAGCCCGCAAAGCGCAGGCTCTCCTGGTGACCGGCCGAGCGTCTCCAGACCCCTCAAGTGCCCTTCCTCCGGGCTCTCGCGACCGCGCTCACTGGAGAGCCCCTCGCCTGCCCCTTTTCCGCAAGGGCCGCTTCCGCGTGTGGTTATGGAGGGGGCGAGGGTCTCTGCGCCTCTGGAGCCGACCCTGCGTCGGTGGGCCCGGGGCGCAGATCGGGGTCCGCGCCTCGTGCGCCCCCGAGAGTTCGCCCTGAGTGGACACGTCCCTGGGCTCCCGGCCGGACCGCCGCGCCCAGGGGTCCGCTCGCCCTAAGGACCCGCGGCCGGGCGCGAGGGGGCGCCGCGCCACAGCAGCCGGGCGGATCGCCGGGGCCGGGCCGGGCCGGGGGCGGTGCGCGGGGCGGTGCCGGACTCCGCGGGCTGCGGGCTCCAGAGACGCCGCGCTCCTCCTGGAGGAGGCCGCCGGCCCGGCGAGCCGAGCGGCAGCCCGCGGAGTCGGGGGCCCCGAGGTGAAGCTGCGCGCGCGGTGGGGCCGGGGACCCACAGGGGAGGGTCCCGGGGCCGGAACGGGGCCGGGGGCGCGGGCTTCCACACTGGAAGGTGCCGATGCCGGAGCGGGGCGGAAGGGCGCGGGGCTTCTGCAGTGAGGGCTCCGGGCCGGAGCGGGGACAGGAGACGCAGTAGGATCTACACCGGGGGGTCCCGAGGCCAGAGGGGAGACGGGGGGCGGACGCGGCGGGGAGAGAGACCTACGCTGGAGTCTCCCGGGGCCGTAGCGGGGACAGGGTGTCTACACCGTGAGATCCTGGGGCGGGGGCGGGAGGGGCGCGGGGGTCTACACCCGAGCGTCTGGGCGGGCCCAGGGCAACGGGGGCGCAAGCACCTGTCCCAGAGCGGCGACAGTCCGGCGCGCGCGGTCTCCACTCGGTTGCGCGGGGGGCTGGGGCCAAGGAGATTGCGGGAGGGACATTTAAGCGCCCCTCCCCCACCCCCCGGCCACCGGAGCGGCGGGCGGGGCTGGGCTGGGCGCCGCCCCCGGCCCCCCGTCAGGCTCCAAGTCCCGCGCTGGGCCGGCGCCCGGCCGCAGGCGCGCGCGGGCTCCGCCAGTTTCGTGCGCTTTCATGGAGGTCTGGGCGGCCTTGGCCGGAGCCTGGTTCCAGCTGCCGCCCCGTCTGTCTGTGTCGGATCTGCAGGAGCCCAGGTGAGGGGACGGAGGGGTGGGACAAAGCGGCGTCCGCGACCGGGAGCGGGGCGGTGACCTAAGCGGAGATCGGGGTGGGGGCACCAGAGTGGGATGACCAGGGATCTCCCAGGCACCCTCCCTGGCTGGCTGTGGGCGCACCCGGCTCCGCGAAGAGGGCACGGGACGTGGGCGAGTCCCCGGCGCGCGGGTGCCCTTTCCTCGCCCCTTCCTGCCTGCCCCTGCTGTGCAGAGGGGAACGTCGCCCCGTATACACAGCGGTGCGCGCAAGGGTAGCCTTACACGCACACACACACACACACACACACACACGCACGCACGCACGCACGCACGGCCGCCCTCCCAGCCTTGCCTTCTCTGGCCCGGGCGCGGAGCCGGGGCGCGGACCTGAACCCAGGAGAGGGTCTGCGAATTCTGCCAGCTAGGATCCCAAGCGCTCCCTGCGCCCTCCCCATCCGAGCCGAGCCCAGGGGTCTCCCACACTCGCCCTCTGAGCCCAGATCGGGCGCCGGGGCTGGGGGGCTCAGAGAGCAGCCCGGGGTCCGGATAGTGGCTCCAGAAATGAGGGGGGCGGGTGCTCAGGGGGTCCTGGGCTTCGGCAGGGATGACAAGGACGTCCAGAAGGGCGAGCTGGGGTCTCTCTGCGCCCCTAATGCTCCCCCAAGCTCCCGAGTCCCTGGGGACCCTGCCGTGTCCCTGCGCCCGCGCGGGTTTGCTCTCCAGGGGTTTCGGGTGACCGGTGGAGCCCCCTCCCAGCCCGCTGGTCCCAGCAGACTCAGTTTCTGATTTCCGACTCTCTGGGCAGGGCTCTGATCGTGGGCTGTGTCTCCTTTTGTCACGGTTTGTCACCTCATCCGAAACTCCAGCCCAGAGCTGGGTTTGGCCTCGGTGGATTCTACTTGGCCTTTGGAATTCCCTGCCTGGGCCTCCCCTTCTCCTCCCTCTCGCTGGGCTGCAAAGATGCCAGTTTCCTGAGTCCTGTACTCAAGGCCAAGATTTGGAGCCAGTGGCGGTGACCCCGCTGGGAGGTGGCCTCGCGGAGGCGGCGGTGGCAGCTGGTTTGCCCCCACTCGTTCCCCGGGGCAGCTGCCGAGGGGGTCAGTTAGGAGAACCCCCAAGGTCTCCCTGTCCACCAGGGGTGAGAGCACAGAGACCCTCCGTCTCTGCGGCGACCTCCAGGGCGATCCCACAACCCAGGCAGTTTAAGCAGAAGAGGGCGCCGTCCTTCCCCCACCCCTAATCTCTAGATCGTGCCTTGTATATACAGCAGGCCTCCCGAGGCTTCACCACATCTATGATTCCCCGTTAGTCAATGGATGGACTCATTCTGGCTTCCCTTAAACTGAATGCGGGGGGAGCGTGGTGGCTCATTTGGGGCTGGAATCCCCTTGCTGTGGATCCCCGTTGCTTACCAGCCACACACACACTAAGGATTACACAGTATTGCCAATGAAACGCTAGTGTATCTGCACCTTCACCGGGGATAAGTTAGGAGAAAACTCCCAGACCCCTTCCAAGGCCAGTGCCAAGTGTCTTGATCCTTTTCATCTTACAATTTGTGTATTTCCACTTTGCAAAAGTTTTTTTTTTAATACCTTGAGATTTCCATAATTTACGGAAACAATTGGATGTTTTTGTAGGCATGAGAGGAAAGGAGGGACACGAGTTCTCGCCAGGCACTGAGGCCTGCGCACGCCAGATGCTCAGAAAATATGTGCTGGTTGATTCATTGTTTGAGTTTAATTAAGAGTTTCCACCCAGGGTATGGCTGGGACCTACACTATCGTAATTACAGGTGTGTGCGCGATGACTAATAGGTTGTGTGGAACACGTGGGTTGGTAGGAAATGATAGCATGTTGGGTTTTGCCCTGGCAAAAGCAGGTGGGCTCTGTGTCCCTGGAGGGTTTGACAGCCACGGGTGCGGGCAGCCCCGCTCCTACCCCAGCTCTCCCACCCGGGCACCAGGAGGGCAGGGCGGGCTGAGGGGCGTTTGGAGTGGGGGGCAGCCTCTCAGCTTCCGCGGCAGCGTGGACGCGAGGGGTGGGAGTGAAGGGGAGCAGATGAGGCGGTGCCAGATGTGAGGGCCCAGGGGGTCCGGGGAGAATGGCCACGTGCGTCTGAATATCTGAGCACCATGTCCTAACGGGCAATTTCCTGAGGAACAGGGACATTTTAGGACTGAGACGCAGAGCCCGCACTGCCTGCAAGGTCACTCAGGGTCAGACTGAAGAGGGCGTCACTGGGTAGCTCCAGGCCGAGGTGGAGGAGGGTGCCGGGTGAGAGCCGCTCACACCCCAGCACCCTGGCAACCCCTCCCTCGCTGCCCCACGACGGCCTGGAGCCTGCAGCATCACCCCCGGAGCTGGTCAGGGCTCAGGCGCTGGCCCCAGCCGGCCTTTCAGTGGGTGATTACTCTGCATGTCACAGCTGAAAGGGGGTCCGCTTGGGCGTTCAAGAAACAGCCGTGTCATATATACAATGGAATATTACTCGGCCATAAAAAAGAAATGAAATTGAGTTATTTGTAGTGAGGTGGATGGACCTAGAGTCTGTCACACAGAGTGAAGAAAGTCAGAAAGAGAAAAACAAATACCGTATGCTAACACACATATATGGAATCTAAAAAGAAAAAAAAAGGCATGAAGAACCTAGAGGTAAGATGTGAATAAAGACACAGACCTACTAGAGAACGGACTTGAGGATACGGGGAGGCGGAAGGGTGAGCTGTGACAAAGTGAGAGAGTGGCATGGACATATAAACACTACCAAATGTAAAATAGATAGCTAGTGGGAAGCAGCCACATAGCACAGGGAGATCAGCTCGGTGCTTTGTGACCACCTAGAGCGGTGGGATAGGGAGGGTGGGAGGGAGACGCCAGAGGGAGGAGATATGGGGACATACGTATACGTATAGCCGATTCACTTTGTTATACAGCAGAAACTAACACACCATTGTAAAGAAATTATACTCCAATAAAAATGTTAAAAAGAAAGAAAGAAAGAAAGAAACAGCCGTGTCTCTGTCACCTCCCAGTGGCTCTCCTGAGAGCTTCAGCACTTCTCAGCCGAAGCAGACGAGACAGAGGCCCGCTCCCCACTCGGCGTCGCACCTGTGGGCACCTGCCAGGTACAGACGGTTACTCGGTGCCCCGTGCCATTAACGCACCCAAGCAGGAACGGGTGCGCGTCGCTGTGAGGCCAGACACACGCGTACTGGGCCTCCTCGATCGTAGCCGCAGGGCAAACATTTCAGCTGCTGCTGCTTTATCTTTCCTGATCCCTCCCGTGTCAGACCAGAAGGCTGCACTGAACCATGCCAGCTCTCTGACTTTCGGGGGAAAACTCGTTTCTGTGAAACAGAGCCGGGCATACATTCACGCAGAAACTCCCAACACTTTAATTTGATTGTCTGTTTAGAAAGAAGACAAATTGAAATGTCACGTATAAATAGTACAGGAGACATTACGTTGTTTTTTAAATTAATGAAGCTAAGAGGTAAGAGCAGACCGCGTACACCGAGGGGCAGACGGCGCCCTGGGCCCCCGACGCCCTCGCTGCTGCCAAGGGGCTCCGGCTGGGCCACGGCGCTCTGCCCCCGCCTCACCCACCCGACACCTGCTCTGTCCGCCCGCCTTGGCCTCCCTCCTCCCTAGACAAGCCTCCCGGGGAGGGAGCAGATAAGCTCCAGTGGTGGCAGAGCCAGAACCCTGGGCTGCAGTTCCCAGAATTTAATGACCTTCCTGGATATTTTTAACCTTCTCAGATATTTAAACGATGGAGTTTAAACCTCAGATTAGACTTGGGAAGTGTTGGGCGCATGAAAAGCGAGGCTAGGATTATGGGGCCCAGCAGAGCCTCAGAAACCCTCAGGCTGATACGAATGTTGGGTTTTTACTAAATTCTAGCTTGAAGACGCAGATTTATTTTTGTAAAGGATTAGCCTTTTCCGGTGGGAAAGGCTGTGATCTCCGTGTTTCTGACTCAGCCCTCACCGGCCTGCAGCCACCCGGCCCAAACAGGACTCAGGGAGGGTGTGTGTGGACGGAGGGTCTGCCCCCCGCTGGCGTGGCTTCCTGGGGCCTGTGCACTCCCAGCCGGGGGTCTCCACATGCACCCTCACCCCTCCCATCCCCAGAGGGTGCCTGCCTCCGTCCCGGGTTCTGTCCGGGGGTTGGCATGGGGCCTGGGCTTCGGAGCCTCAGCCGGAGTCCAGGTGATTCCCGTCACTGGGGCAGTGGGAAGCTGGTGTGTGGGCTCTGACTGGCGTCTTTGTAGCAGGAGTGAAACAGAAAGTACCGGCATGTCACCTATTATGAGTGCAGTTCTCTGTGTTCTGGGTCACAACGTTAAACGGGTTCAAAATAACGGAAAGGCCCTGCCCAGAATGTGTGTCTAGAAGCCGGATCTCCCCGCTGAGTTCAGCGTAGCCGGGCAGCCGAACGGCCAGGCTCACAGCAGAGCGCAGGTCTGCGCACTGGGGTGGGGCCGGCCCGGGGGGGCGGGGCGCTGGCTCAGGCCCCGCCCCGTGCTAAGCAGGCACCTGCCGGACTCCCTGGTCCCGGAGTCCCACCCGCACAAGGGTACCGCCGCCGGCTCCTGGGGCAGAGTCCCCGTGCGCTGTCTGAGCCCCCGACCTCCAGGCCAAGCTGATTTCAGATCGTCTCCCTGAACAAACAGCGGCCCAATGGAGTCTGGTAACAGCCGGGAAGAGGGTTCCTTTCCTTTCCGGGGGTCGAGGAGGCGTGTAGATTAACATGGGGAAAAGTGCATGACAAGTGTTAAATCCGAATGTTTTATGTAACATCATAGCAATTAATGCAATGGAGTGTAACGCTTCAGTGAAATAAAACGCATTAAAAATTAATGCCCGTTATGTAGATTAGCTACTTAGTCTTGGGAAGGGAACGGTCTTGCTTCTCAGCCTCTGATGTTTGATTGTGGTGCTGTACTGTTGTGAGGCCCCTTTCTGGAGAATTTAGCTAGTTCATAGTTGCTTCAAGAAAATGACCGCTTCTGACTGTGAACAAATTTCCTTGATTTTTTTTTTTTTCCACCAAAAGAAAAAAAAAGACATATTTTAGATGAAGAAAGATAGGAAATATGTATCGTTGGCTTCTTGAATACTCACCAAATTGGAAGTAGAAAAATTCTAGAGTCTCAAGAAAACGCAGAGGTGTGCGGGGCAACAAGCACGACGAACAAGGTGGCTTTTCATCTCCTGGAATCCTGACATGTTGTTTTAACAAGAAACCTACAACTGGGGGGCGGAGGCTTGGCAAGTAAGAGGCTTCCGAGGGGCTGTCACTCCCGGCAAACACCTGCCGGCCGGCTGGGGGCCGCGACGCATCTGAGCCCACACCTGGTCCCCGGGGAGGGGGGTGCCCGGTGCGTCCACCGGAGCAGAGCTGCAGGCAGACAGGCCGTTGGGAGGGAGAGGGGCCCGCTCTGCTCAGCGGCGTCATGGGTGGGTCACATCTGGGCTGACGTCCTTTTATGTGAAGAGATTATTTCACACCGAAGGGAACGCGACCAAAAAGAAGCCCGCTCCAAGCCCGAGGAGCAAGTGGAAAGGTGGCACCTCACGTTTCCAGATACGACAAATGCAACTAAAAATACCTGCTATTTCACCATGAAAGAAGTACATTTTTATCATAGAGGAACTGGAAACATAGATTAAAGAGAAGCATAAGTTTAAGAAAAAGCTTGTGTAATTCCACTCCTAGAGGAACGGCTACTGATTTGTTAGGATATGTCCTTCTTTCAGGGTTTATATACAGAATTACCACCCACAGTCCCATGTACACACACTCTCACACAAGCATTTGGGATCATTTTATGTCTTCATGTTTTCACTTGTTAAATTGAATATTTTTGGGTGGATTTGTCAAAATGTGTTTGTGTTTCCTTCTATTGTTGGCCATGTGGGTTGTTCCTCGTTTCTCAATATTCTATAATAGACATCTTTATCGTCAGAAGGCGTTTCATTTGGTCACAGTGCATGAGCTCTCAGGCTTTTCATACATGACGCCAGATGGTTTCTCGGGAAAGTTGTACTGGAGTTCCCTGCACATCACCTTGACTCTCATCACATTTCGAATCTTAATCTCTGCGTTTCCAATGCCAAGGTCTTTCTGTCGGAAGGTACCACGGGGTCGTTACAAAACACTCGCGCAGGAGAAAGTGTGAATCGGGACGTGTGTTGCCACCGAGCTGGCCGGCTCCTGGGCTGTTTGTCATGCATGTCCCTGCATGTCCCGCACCGGGAGACGCCTGGTTTCCTGCGTGTGTTTTCAGGGGTCATTGCTGCCTCGGTTGTCCCATCTGTCTCCCAGGAAGGCTGTGCTTCTTCCCCCTCTGCCTTTTCCTCCTGTCCTCTGCTTCTCTGTGCTTCGTCCCCCGCCGCCTTTTCCTCCTGTCCTCTGCTTCTCTGTGCTTCTTCCCCCGCCGCCTTTTCCTCCTGTCCTCTGCTTCTCTGTGCTTCTTCCCCCGCCGCCTTTTCCTCCTGTCCTCTGCTTCTCTGTGGCGGCCTCGCTTCTCCCGTTTTTGGCATGTTCTTCTTCCCGGACCACCGTTTGCCCACGCTGTTTGCGTTTCCCTCCAGCCCTGCAGTGGGCCACCAGCCGTGCGAGCACCGGCACTTGGGCGCCCGCCCTCTGGCCTTGGCCTCGTGGCTGTGTCTGTGCTGCAGGGCCCGCAGACGTCTCTGAGTGTTCACGGTGAGCTGGGTTCTGTGCTGAGCAGCAGAAAGTAATATCCTGGGCCTCTAAAATCTGGAGTCCAGTTGTGGAGGAGGAGATGTATACAGATACAGGAGGATGGACGCAGCTACACACACATACATACCCACCCACATGCGTACACACCCACATATACACACACACACGCATGCACAAGCCTGGCGGGCAGGGGAGACCCTTAGAGAAATCGCCAGGCAACGCCCCGTGAGCCACGCGGCCTGGAGACCTGGAGCGGCGCCCGGGGGTTGGGGGCTCTGAGCTGGGTGGCCCGTGTGCGCTTGTGTGGCTCACAGACCTCTTCTTGGTGTCGGTACGTGGGGGGAATGTAGGCGACTTTGAGACGTGTCCCCACTGAGCGGCATGCGGCCGTCTTCAGACCACACACCTGCCCTGGGGCTGCCCCCCGTCCCCCTCCACTCCGCACCCCCAGCGCAGGGAGGCTGCCCAGCGAGGCCCTTTGTCCGCGCTCGGTACTCAGTCGGCCTCTCACTGCACCTGCCCTGCAGCCCGTGCGGCCCTGGGCCAGGTGCGGCCTGCCCTCCCGCCGCCGCGGCCCCGGGGAACAGGAATCATTCTGTCCCCACACACACAACGCGCCGCCTAACTCGGCCTGGAGAAGAAGGACCCCAGAATCGGACGTCAGTTGGCGCCATTCCCGGCTGCGGGGAGGAGGCCTTGGCACGCAGTTCCCCCACTGCCCCGGCCTGGGAAGGGACGTCCCGCTGTCCCTTTGGTGGTGAGACCAGAATAAGGGCTTACAAGCCTCGTTTCAGGCAGGTGAAGGCCACGTTCATGGAGAGCAAACAGGACAGTGTGGGCATCTGTTTGCAAAACTGTCATTGGCTCGGGGCAGAATTAGAAGTTACTGACTTGAGCTTTGCAGCATTTTCTTTCTTCACCCTCCCCATGGGTCTAGGCTCCGTGTAGAGTCTCAAGGCTGAACTCCCTCACCTTTTTTCATGTTTAAATATTAGAATTAGCCCCAAACCTGGGCCACTTGAGACTCCCAGGTGTTGAGCTGGAAAGAACTCGGGGAGACTCACCCCAAGGACAAGGAAGCTGACCTGCCCGCGATCAGTCACAGCCCTGGGCTCAGACCTTGAGCTTGGGTCGGCACCTGGGGTCTGCAGGCAGGCGGGCGGCCGTTCTCTGCTCCCCCAACAGCGGGGCCTCTGGGGGTGTGTTTTGAGAGGTCTGTGCCCGCCGGGGCTTGTCTGTCCTCACTGTCCATGTGACTCCTGCGTCTCGGGGCTCCGTCTCCCTGGGGATGTCATCACCCAGATGTCCTCTTGCTGGGGGGACAAGCCCTGCCGCCAGAGGTCCTTGGGCAGGTCGTTTGCTCCATTGGATGGTGAGAAACATCTGAGTGATGAGCTCAAGGCCACACAGCTCCCGACTGAGGGGCCAAGGCTCACATTTTCTGACTCACAATCCTTTCTAGCGTCCGTGGTTGCGAGGCCCCAGACCCGGGCTGGAGTCTGCACTTGAGAGCCTGGTGTGCGGCCCCAGCCCCACGCAGACACCCCGGCACATGGGCACCTGACGGGGCATCCCTGCCATCCCTCCCTCACAGCAGGGTGGGCACTCGGACCCACCGATGACACCTCCAGATGGCACCTCTAGACGTCCCAGCCTAGAGCAGAAGCCTTCACTTCTCCCAGGCACTGTTAACAGGAGTCTCGCCGAATGCCCGCCGACTTGGGGCCCAGCCTCCCTGCCTCTGTGACTCACTGCTGTGGTGTCCAACCCCTCCTCCTGCATCATGGGTGCCCAGCCTCCAGGGGTCGTGAGGTCGCTGAGCTGGTGGCCAGTGTCCATGTCACTCAGGCACCTGTGGCCGGGTTCAGTCTGGTCCCACACTGCTCACACGACTGCTGTCCCTGTCTGTGGCGTGGAAACAACCCCTATGGCCTTGCAGGGAGGAGAGCAGGCAGGAAGCGCTGTCGGCACCCAGTGTGGAGCTTCTTAGGTAAAAGGCCTTTCTGTCTTAGGGCAGAAGCTGGTATTTCAAAAAGAGGAGGAACTTGGAAATAGTCTAAAAGAAAAAAATCAAAGTAAAGAGGGACAAAAAGAGAAACTTAGAAAAAGGAAGCGTTGGGAAAGAGACAGGAGAGGCTGGAGAAAGACGCCCATGTCGGGAATGTGGCACTCGTGATGGGGCACAGGCTCTCCTGGGACATGGGATGGGGCACCATGGCACTGAGGGAGGCTCATCCTAGCACTCTAGGGAGCAGGGCAGGCTGACCAGGATGCTGGGGGTGTGGCTCAACCAGTAAGAGGAGACCGACTTCGATGTCACCCAATACCAGATACTGAGTAGAGGCAGTACATACAGAAAGCAAACATTTTTAAACAAACTAGAAAAATCTAGAAGTTACTATTTAACGTCTCTGGAGGGACAGGACTTTCCAACCTCAGAAGCGGTGGGTGATATCCGTCAGCAATGACTGTTATAAAAACAAACCAGAACTTAAACAACACTCAAAAGCTGGTTGTGTTTCTATACGCTAGCAGTGAACAATCTGAAAAGGAAATTAAGAAAACAACTCCATTTATAACAGCATCAAAGAGAATAAAATACTTAGGAATACATTTAACCAAGGAAGTACTTGTACACTGAAAAATACAAAGAAATTAAAGACCTAAATAAACGGAGAGACATCTTGTGTACATGGATTGGAAGGCTTAATATTGTCAAAGTGTCAGTACTCCCCAAACTGCCCTACAGATTCAGTATGCTCCCTGTCAAAATCACTGCTTCCTGTTTGCAGAAATTGCTGGTCCTAAAATTCATATGGAATTGCAAAGGGCCCAGGTAAGTCAAAAAATCTTGAAAAAGAAGAACAAGGTTGGAGGACTCACACTTACTACTTATTGAAACTTACTTCAAAGCAACAGTAATCAAAGTGGTGTGGTCTTGGCATAAGAAGAGATGTATAGATTAATGGAATAGAGTGGGGAGTCCGGAAATGAACCCCAAAATCTGTGGAGGTTGATTTTCAACAGAGGAGCCAAGACCGTTTAGTGGGGAAAGAATAGTTTCTTCAACAAATGGAGCTGGAACAATAGAATTCAACATGCAAAAGAATGTCCAAAAGTATCTCTGATACAAAAAAAAAAAAAAATCACTCATCATACCAGCAACCAGAAATATCAAAACCTGACTGAAAAAAGACCATCAATAAATGCTGAGATGAATCAGATGTTGGAATTATCTGACTAGCCTTCTAAAGCAGCCTTCACAAAAATGCTTCACCAAGCAATTATGGGTTTTCCTGAAACAAACAAACAAACAAAAAACAGAAAATTTCAGCAAAGAAATGCAAGTTATAAAACAAATACAAAGAAATTATAGAAGTGAAAAATACAATAATTGAATTTAAAAACTTGCTGCATGGGGTCAAAAGTAGAGAGGACAGGGGCTTCCCTGGTGGCGCAGTGGTTGAGAGTCCGCCTGCCGATGCAGGGGACGCGGGTTCGTGCCCCGGTCTGGGAAGATCCCACATGCCGCGGAGCGGCTGGGCGTGAGCCATGGCCGCTGAGCCTGCGCGCCCGAGAGCCTGTGCTCTGCAATGGGAGAGGCCACAACAGTGAGAGGCCCGCGTACCAAAAAAAAAAAAAAAAAAAAAGTAGAGAGGACATAACAGAGGATAAAATCAGTGCACCTGAGATTAATCAAAACTGACCAGTCTCAACAACAGAGAGAAAAAAAAGACTGAAAAAAAAAATGAACAGAGTCATAGCACCTGTGGGAAAATAACAAAAATATCAACATTTTTATCATCAGGCCTCAGAAGGAGAGAAGAAAGGGAATGGGACTGAAAAAGTGTTTGAATAAAGAATGCCTGAAAACCTCTCAAACTTGGCAAAAAATACAAACCTACAGACTCAAGGAGCAGAGCAGAAAAACGACAGAAAAATCTCTAAATTCTTGAGAAATAATCACACACACAAACAATTCATATGTCAAAAAGGAAGTCTCAAATTTTAAAATATATAGCACTGAAAGGAAATGAAGACACAACAAATCAAAATATGTGGAATGCAGCCAAAGCAGTGCTGAGGAAAATTGATAGCACTAAAATGCTTATATTAGAAAAGAGGAAAGATCTCTATATATGATACTATATCAATCATATAACTTTTAAAATTGTGTTAATTCTTTAAGAACTCCTAAAAAAAAGAAATCTCCAGGTCCTGGGGGTTTCACTGGAAAATTCTACCAAACATTCAAAAAAGAATTAATCCTACCAAACATTTAACGAAAAGGAGGGAACACTTTCTAAATCTCTTTGAGGTTAGCATTACCTGGAGACCACATTAGACAAAGACAACACACAAAAAAGAGAACTACAGATCAATACCATTCATGAACTTGGACACAAAATCCTGAACAAAATATTGGCACTTTGGATCTAGTGATGCATAAAGTTCCTGGACCAAGTGAGATTTAACCCAGGTATGCAAGTCTGGGTCAACATTCAAAAATCAGTCGGTATAATCCACCTTATCAACAGAACAGATATATAATCACATCAACTGATGCAGAAAAAGCATTTGATAAAATACAACACCCACGAATAATGAAAGCTCTCAGAAAAGTAGAGATAGATCCTCAATTTGATGAAGACCACCTGAAAAAAACATACAGCTAACATCATACTTAATGGTGAAAGGCTGAATGTTTTCCCCCTCAGATCAGGAACAAGGCAAGGGCGTCCCATCTCAACCTAGTACTGAAAGTTAAATAAAGCAAGAAAAGGAAATAAAAGGCACACAGTTCAGAAAGGAAGAAATATAACTACCCCTCTTTGCAGGTGCCATGATTATCTGTGTAGAAAATTCCAAGGAATGTACCAAGAATGCTCCTAGAACCAGTAAGTGAATACAGCAAGGTCACAGGGTAAGATATTAAGACACAAAAATCTCTCACGTTTCTGTATACCAACAATTAACATGTGAAACCAGTTCAAAACACAAGACCATTACAGTCACTTGAAAGAAAATTAAATACTTAGGTATGAATAATGCAAAACACTTACAGGGTCCATATGCTACAATTTATAAAATGCGGATGAAAGATATCAAAGAAGACCTGAACAATAGAGCGACATACCATGTCCACGGATTAGAAGGCTCTACACAGTACAGTTGTCTATTCTCCTCAAACTGATCTATGGGTTTAATACGATTTCTATCAAAATCCCAACAAGAATTTTTGTAGACATGTACAGCTTATTCTAAAATTCATACGGAAAGGCACAGGTTCTAACATAGCTAAAACAATCTTGAAAAAGAAGGATAAAGTGGATAATTACTCTACCCAATATTAATGCTCACTGTATAGCTCCAGTAATAAGACAATGTGATGCTGGCAGAGGGACAGACAGGTGCGTAGAACACGGAACCCAGTAGTGGACCCACACAGGTACACCTAACTGATCTTCAACGAAGTTACAAAACCAGTTCAGTGGAGGAAGCGTAACAAATGGCAGTTCAGTTGGTCATCCACAGGAGAAAAAAAGAACTCATCCTTAACTTCACACCTTCTATAAAAATCAACTCAAACAGGGGCTTCCCTGGTGGCGCAGTGGTTGAGCGTCCGCCTGCCGATGCAGGGGACGCGGGTTCGTGCCCCGGTCCGGGAAGATCCCACATGCCACGGAGCAGCTGGGCCCGTGAGCCGCTGGGCCTGCGTGTCCGGAGCCTGTGCTCCACAACGAGAGAGGCCAAAACAGTGAGAGGCCCGCGTACCGCAAAAAGAAAAAAAAAAATCAACTCAAACACAACACTGTAAATCAGTTATATTTCAGTAAAATATATGTTTTAAAAAGTAACTCAAAAATGGATCACAGACTTTAATGTAAAATGTAAAACTGTAAGACTTTTAGAAAAAAATAGGAGAGAATCATCTGGATTTAGGGTTAGGCAAAAAGTTATTAGACTTGACACCAAAAGCATGGTCTGTAGAAGGTAGACTTGATAACTTGGACCTCGTCAGAATTAAAAACTGCTTTTCCAAAGACCCTTTGAAGAGCATGAAAGGAAAAGCTACAGAGTGGGAGACAATGTTTGCAAACCACACATCCAATAGAGGACCCAAATCTGTAGTATATAAAGGATTCTCAGAACTCAATAGCCAACAACAACAAAACCAAAAATATCCAATTGAAAATGAGCAAAATACATGAACAGTTATTTCACTGAAGAGAATATAAAGATGGTAAATAAGCACATGAAAGGTGTTCACCATCGTTAGCCATTAGAGAAAAGCAAATTAAAGCCACAAAAGGGTTTCACTACACACTTAACAAAATAAATTTAAAATATACACCAAATGCCGACAAGGACGTAGAGGAATGGTCTCTCATACATCGCTGGTGGGAATGTAAAATGGTACAATCACCGTGGAAATATACACCAAATGCCGACAAGGACGTAGAGGAATGGTCTCTCATACTTCGCTGGTGGGAATGTAAAATGGTACAATCACCGTGGAAATTTGTTTGGCGGTTTTTTATGAAATCGATTATGCAACAACAATATGACCCAGCGGTTGCACTCCTGGGCATTTATCCCAGAGAAATGACAACTTCTGTTCACATAAAAGCCTGTACACGACAGTTTATTGCAGTTCTGTTTGTGGTCATCAAAAACCGGGTACAACCCAGATTCTCTCTGCGGGTGAATGGTTAACCACGGTCCATCCTCACCATGAAATGCTACTTGCAATAAAACAGGAGTGACCTATTGATACACGCGTAGCTTGGATGAATCTCCGGGGAATTTGCTGAGTAAGAACACTTTTTACAATGAAAAATCTATATATGTGTTAGTTAGTAATATACTTTAATATAGATTTCTATTGGGGGTAGGGAAGTCTTCTCAGAGAAAATGACTTTAATATGCAAAGGGGTGTTCTCTGCAGCCTTCATACGAGTGTCTAGCTGCAAAGTACCAGTGAAATAGTGTCCAGTGATAGGGCAGTGCTGAGGGAGAGTAATGGCCCATTACCCCTCCCCAGTGTCCACCCACACGCTTACAGGCAGTCAGGAGAGCTTAGGTAGGACTTGGAGTGGCATCAAAGGAGAGCCAACGTCCTATTTCCATGGGGTTCCCGGTGCCAAGGAGAGAACCACGATTTAGCGAAAATGTGGGCATTTCCCTACAGCCCTCGCTGCCCACCGACCCCGTCCCACCAGCCAGACCCCTGTGTGGAAGCCTTGCTCAGCCTTCCTGTCTGACTGGGAGGGAGCAAAGAGGAGAACCGTGGAGTCTGAGGACGTGTGAGCTCCAGTGCTCCCCCGGGGGCCCTCTTGCCTCTCCTGCTGTGGATGCAGGGCCTGCAGGCACCCACCCGTCCATCTCCCTCCCCGCCGGGCACCATGCCCACTGCAGCTGCCAGCAGCCGGAGGTCAACTCAGCCACCTGTGTCAGAATACGGAAAGAACGTGGGGGCGGACCCCCAGCTCTACGACGGCTGTCAGTTGTGATGGGATTAAAGGTAGTTCTTCCTTCTATGTTATCGCACTGTCCAATTTTCCACTTTTGCCATGGCTTAGTTTTATACTTGGAACATTATTCTTTATGAAGATGAACTTCTAAGACTCATTTATGCAAATTAATGTAGAGATGAATAAGAAACATCAAAACATATCCTCCCCGTGGCTGAAAAGAAAAGTGTTGCGTCCGTGGTGGGAAGTCTCGTCCCACGCCTTTCTGACAAAGCCCCTCCTCTGCATCCAGCAGCTGACCGGTGACACCTGGGGCTTTTGCAGGGTGGACGGGAACAGCTGCCTCCCTCATTGCTGGGAGCTGGATCGCAGTGGGATCGTAGGCTCTGTTTGGGCGAAATTAACCTTCTAGTCCCGTCGAAGCAGCTGGAACGCATGGGGTGGGTTGGGCGGGGGCTCAGGGGCGGGGCGTGTCGTCTCGGGGACCGGGATGCTGGGAACCACGTACATTCACATCCTCCCGTGAAAAGTCCGGAACCTCCTTAGGACCCTGCAACGCCCAGGATACCACATACCCGAGACAGGGTCCGGCAGCCCTGCGTGTCCCCTGGAAGGCGGCCACTGGAAAGGCCCAGTGCCGGAAGGGCTGCCAGGAAGCCGCTAGGATCAGGCTGTGGGCTCTTCCCTGAAGGAAGGTTCTGGCAGGAGCGGCCCCCAGACCCCTGCCCCCTCCTGACTGCGGCTGCTCCGAGAGACCTGCTCGCTGCCTCTGCCACACACCCCCAGGAAGACTCGGCCGCTCCTTGGCTGTCATCCCAGTCGTGAGTGCGAGGGGCAGTGGACCCCCATTTGTTCTCCCACCCCAGGTCCATCCGGGCCACCCTACGGAGGTGCCAATGGAACCCGCTGGGTGGGACCCACAGGTGAGGCGCCCGGGTCGTGGAGTCCCCTCCCTCGGGGCTGCCCTGGGCCTGTTAAGCCGCGCCCTGCTTCCTCTTCATCCCCGCCCCCCAACCAGCTCTCCCGACCTCTGAGAACAAGTGTGCGTTGGTAAGGTAAGAAACTATTTGGGGGCTTCCCTTCCCTGGTGGTGCAGTGGTTACGAATCCGCCTGTCAATGCAGGGGACACGGGTTCGAGCCCTGGTCCGGGAAGATCCCACATGCCGCGGAGCAACTAAGCCCGTGCGCCACAACTTGCCCGTGTGCCACAACTACTGAGCCCGCACGCCTAGAGCCCGTGCTCCGCAACAAGAGAAGCCACGGCAATGAGAAGCCTGCGCACCACAACGAAGAGTAGCCCCCGCTCGCCGCAACTAGAGAAAGCCCGTGTGCAGCAACCAAGACCCAACGCAGCCAAAAATAAATAAATTTTAAATATATATATATATATATATATATATATATATATATATATATATTTTAAAAGAAACTATTTGAACCAAAAAGAGAAAATGTTCTTGAACAAGTGGCACAACTGTTTATTTTGGGGCCTCTGTTAACAGCAAGCTGTATAAAAATTAAATGATACCAGTCACCCCAAGTAAATCATCGTGTGCGGCAGCCCCTCCCCAGTCAACGGAGTTTCCTGCTGTGCTTCCACACAAGCCTCACCTGATCTGGACGCCTCATGCAGAACTGGCCCGAGGGCCTGGGTACCCCTGGGCCATCGGAGAGCGGCTGCCCGTTGGTAGGACCTGCCTGCAGTCTCACAGGCAAACACGTGGGCTTTGTTGTCATCGTAGAAATGGTCACATCTGGGCTGCAGGAAGGTGATGGCATTGCCTGAAAGGAACAGCGATGGCCTCGCTGGTTCCCTACCCGGTGATACGGGCGCTGTCACTGCCACTCGCCGTCGCGGGTGGAGAAACGGACACAGGGTAGGCAGTTGACTTGCGAATGTCACATAGCTCTCGAGGAACAGGCCTCGACCCTCGGACCCCGGGCTGGAGGCAAGAGCCCTTAAGTCTTTCTTGGCTGGGTTTCCGGAACCGAGCGGCAGGTGTTGACCTTGATGGGAGGAACAGCAGGTGTGACGCCTGCGGAACCGTGGCGGCCCAGCTTTGGGAGCAGACGGAGGGTGGAGACTCGGGGCCTCTGGTTTCTGTGGCTTTATCAGCTGCACTCCTTTATTATTTACCCTGAATAATTTCAGAAGAAGAGGGTGCTTGTGGTCTCGTCACTGATTAGTTATTCAGACTGTAGGGATCGTGGTGAAGGGGCTGACACGTTCATCTGTGGATAATCCCACAGGTTAAAGCTCAAGTATCTGGGCAGGTGCCCGACCCTGGCAATTCCCCAAGGGCCCCTGAGCACAGCCTCAATGGGAGCAGGAGTGTGACCTGGGGAGGGGGACACAGCCGGGAGGGGAAGGAGGGGGTCTCGGGGTGCAGGCCAAGGAGGACCGGAGCTGAACCTGTCGGCAGGCTGACCCATGCGGGAGACCCTGAGGCCTCCCAGAATAGCCTCCTCTGTGCTGAGTCCAGGTCAGCCTCCAGCCCCGGTTCCCACTGCCTCCTGGGAGAAGTGGCCCAGCTGCCAGCTGTGGTCCCACGGGGACACCCTCGCGCCCCTCAGACGCCGCAAGCTTGCGAGGCCCCCAGGAGAGCAGTGGGGCGGCCCCCTGGGAAGGGGGTAGTTGTCAGTTTCTGGGAAGGCTGAGAGTCCCTGCTTGTGACCTCACAACACAAGACAGCGGGTTTTTCCAGGAATCTAGTGCCCATCACTGAGAACGTGAACTGTGCAGTCTGCTCCGGGGGTTCCGAAGCAGTCTTCTGAGAGGGACATTTCAGCTGAGGAAAAAGAGTGGAAATAGGAAAGCGTGAGGAACCACCGGGTGTACCAAAAGGAAAGTACAGGTGCCACGGCCAGGGTTCCTTAAACATGACCGAAGTTTCATGTTTTGGGCGTCTAAGCAGTGCTTTCTTCATGATCCCTGTAATCTGAAAACTAATGAGTGATAAGATCTAGGCAACTGCGTGGCTCATTGCAGTAAACTATACGTAACGTAAAATGTACCGTTTTAACAATCTTTAAGTGCACAGTTCAGTGGCATTAGATGCATTTGAATTCTTGTGTAACCATCCCCGTCTCCGTCTCCAGAACTTCCTCATTTTCCAGGTGACGCTGTCCCCGTGAAGCACTCACTCCTCCCCTCCCCCAGCCCCCGTCCCCTCCTGCTTTCGGTCCCTGAATTTAACTCCTCAAGGGACCTCCTACAATGTTTGCCCTTTTGTGACTGGCTTCTCTCACTTAGCACGGTGTTCTCAAGGTTGGTCCACGTTGTAGCGGAATTTCTTTCCTTTTTATAACGTTCCCTGTGTCTATCACCACCTGCAGCTGATCCACCCGTCGGCTGATGGACACCTGGGTTGCTTCCACCTTTGGCTGTTGTGAACCGCGCTGCTGTGAACGTGGGCACACAAGTATCTGTTCGAGTCCCTGCTTTCAATTCTTCTGGGTAGATACACAGAACTGGCATTATTGGATCATACAGTGACTCTATTTTTAATTTTTTTTTTTTTTGCGGTACACGGGCCTCTCACCGTTGTGGCCTCTCCCGTTGCGGAGCACAGGCTCCGGACGCGCAGTGTCCATGGCTCACGGGCCCAGCCGCTCCGCGGCATGTGGGATCTTCCCGGACCGGGGCACAAACCCGTATCCCCTGCATCGGCAGGCGGACTCCCAACCACTGTGCCACCAGAGAAGGCCCTATTTTTAATTTTTTGAGGGATCCCTGTACTGTTTTCCACAGTGATTGCACCATTTTATATTCCCACCTCCAGTGCCCAAGGGTTCAAATTTCCCCACATCGTCGCCAATGCTCTTTCTGTTTGTTTTCCTTTATGATAGCCACCCTACTGGATGTGAGGTGGTGTCTCATCGTGGTTTCGATTTTCATTTCTGTAATGATTAGTGTTGTTACAGCATCTTTTCATGTGCTTATTGGCCATTTATATTTTTTTTCTTTGGAGAAATATCTATTCAAGTCCTTTGTCCATTTTTAAAATAGGTTTTTTAAGTTGTCATTGAGCTGTAGGAGTTCTCCATATATTCTAGATACCAGTCCTTTATCAGATATATGGCTTGAAAATATTTTCTCCTTATCATCTGGTCTGTGGGCTGTCTTCCCACTCTGTTGATAGTGTTCTTTGGTGAACAAAATTATTTAATGTTGACGAAATCCAGTTAATCTACTTTTCCTTTCTTTACTTGAGCTTTTGATGTCATATCCAAGAAATCATTACCAAATCCAATGTCATGAAGCTTAGAAGAAAAGCTCCATTTTCTTCTAAGAGTTTTATGGTTTTAGCTCTTATGTTTAGGTCTTTGATCCATTTCGAGCTAATTTTTTTATATGGTGTAAGGTAAGGATCCAACTTCCTTTTTTTTTTTTTTGCATACAGATATCCAGTTTTCCCAACACCATTTGTTGCAAAGATGGTCTTCTGCATTGAATGGTCTTGGCACCATTTAAGCGTGTATTCGAGGGTTGATTTCAGGGTTCTCGATTCATTCTGTTGGTCATAAACCGTCTTTGTGCCAGTGATGTACTGTTTTGTTGGCTACAGCTTTGTAGTAAGTTTTGAAATCAGGACGGGTGAGGCCTCCACCTTTGTTCCTTTTCAAGATTGTTTTGTCTATTTCGGGGCCCTTGAGGTTCCACGTGAACTTCAGGATGGCTCTCCTATTTCTGCAAAAAACCTCATTGGGATTTGACAGGGATTGCACTGAAGCTGCAGATCGCTTTGGGTAGTGTAGATATCATAATCATATTATGTCTTTCAGTCCATGAACATGGGATATATTTCCAATTATTTGTGTCTTCTTTCATTCCCTTTAACAACCTTTTGTAGTTCTCAGGGAACGGGCTTTTACCTCCTTGGTCGGGTGTATCCCTAAGTATCTTGTACATGGAAGTTTCTTTCATTTACAACGGCCGGGCCTGGACACAGCCCAGCTTGTAAAGCAGGGGCCACACCAGCAGCCCTTTCAGGCACTGTGACCCCGCCCATGCCCCCATCCCCGGCCCTCCCCACACACGCCCCACCTCCTGGGGCCCTGCTGCCGAGCCCCCGCCTGCTGCTTCTGTCTGGAGGTCCTCTGGGCTTCCACTGAGGATGGAGCCCCGCTTCGCCTCTGGTCCAGCCATGTCCCCGGTGAACCCTGTCCAGTGAGGTGGGACCACGACTGGGACACATCCTTACTGCTAGTGCCGTTTGCCTCCGAGGAACTGACTTCCCAGAGGAGAAAATGTAACCAACACAGATGTTTCCCAGGAAGGGGTCTCCCATCACTGACTGATGCCTGGTCCCTTCAGGAGCCTCATGGCTGGCGCCCCATTGAAGGGGGCGCACAGGGCCTCCACGCGGCAGGGGCCTCCACGCGGCAGGGGGCCCTCGTGACTGCAGGAGCAGGATGTCAGTTTTTACTTATTTTGACCCATTTTTATCTATAGCAGCTGTGGATAAAGGAGAAGGGGGAAAAAGTCTTCCCATTGCTGACAGGAAGCAGCATTTCTTCTAAAAATGTTGTTTTCTGAAGCCTGAAGTCACAGCGGGGGCTCCCCCTCAAAATCGCTTAAGGGCTGCGCAGGCGTCTCCTAAGGGGTCCTAATTACGGAGAATGTGGGCTGTTGCCAGAGCAGCTAAATCATCGCCTCTGGGGACGTGCGATGCTGAGCCAGCCCGAACCTGCCGAGCCTCTGTGTACCCAGACGGAACCTTGTCCTGGAGACTCCGGAGGGCTGGCGCGGTGCTCTCTGTGCCACTTGCAGGGCGAGCCGCTCCCAGGGAGCAGGGGTGGGCGTCCAGCAGCCCGAGGTCTGGCCAGGCTGCTGGGATCACCTGTGACTCTCGGTCCAGCCCCTCGGAGCCCAGGGCCCAGCCCGGTGCCTGGCGATATAGCACCTCAGTGACCGTGTGTCAAACAAGAAACTGAGGCGTCTGCAAATACTCAAGAGATGAAAGAAGCAAAGCAAGCAGAGCAGAGAGGTTACAGCCGTGGCGGAGAGAGGGGTAGGGGAGACCCCCTTGACCCGAGCCCAGCGAGGGGCAGCGGCCACGTGGGAGGCCAGCGGACGAGGCCACATACCCACAGGGCACTGGCTATGGGAGGAGCCGGCAGAGGGACGCCGGGCAGGACAAGGCAGGCAGGACCCCGCGGGCCATGGCTGCCTGGGACGGCTCCGCCGCCGGCACCGCCTGGCTGTCCCGGGCACCTGCCCTGGGGCAGGACACTCGGCCTCACTGTCCTGGGAACTTCCCTGCTGGCCGATCGGGTACAGCTGGGGCTCAGGCCACAGCGTGTGAGCAGATGGGGAGGGCTCCTCCATACACACCCCAGGCCCCGTCACTCACGGATGTGGGTCCGCACCGGGTGCCACGCCGAGCACACGGTCCACACAGCAATCTGCAGCTGGTACCTGCTGTCTGCTCTGGCTGGGCCGCGTCGGGGCCGTGTCACCGGTCAGGGTCACGAGTCAGTTCAGGCCACAGCTGGAGGCCCCCCACCGTGTAAACCGTAGAGTTGGCTGTTTCAACCATTTTAAATTGTACTGTTGTGGCATTAACTACACTCACCGTGTGTGTGACCATCACCACTATTTTCAGGATCTTTTCATCACCCCAAACAGACCCTGTGCCCATTAAGCAATAATTCCCTGTTTCCCTTCTTCAGCCCCTGGTAGCTTCTTTTTTAATTTATTTTTATTTTATTTATTTTTGGTTGCGTTGGGTCTTCGTTGCTGCGTGCAGGCTTTCTCTAGTTGGGTACGTGGGCTTCTCATGGCGGTGGCTTCTCTTGCTGCGGAGCACGGGCTCTAGGCCTGCAGGCTTCAGTAGTTGTGGCTCGTGGGCTCTAGAGCGCAGGCTCAGTAGTTGTGGCGCACAGGCTTAGTTGCTCCGCAGAACGTGGGATCTTCCCGGACCAGGGCTCGAACCCGTGTCCCCTGCGTTGGCAGGCGGATTCTTAACCACTGTGCCACCAGGGAAACCCCATCCCCTGGTAACTTCTAGTCTACTTTCTGTCTATACAAATTTGCCTCTTCTAGCTGTTTCATACAATATTGGTCCTTTTGTGTCTGCCTTATTTCGCTTAGCACAACGATTTCAAGACTTATCCATGTTTGTAGCAGGTGTAGGTACTTCATGTCTTTCTGTGGCTGAGAAATATCCCCTTGCGTGGATGGACGACATTGTTTATTTGTTCCTCTGTTGAGGGTTGCTCCCAATTTGGCTATTGGGAATAATGCTGCTGCAGACATTGGCTGACATATAACTGTTGGAGTCCCTTCTTTCGATTATTTTGGTATATACTTAGGAGTGGAATTGCCGGGTCATATGGTAATTCTGTGTTTAATTTTTTGAGAAACCATCAAACTGTTTTCCACCGAGGCTGCACCATTTTACATTCCCACCAGTGCTGTGTGGGCGTCCAGTTTCTCCACATTCCAGTCAGTGCTTGCCACTGTCTGTCTGTCTGACTAAAGTCGTCCCCATAGTATCTCACTGTGGGTTTGGTTTGCATTTCCCCAGGGACTAAGGATGTGTGGCATCTTTTCATGTGCTTTTTGGCTGTTTGCCTTCTTTGGAGAAATGTCCTATTCAAGTGCTTTGTCTGTTTTAAAACTGGGTTGTTTCTCTTTTTGTTGTTGAGTTGTAAGAACTCTTTATATATTCTCGATATTAAACCCTGATGAGGTATGTGATTTGCAAATATTTTCTCCTGTTCTGTGAGTTGTCTTTTCACTCTGCTGATAGAGTCTTTCAATGCACCAAATTCTAATTTTAATCAAGTCCAATTGATCTATTTTTAGATTTTGTTGTGTATGCTTTTCGTGTTATATTTAAGCATTGCCAGATTTAAGATCGTGAAGATTTGACCCCATTCTTATTTAATTTTTATAGTTTTAGCTCTTAAATGTAGATCACTGACCCATTTTGAGTGAAGCGTTACATGTGGTGTAAGGTAGGGGTTCAAGTTCATCCTTTTGCACGTGACTGTCCGGTGTTCCCAGCACCATTTGTTAACAAGACTGTCCTTTCCACATTGAGTGGACCCGGCACCCGTGTCTAAATCAACTGACTGTGATCGTGAGGCTTTGTCTTGGGTTCTCAATGATGCCCGTGTGCCAGGACCACCCTCTTAGTTACTGCAGTTTGTGGTATGTTCTGAAATTGGAGCGTGAGTCCTCCAACTTTGTTCTTCTTTCGTAAGATGGGCTGTTCGAGTCTCTGGTGTTTCATGGGAATTTTAGATGGTTTTTGGTTTCTGCAGAAAGCGTCGGAGGCCACACTAAAGTGGGCTGAGTGTCTGGGGGTTTTGCCTTTGAGGAAATCCCAGCGCTGATACCTGGGGAGGGGGTGTGAAGGCTGAAGTGAAACTCATCAACTTCAGACTCAAGGTGCTCTTCATTCCAGTGCCTCAGGGTTTAAACAGAAAAAATTAGATTAAAAAAACCCTTCTTATTTGAACTATTTTAAACTTCCAGAACGGCTGAAAAATTAGCACAGAGTTCTCCTGTATCCCCACCGAGCTTCCCCTCCTGTTAAGATCTTCTGCAAAAAACACAGGGAATCAACGCTGGTCCTGCGCGGTGACCGCGCTGAAGCCTCCATCTCCTGAGTCTGCAAGTTCCGGTTTTTCTTTGCATATCGAGCTGCTGACACTGCAGAAGGATGTTCTCAGCCTGAGAGTTTACCTACTCGGCACAGCCTTGCACGCCCAGCTCTTCTGTCTGTGGGCTCACAGCCATCAGTGCTGTTTCCCACGGCTTCTCGGGCGGGTTCTCTCTTCCTCCCACCCCTACAGTGAGGCTCCTACTGTTTTCTCTCCCACCTGGCTGTTGGTCGTTGGTGGCAAAGGGGACGTGGAGCGTGCGGCTCCGGGAGCTCAGGGGAGGCCCCGCCCTGTCCTCCCCACCCGCCCAGCCGGGGACCAGTCCCTGTGGTTTCCGCTTCTCCTTCCTAAATGCCGCCTGCACAGGCAGGCCCTGTGCGTGTTATATGCCCCTGCCTCACTGGACTGTGCGTCTCCAGATGTGCCTCTGAGCACACGTCCCGGAAGTCGTCACGCCCGGCTGCAGACATCTTCCTCGTTCTCCTTGCAGCGGCTGGTCGCTCACCGTGTGGACTGTGGTAGTTGCTCGGTCGCTCTCCTCTACGTGGGCAGTTAGTTGGGGTGTTTCTGATAATTTGCAGAGACACCGCGCCGAACTGGAGAGAGAATTTCTGGTGCGTGAGGTCTTCACAGTGAGGCAGTCGCTTCAGACTTGGGTTGAAGACTTATTCCTGCAGAGAGCACCCCCTCTCCTGAGGCGCGCGGCTCCTTCCGTGAGGGGTTCGGGGTGCACAGGAGTCCCCTGCTGTTGGGACTCCCTGGAGAAGGTGACGGCACAGCGGTGCCCCGCAGCCTCGCCGGGGCTCCCACGGAGGTCCAGTTACGTGCATCAAATCCTGTTGCAGAAGGTGTGGGAATGATTACTTGTTTAATAAAATTGATTTGAAAAGGAATTACCAGTTAAGAATTGTCCTGACTAAAAAGTAAAAATTCAATTATCTAGAAACTTTGCTTTGTTCACTTCCTGCTCAGGGAGCTGAGATCTGATGTTTGGAGCCTGTGAGGAGGCCGCCTGCTCTTACTGGGATCACTGGGGGCCTCTGGTCTTTTATGGGGATGCGGTGGAGGCCTTGGGCCTCCTTCTGGGGACCAGCCTGGGGACCCTCACTTAAGGCCCCAGAGAGTCCAGGGGCCCCGGAGCTGGAGTTGGAGGGTCTGGGGGCTGGTCCGGGCCAGCCCTGTGCCCTCAAGCTGCAGCCCCTCCTCTTGGGTGCTGGGGATACTGGTCCACACAGGGACGCCCCCCCACCCCGACCCCTGTGTGATGGGCAGAGGCGGTAGCAGGTAGCGGCCGTGACCCATGAGAATTTCAAACCACCATCTTTCCATTCACTGCAGTTTCGGTAGCTCCGTCCTGTACAAACATCCGCTCTGGGGTCGGCGTCCAGGGCCAGGCTGGACCGCAGACTCAGCCTCTTAGCTCAGGAGGTGCCCCGGGGCCCAGCGAGAGCTCAGGCCCCCAGCAGCGGGGCAGGGCCAGAGGGCTCGCTAGCTCAGGACAGCGGCTCTCAAACTCCGCGGTCTATTTTAGACCATTCAAGAGCTTTTATTATGTGGGTTTAGAAATTGATAGGGGTGGGGGCAAACCCACTGGGGGCCCCTTGACACACTGAGGGTGCATCCACCATCCCCGAGAGATGCTCAGGATGGATTTGGGAAATGCTGCAGAGAGACAGAATGCCAGTGTGAACCCCTCCCTCGGGGCGATGTTTCCTCCAAATCCCAGGCTGGAAACCAGGAATCCACGCGTAAGGGATGGGGCGACTCCCTTCCCCCCGCTGGTGCCGCAGCTCCGAGGCTGGGTGGAAGCCCCTCTCCTTTGGGCTCCAGAAGCAAAAGCACCTATGCAAATAGCTATTTCAGAGAAAACAATGGATGTAACAGACATCTGCATACAGGTGTGCTAAATTATAATCCTCTCAGCTATACCCTGAAGCAGACTTAGCAGTTACGATTGTCCTGGAACGCAAGATGCTTCCTTCCAGCCCGTAGGCTCACGGGCACAGGGAGACGCACTGAAGCCCATAAGGAGGTTCGTGCTGAGGATCCCAGAGGCCCTAACCCTGCGGAGGGTGAGGCCCAGGCGCCTCTGAAGTGATCATTTGTCCTGTGAATCACGCAACAGAGCCCGGGGCCTGGGCGCGCCCGGAGGCCTGGGCCACGGGCAGGTGCTGCAGTGCACACACGGGTCAGCTGGGCTCTGGGCGGCCGGGAGTGGTGGCCGGGTGGCCTGAGCCCTGGTGAGCCCTGGGCTTCTGCCCCAGCGGCTCCTCCACTCGGGGACAGCTCACTTACGACGTGCAAGGGCATACCTCACGGTCGTCCAGGAGGGCGTCGGGCCTGTGGGGGCAGCAGGGTGAGCTGGGGAGCCCCGGGTGGGCCCAGAGAGGGGAGGCCTCCAGAGGGACGCGCTGTTCATCCCCCGAGCGCTCTGTGGGGCCGGGGCAGGTGCGCGCGGTGGAGACTCTCGCCCAGCAGGGAGGGCCGGAAGCGGCTAGCACTGGGGGCAGGGGTGTCCCTCTGTGAATTGCTCTTCTGCTGATTAGAAAGAGCCCACGGGGGGCTTGGAAGAGGGAATAATTGGGGAGACGAGGCGGGATGAGGGCACAGGACACACACTGGCCTCCGGAAAGAATCCTCTCCCTGAAAACAGGGAAGACGTGGTCAGGGGCCTTGCGTTTGAGGCCTGGAGGTGACAGTTCTTACATTTTTAGAGTGATACGCCGAGTGTCTGTCTAGGGTCGCTGATGGGAGACCGAGAGGAGATAAGAAAGAACAAGTTCTGAGAAGCTATTACGTTTCCATCTGTCTTGTCAAAGCCCTGCACTCAGAGCATGTGCGCACCTTGGAGACGCGAGTGAGAACGTTGATTGGGGCAAAGTACAATGACCATCACAATGTCATTAAGCGGGTAATTGGAATAAACATGGACATTCCCCCGGGACCGTGGGGCCCCGTGACCACGGCAGACTTCAGAGGGTCCTCAGACCCCAGACCGACCGTGTGCTTTATGAGGCAGTGACCGTGTTTCCCAGATTCTGTAAGAAGTCCGTGACCAACCAACGTCCAGACACGGCGCCCTGAAGGAGGGCCGACCTGTCGTTTCAGGGGTTGGAGAAGCACCGCCAGACGGCCTGGGAGACAGCAGCTCTGGAAGAGGGCTCCCTGGGATGAACCCTGACGTGGGGAAACCAGCCAACGGTAAGAGGGTCCTGCGTGTGGCCCAGACGCCCCCGGGGAGAATGGGCTCATCGAATTAAAACCATCGCCTAAAGAGTCTCAACATGTGGACACCTGAAAACAGCGATTTCCTCAGAGGTTAATGCACAAGAGGGAGGAGGGATAGAGCTTTGGGGAAAGAACCAGCGGCATGGACTAGCCACTCGGACGCCTGTCCCCACCGGACAGCTCCCCGGATCCTGAGGCTGTGCTGGGAGGAAGGAGGGAGATAGAGACAGAGAGAGAAAGACAGAGAGAGACAGAGACAAAGACAAAGAGAGATGGCCACGAGGAGCTCTGAGTAGAGGAAGAGTGGGGTGGTGGCAAAATGAAGAACTCGGGGCCCCCAGAGAGCCTGTGTCCACTGTCCCCTCCCATCCTTGTCCCCTGGGTGCCCCAGGCTCCAGCCGACCTCATTCTCCTCGGGGCTGCCTCACCCCAGGACACGGAGGCCACAGAGGAACATCATTTCGTCCCAGGACCCGGACTGAAAGTTGGGCTGGTGGTCGAGGGTGCTAACCCCCCGGTGGAACTGTGTCTACCTGCCGCCAGGTGTCCCCCACCTGCCCAGGTCTCTCTCTTCTTCAGGCTTTGCTGCTACTGCCCCCCTCATCTTCCCGCTCTCTTTGGCTTTTTTCCAAGAGGCCAGGCTTTCCATCTTTTCCACTCTTATCTGGTATTTATGGACCTTGAGTCTGGAAGAGGCCTAGGGATCATCTCATCCAATCCCTTGATTCACCGACCAGACCCTGAGACCCTGAGAGATTTTAAGTAACTTCTAAGTAACTGGCCCAGGCACCTGGCTTCTGGCTCCGTCCCGGGTTTTCCCGCCTACATGCGGGAATCTCGCTGTGTGCAGCATCTGGCAGGCTTACAAGGTGTTCACACATTTACGTGTGTTGTTTTCAAAGAAACACAGTCTTGGCTTTGTCCCCCCATTGCAGCACATGCCGGCCCTGCGAGAGCTGGGACGGTTCCGCCTCACCTGCTCTCCTGCCAGCTGGCACGCCCCCGTCGGTGTGGCAGGCAGAGGCCCGATTTCCTTAAGAACTGGCCGGGATGTTGTATAACTTTTCTCAGTGTTCTCAAGCTTATAATGAATGGAGGCTCTCTCGCCACGTACCTAAATCTCTCCTGCTGCCGTTGGATGTGACTGTTACGGTCCTTGGGAATTTCCGTTGTGATTCTAATTGCTTTTCTTTCGACACCTACGGTGTGAGCGATGTTTGCAAAGTGAGAATTAGTAAGGACGAGTTTATAGAACAAAACCCAAATCTGTGGCCACAGTATCTTAAAAGAAACAAACTTTTGCAGACTCCCCACGGATGGACAGGAGCCATTGGGAGTAGGTCAAAGTGTGCTGTAAAAGTGAATGAATGATGGACAAGTCAATATGTATAAAAGAGTCATTTGGCCCACGTGGTCAAGACCAGTGTGGTCGGTTCTGAGTGATGGTTCTGACTGAAACAGCACAAAGGCAGATCCACACAAGCAAAGCTGAGTCCTTGACCGGGGGCCTCTGTGTCGGAGGGTTGTGTGGGCTCTGTCCTAGCGCAGTTGGCAGATGCCAGGAAGGGAAAGGAAGGTGGGGTGACCCACAGCCGACGTAAGCTGCCAGCCCAGAAAACGCCACCAGCAGCAGGGGCAGGGACCCGGCGTCGGCCGTCGGTGGAGGCGGGAGAGGGGACCTTGCAGGGCCGAGAGGCAGCGGGTTTGGCTACATAGCAGGGTTGTATCTTTAAAAACCTTCACGCTAAGACATAGATGTAAGACACCCACATCAGGGAGGGCAGTCTGCTTTACCCTACAGATTAGATGTTAATCTCATTCAAAAACGCCTCGGCGGAAACACCCAGAAAGTGTTTGACCAAATATCGGGCAGCCCATGGCCCAGCCTAGCTGACACAGCATAACCATTATTAATGTTTCCTTCAATAAAAGTGGAGGCGTATGTTGCTCTGCATCCTGCTTTGTGAGGAGAAAAGTGACGTCATTAGGAATCACGTTTAGTTGGTTTTGGCAGGGGGCTGCTTTTTCCTAGCTCCTTTTTATAATTTATTTATTTTATTTTATTTTGGCTGCGTTGGGTCTTCGTTGCTGCACGCGGGCTTTCTCTGGTTACCGCGAGCGGGGGCTACTGTTCGTTGCGGCGCGCGGCTTCTCACTGCAGTGGCTTCTCTTGTTGCAGAGCACGGGCTCTAGGCGCGCGGGCTTCAGTAGTTGTGGCGCACGGGCTTAGCTGCTCCGCGGCATGTGGGATCTTCCCCGACCAGGTCTCGAACCCGTGTCCGCTGCATTGGCAGGCGGATTCCCAACCACAGCGCCACCAGGGAAGCCCCTTTCCTATAGCTCTTTCTAAGTGAAAAATTTCAAGCATACGAAGAAGTTGAAAGAGTAGTGCAGTGAAAACCTAGCCATCTGTGTGGAAGTGTGTATATATATATATATATATATATATATGAAATGTGTGTATATATATATATGTGTGTGTCCATATATATATGAAATGTATGAACCATTTGGAAGTAGTTTACAGAAACCAAGACAATTATCCCTGAATAGTTAAGCATACATCTACTAAAAATAAGGTCATTCTCTTCTGTAACCAAATTCCACTGTAACACCTAAGAAAGTTAACAATAATGAATATTTCAGGTCCAAATTCAGATGTCCCCAGTTGTCCCAAAACTGTGTCTTGTAGGTTTTTTGGATAAAATCTAATCAAGGTTTATGTACTTCATTTGGTTATGTCTCTTGATCTCCTTTACCCCACATTCTAGAACATCCCTCCCACCTTTTATTTTCCCTGGTCATTGACTCTGAAGACCCCAGTTGTCTCTCCCTCTTTCCCGTATCCTCCGGATTGCAGGGACTTGGGTCTGGACACCTGTTGGAGCTCGTCCTCGCCCAGGGCAGAGCCGGACGGCTGCTGGAGACTCTGACCGCTGCACCTTCACCACAGCCCAGACCCTTGGCACCAAGTTCAGCTACGAGATTAGGGGTGGACATGGTTCGCACCCGTCGTGAAGCCCGCCTCCCTCTCGATGACCTGGTAGCCAGCACCGTGCGGATGTCTTGTTTTCCGACGGTGAGTTGATTTTTCTCTTTCTTCCTCTCTTTGTCACTGTGTATATTGTATGTACCATAGACTTGAGGGCTTTACTTACTCGTGTGTTAAGTCCAGTCACTATGTATTTAGACTTTCAAAGTCTGCCTGAAGGAGCCCTTCTGCGCCACCCTCGACCTTCCACACATGCCCTTTGACACTGGAGCTCTGCTTTGCTTTCTGGCACACGGTGCCTGATCTCACGTTGGACCTGGCCTGCTCCCATCGGAAATGAGCCGCTTCTGGTGAGAAACGGCTCTTCAGTGGGAAGATGTGGTCCCAGGTGGTGAAGTGGATTGCAGTAGAAAGAGAAAGCGTTTAGCTGTACGAACCTACAAGCTATGCTGGGCGTGTTCGTGTCCACGCTCTGAGCAGATCGGATATTTCTTTCCTATTTATTCAGCAGAACTCTCTGAAGCTTAATAAACACTTAGAGGTAAATTAACCCAGTCTAGGCTTATGATTTCAAATCCCCAAAAGGCAAAGGTTGAACAGAGGGGTTTGAGAGAACTGGCACATTTCTGCCACCGGGCACCGGTACAAGGTGGGTGGTGGGTGTCACAAGCTACTGGAACCAAGGCCAGGTGTTCCCTCAGAATTGGTGGAATGTAGGTGAAGATTGCTATTAAAATTCTGAGTCATCCTGGGGAGACTAGAGCACTTTCAGTGACTGCTATTCTAAGAATAATTTTAGAAAAACTATTTGTTTAGAAATCAGAGTCAATGGACACCTGAAACATCCGTTTACATATTTATATGTAGACACAGCTTCCAAAAATTTGTAAGATAACTGAGCAGCTAGAACGTGAAGACACACTAGATGCTCCAAGCATATCATTTAAGTAAATTGTAAAATTTTAGAGGAAAAAATTACATTGGTTTTATTTTATTGTAACTTGTTTCCAGAGCCGGCAGAATTCCTTGTAAATGACTCTATTATAAGTCACAAGATTAGCGAACGTTTTATAGCTTGATTTCAAAATCTTTGGGGACTTCCACTTCCGGGAAGATGGTGTAGACGTATTTTCCTGCTGAGCACCTAAGTCCCACACCTTATACAAAATTAAGTCAGACTTAAATGTAAGTCAAATTAAGTCCCGACTTAAATGTAAAATGCAAAACTATTACTTTAGAAAAATAACAGTAGAAAATCTTTGGGATGGTTGGATCATACACATCATTCTTGATACCAAAAGCACAGTGAGGAAAAAAAGAAATGTAAATTAGACTTTATCAAAAGTAAAAACTTTTGGGGCTTCCCTGGTGGCGCAGCGGTTGAGAGTCCGCCTGCCGATGCAGGGGACGCGGGTTCGTGCCCCGGTCCGGGAAGATCCCACATGCCGCGGAGCGGCTGGGCCCCGTGAGCCGTGGCCGCTGAGCCTGCGCGTCCGGAGCCTGTGCTCCGCAGCGGGAGAGGCCACAACAGTGAGAGGCCCGCGTACCGCAAAAATAAATAAATAAATAAAATAAAAAAGTAAAATCTTTTGCTCCACTGGCTATTTAACCCAGGAGAGGGGAAAAAACCTTTATGGAAATGTTTATAGCAGCTTTGCTCATAACAGCCAAATCGTAGAAGGAACCCAGCTGTCCTTCACCTCGTGGGCGGTTAAAGAGCTGTGAGCGTCGTCACCACGAGAGCTCGTGGAGTGAACTGTTGATACGGCAACAACCCGGTGAATCTTCCGAGAATTATGCTGAGTGGAAAGAGCCAATCCTCAAAGGTTACATAACAGCGCAGGTCCTTTTATACACCATTCTCGGGATGACAGGAGTACGGGGACAGAGAACAGACCAGTGGTGGCCGGGTTAGGTTTGGGGGTGGGGCCGGGAGGGCTGGAGTGGGTTGCGGGGGCCGTGGTGGTGACGGATGCTCTGTGTCTGGACTGTGTCGGTGTCTGCACCCTGCGGTTTTGCGAGATGCTACCACTGGACGAATTGGGTAAAAGGATCTCTTCAAGCTCAAAATTGAAAGTTTAATTTAAGAAAAATCTTCAGGGCCATTATATGCAGCTCTGCTGTATATATCCATCATGCTCTGTGAATAAGAGTTATTAGTTACCAAATGTCAATGTGTCTTACAGATTTGGAGATTATATGTGGTTCTCATAAATCATAACTGAAAAGTAATCATCAGTCTTTCTGTCAACAACATGGCTAAAAATTAGATAGATCTGATCAGCAAGTTTTGAGTTCTGTTCATATATACACTTTAGAAGCCTTTTGTAATTTGTGTAACGTTGACATATAGAATATAAATGCATTTCGAAACAAAATAGTTGAACACACTGGAGTTTAACAACTGGAAAGAAATTATAGGAATGATCCTAATAGTACTTACCTTTAAGGCTGAAGCTTCCTAAGGATCATGTTTTATTTAAAATTAGTTCTTTGCCTTTGGATCTTTGTTTTTAACCCATAGATGATGTTTATCTTAATTCATATGATGTTTGTCTTGGTAGGACACTAAGAATTGAAAAACAAAAGATGCAGTGGCTCACGAAATATTAACCTCTGCTCTCTTTATTGTCAGGAGGTTAGATGCATTTTTATTTTAAAGTAGCTCAGCCGCAGTCATCTGCTAGTTGGCTGGTTGGAGAAAAGCATTTCTTATTTAGATCACTTTTTCCATACTGTCACATGGCCTGTTTTACGTGTTCGTTCTCGTGAACCTGTGTCAGCTCAGAGGTCAAGCATTTCAGCTGTAAAGCAAAGCAGGTACCTGGAAGGAGAGACCTGCCGAGAGGCTGGAATGGTCTTTGTGGAAGGGCCGGGTCACGGCCCCCTTTTCCCGCAAACCACCGGGCGGCTGAGGGCGAGAAGAGGTGAGGGAGGAGGTGGCGTGTGAACTGAACTTGTAAAGATTCCGAACCAGAACTGAGGCAGGGAACAGTTTATCAGAGCCTTTCATCGCTGGATTAACTATCTGGCAACATTTACGGTGTGAAATAATGTTTTAGATCCTAAAGCCACTGGCTTTTAAGCTGAGATCAAACGCCCACCTTTTGGACGCATCTGGGGGCCTCCTGTGCCCTCGGGGTGCCTGGTCCCCCCACCCTCCCCCCGTGCCTCACCCTACCCCAGTCCCCACCCCCCAGCCCCCAGCCCACCCCATGCCCCACCCCCTACCCCACCCCACCCCCACGCCCCACCCCCTACCCCACCCACATGCCCCACCCATACCACACCCCACCCCCCACCCCCACGCCCCACCCCCTAACCCCGAGTCTGCACTGAGGCCCATCCGGGGACCGGGGCTCAGGGGCTTCCTGTCACCATGGCAAGAGCTGCCCCGGGGAGCACGAAGGCTCAAGCATCTGTGGCCTGTCCGGCAAAGAGACAGGTGCTGACAGCTGTGAGTCCACCAGCGTGTGCACAGGCCGGGGACGTGGGGGCCACAGGGGGGTGCGGGGTGCCCAACAGCATGGATCCCTCGTCCCAGGTACAGCCAGGGGTCTCATTTTAAAGGTCACCTTCTCCAAGTAAGAAGCTGTCTGTTTTGTACAAGGAAAGAAATCTCTCCTAGAGAATACTTTGCTTGGTGACACCAAAAACTTTATCTCTGCTAAAGAGGTTTTAGTCTGTTCCAGTTCATGTTTTTAAGCCTAAATTGGTAAATTCAGCTACAGAATAAATATTTCTTCCACCGTGGGTTGACCTGGTATTTGAGAACCTCTTCCTAATCATGTGTGTTTTTCCCCCTTTTCATTTTCATTCACACACGCCCCTCTGCCGCGCTCCCTTGCAGGCCCCCCAGGAGATGCATCCCTAACCGGCCCCCCTCCTGCCCGCGGCTCCAAGGGCCCAGGGACGGAATGCGGGGGTGCCAGCCGGGGCAGGACCCGACGGGCGCACAGCATGATGGGCAGACGCTCCCTCTCCTCTGGCCACGGCTGCCTTGGAGGCAGTGGACCAGGCCCCTGGCCCTTTCTGCGGTGACCGCTGAGTGTGTCCAGCCCCAGTTACAGTGTCACGGGGCTTTGAGCTGAGGGAGAGGGAGGGAGGCTGTGCCGGACACGGGGGCGTCTTTCCCCAGAGTAGCTACGAAGCCAAGTCCCACAGCACACATTCCTTTTGAGGACTAAAGCCCCCAGGTCTCCCTGTAAAGCGCCAGGTGTGGAATCTCCTCGTCCTGTTGCGCACTGAGCCTTTGCAGCTGGATGTCTTCCATCTTCACCACATTTTCGTCACTTGGTTTATTTTCACCTCTTCTCCTGGGATTCCTGTAAACAGAATTGATCATTTTCCTTTCTCCTTTGCTTGCTTTATGTGTCCTTGTCTGTGACGTCTGTCTTCCATTGACCCCTTTTGGAGGGTTCCTGGGAGAGAATGCCTCCACCTGACCCAGCCTGACCTCAAGCTGACCCAACCTGACCTCAACCTGACCTCAAGCTGACCTAACCTGACCCGACCTGACCTAACCTGATCTCAGCCTGACCCAACTTGACCTCAGCCTGACCTCACCCTGACCCCAACCTGACCTCACCCCGACCCTAACCCGACAGACTCTGCTTTCAGTCTCATCTGTTCACCTCTGGAAACTCTCTTTCTCATTCAGATCCTCCTGGACTTTGTGATAATGTCTTTCTTCCTCTGGGGTTTTAATTCCTTCTTTGATGTCTGTAAAGATTTTTGAAAATCCTATCATCTCAAGTTCCCAGGAGCCTGATCCTCTTATTCCTGTGTCTGCAGGTGTTTGCTCGGGTGGGGCTTTGCCCTGTGTATTTTATAATTTCGGTTTGTAAATTCATCTCGGTCGAGGCTTCATCAGTGGGAAGCTATGAGGCTTGAGTGGCGAGTCGTCCCTCTAGACCAGGGGTGCTGATGGCATTGGGCTGGGTCTGCCCTTGTTCTGGGGTGTCCTGCACGTGCGCTGTAGGGTTTCATGGCACCCCTGGCTCCTTCCCACCAATGCCAGTCACACCCAATCACGACAACCAAAAATGTCCCGGGCCTTGCCAGGTGTCCCGGGGGCAGAGTCACCCCAGTTGATTATGTGTGTCTCCAGGATATTGCCAAGCTGGGACCACCTTTCACGGGGGATAATTCCCTAGCTTTGAGTTTCAGAGACAAAAGTTTCAACCTCAAATCCATTGTGCAGGTAGGCTTTTCGACACATATTCTTGTACAGCCAGGCAGAGAAATCTTGTAATCCTCCTATCCCATAGGCAGATTTTTTTCTAGTTTACCCTTTCACTAGGGTGTAAGGACAAACATCAGTGCTTCCTGTAGGATTAGTTCAAACCCTCCACCTCCTGTCATGATGGTTTACCAGTTTACTATCTATCAGAAATGAACACGTCCGAGAGACCCCACATCCTTGGCAATAAAGTGTGTCATCAAACCTTCCCACATTACAATGTAGTAATTTGAGATGTTTATTTTTGCTATTAGAAATGAACTGGAGGGACTTCCCTGGTGGTCCAGGGGTCAAGAATCCACCTTCCAATGCAGGGGACGCGGGTTCGATCCCTGGTCGGGGAACTAAGATCCCACATGCCGTGGAGCAACTAAGCCCACACGCCGCAACTACTGAGCCTGCGCTCCTCAACTAGAGAGAGAGAAAACCCATGCGCCACAACTAGAGAGCCCGTGCACCACAATAAAGCCCTCTTGCCGCAACGGAAGATCCTGCGTGCCGCAACTAACCCCCGAGGCAGCCAAATAAATTAATAAATTAAAAAAAAAAGAAATGAACTGGAGCATCTTTTCATATATTTAAAGTCTGTGTTTTCCCTTTACTGTAAACTCTGTGACAATCTGCCCATTTTTTCTATTGAGCTGTCCGTTTTTTTCTTAAAATCCACGGCACTTGAATGCCTCTTATGCCCCACACAGCGGATAGGGACGCACTTCAGGGCTCTCAGCAGTGACTGTCAGTCTCTTAAGAGAGAACGTGACTTAAAAACACTTAGTAACATGTAAGTTATGTTTATGTTTGTAAATGTATATTCCGGGGAAGAAAACCCTTTACAGGAAAGTTGTAGGGTCTGTCTGATTACCCGTTATTTTAATGACCAGTCACCCCTACCTACAAAGAATTCGGAGCACACATTTGATGTGGGTACAAAAGGACTTGATTAACCTGTGCTACGGATTTGTCACTGGCTCCACGGGGACAGGAAGACGTGGAGGACCCCAGCCTAGCGTAGGCAAGGTGGGCTTTCCCACTCCATACTTGTCTCTGCCCCTCACGGTATTCCAGGCAGAAGCTGCCGTCAGCTCTGGTTCTGACAGTTACGGGAAAAGGACGTGAGGTCACGTGGCACTTTCCCTCGGGCACACCTCGGCCTCAGCCCAGAAACTTGTGAGCCTGCCCTGGAGGCTCCATCCTTCCCGGTGGCCTCGCACGGCTCCAGAGAGTGGGGCGCCTCCCGTGAGGACCCCCGCCCGCCTCCTGGGCAGATGCTGAGTCCTCCTCCGAGCTGCCCGGGAAGGAGGTCGGCTGTGAGCCGCTGGCATCCTTGATGTGGAACTCCGAGCCGCTGTCCCTGGGTCCTCGATGAGAAGCGGCAGCTTGGGGGATCTCTGCAACAAGTGTCCGCGACCTAAACAACTGACTGCGTTTGAGGAAAGTAGGATCTTCTTCCTCAGCATAACCTCCTCAGATTTCCCCAACCTCCTGCCGGGTCGGCGAGCCTGCAAAGCCCTCAGGGCAGCCTCTCCTCTGCGCAGAGCCAGCCTCGCGCCCCCGGCTCCGCCCCCCACCCCCACCGCCATGAGCTCCAGCATCACGTGTCTAGCACCAGCCGATGTTACTGACGTTTGCTGCACGAAACGCCGACTCCGAGGCATCAGCAACACAGCTGAGCCCGGAGCGCCTTCGCCCTCAAATCCTGCAGTGACTGGGCAGGCACGCTGGCTCTCTCCCCCCGGCCCCTTCTATTTGGTTTTCTCCCCCTCCCAAATCTCAGGGTCAGTGAGGCATCCGGGCTGCATGCCGAACACCCCTCGGGCGCCCCCGCCTTACGGTTCGTGAGTGGCCCTGGTGGTAGGTTTGCCTGGTTAGAGCAGCAAATCCTTAACAACAACGAAAGGTCTTGATTTTGGCAGTTGAAGCAGTGGTTCTCGGGCTTTAGTGCACTACACCTGCTCATTGACATGCACAGAACCAGATGTCAATTTTTTTTAATTGAAATGATAATGTCCATTTTAATGTGTACAATTCGGTGTTTTTAGTATTTTAGCCCTCACCACTACCTAATGCCAGAGCATCCTCATGACGACAAGAAACCCTGTCACCATTAATCGGTCACTCCTCCACCCCCAGCCCCCAGCCCCTGGCAACCACTAACCTACCTTCTGTCTCTGCAGATTTGCCTGCTCCGGACAGTTCCTTTCTGTCCGGCCTCTTCCACTTACACCATGTTTTCAACATCCATCCGTGCTGTGTCCTGTGTCAGCACTTCATTCCTTTTTGTGGTTGCTTGTGTCCCGGTGTGTAGATGGAGCACATTTACTTATCCATTGGTCAGCTGATGGGCGGTTGTGTTATTCCCACATTTTGGCTGCTGTAAATAATGCTGCTCTGAATATTCACGTACACGTTTTTGCGTGAACCTAGGCTTTCATTTCTCTTGGAGTAACATTGCTGGATCCCATGGTAAGTCTATGTTTAACTTTTTGAGGAACTGCCCAGCTGTTCTCCACAGCAGCTGCACTATTTCTCATTCCCACCAGCAGAGTACGGGGGTCCTGAGTTCTCCACGCCCTTGCCGACACTCCTTTTTCCATTTGTTTGGTCGCAGCCCAGCTAATGGACGTAAAGTGGTACCAAGTCGTTTTGATTAGCGTTTTCCTGATGACCGATCACACTGAGCATCTTTTCAAGTGTCTATTAGCCATTTTTGTATCTTTTTTGGAGAAGTCCTTCAAATCCTTTGCCCACGTTTTAATTGGGTTGTTTGTCTTTTTGTTTTTGAGTTGTAGGAGCTCTTTATATATTCTGGACACTAGACCCTTGTCAGATATATGGTTTGTAAATTTTTTCTCATCCCATGAGCTATCATTTCATTCTCTTGATAATGTCCTTTAATGCACAGAAGAGTTTAAGTATGACAAAGCCCAGTTTATTTATTTTCCTTTTGTTGCTTATGCTTCTGTTGTATTTCAGAAACCACTGCCTACTCCAAGGCCATGAAGATTTACTCCTGCGTTCTTCTAATCAGATTCTTCCGCTCCCCAGGGTTTGTTGTAATTGCTGTTGTTTGTTTGACTTTTCTGGACGAATTAGGCAAAGTCTGTATGTTTTTGTCTTGTGTGGCCACTGATATCTCTGTCCCATTAGCTTAATGGTCAGCAAGTGACTGGACAGAGATTCTCACATGCCTGGAACAAAAACAAAAACAGACCAGTCTTTGCAGACGGGCCCTGTGTGTCAGGGCACCCTCAACACCCAGCAGGCCTGTCCCTTGCCTCCCCCTTTCGCCTCCTGCTTGTGCAGTCTGCTGGGGGCGGGGCGGGGGGAGAGCGTAGGGCCTTCTCAGGTCTCTCCTGAGCGCGCACATGGCCCCAGGAGCGAAATCTAGAGCATTCTAGATTTCGAGCAGTGTGTTGGAACATTTCCAAAGAGTCTCACTCCCCAGCCTCTTCTCCCAAGCTTTCTGGTTAGTCTATTTTTTGCCCCAACAATAATATTCATCCATTGCCTCAGCAAACATTTTCGTGGAAAGTGATTTCCACAAACTGCCCGGGTGGCCACTTTAGCCCTGGGAGAGTCCCGAGTTAGGGGAGGTAAGGCAAGCCTTCTGACGGGTCTTTCGGGGGAGCCACCAGAAGGTCCAAATAATTACGGTTCCTCCTGAATCGGGTCCACTCTCTCTTCCAGTACCAGTCCTGGTACCAGGAACGCAGGCTGTCATCTTCAAGGCGAACGCTGAGCTGAGAAGCAGGTTAAATAAAATGCTAAGAGCTCACTTTTTTCTTGGCGGTACGCGGGCCTCTCGCTGTTGTGGCCTCTCCCGCTGCGGAGCACAGGCTCCGGACGCGCAGGCTCAGCGGCCATGGCTCACGGGCCCAGCCGCTCCGCGGCACGTGGGATCCTCCGGACCGGGGCACGGACCGCGACCCCTGCATCGGCAGGCGGACTCTCAACCACTGCGCCACCAAGGAAGCCTCAGCTGTTTTTACTCAAGTGTTCCCCTGGCTGCTGCTACCCTTTGGTTACTGTCCAGAGTTCCAAAAAAGTTGATTCTGATGGTTTTTGCCGGTTTCTCATTGCTTTAATGGGGGGATGTTTGGGGGTCCTTACTGTGCAGTTTTCCAGTCCCTCAGAATTTTAAGTGTAGAGCCAGGAATATACTTTTTTTGCAGGTTCTTTTGATAATTTTGGTGCTGTTGGCCCTCAGTCTACACTTTGAGAACCAAACGGGGACTGTCCCTCCCCTGCAGATTACTGCCTAGCCAATGTCTAAGATATACTCCCTGGTAAATGGACCTTTGGAGTTTATGTCCCCGGATTGGTATCTGCCTGTTTTCTCTGCTCTGTCACTGTTGCCACAGTGTAGAGAAGTGCGTGGTGCCGAAGCGCTGACCCCGTCGTGTTAACGAGTCAAGGGGGGCCATCCTGAGCAGGATCTGGAGGAACTGAACCGCCCTCAGCGGCGTGGAAAGAACCCACGCGAGTCTCTGCAAAGGACACAGTCATCAGTGTTACTTATGGACCCTTTCTGATGTGGTTCCTGAGTCAGGGACCCTGTTTCCAAACAGATACATAGACGTTAAGGGGTGACCCAGCTCTGGGCAGAGGAAGGAATGTCAGGTGCAATTGTGGGTAAATACGCCACAAAACTTTAAATGTCCACATTCAGGACAAAAATGATTTTGTCTCAGTAACATATTTTGTGACACGTCCTTTTAACAAGTGCCAAGTAAACCAACACATTTAGGAATTCTGGTTGCTGGTCTACGCACGAGCTATGATGAGATGCTCACTGAGAAGAATATGATTTCTTTTGTGAGTTTCTTGAACCCTGGTCAAAGAATAAAACAAGTAATCATTCATATAAGAAACTCACCTGGAATCTTACCCCTGCCCAAGCATTCTTAAGAAGGCATCCGACAACGAATGCCAAAGTGTACATGCCCACCAACTAGTGTGGGTGACCCACGTTCAAAGTATTTTAAAGGGGACCCAGGCTAGCAATCCCCACACTACAGAGATATTTCCCTCCCTTATATGTTTGGAGCTGGAGCTTCATTAAGCTTTGAGGCCAGAGATCCCTTTGAGAATCTGAGGATCCTCTATTAGAAAAATGTGTACACAGACAAGTTTGCATCTAATTTTAGAAGGCTCGTAGATCCTGAAGAATTCCCATGGACAATAAATAAAGAACCTCTGGTTTAGAGAATCAAGGCAACCGAAGCATCGTGAGTTTCTCTACATCAGTGCCTCCCAAACCCAGCTGTGCAGCAGAATTATCTGGAAGCTTTTAAAAAGCAAAACAAACCTGTTTTTATTAGGGACGTTTGTAAATGTATGTAAAAGCAGAGAGAAAGTATAATGGCCCAGTGTTCTCATCACCGGGCTCCAGCAGCAGATGAAGTGTTTCTGCACACCACCTTGAGAAAGATGTGCTTAATGAAGACCCAGACCTCATTTCACGCGAATACCTCACTGTGGGCCTCTACGGGCCGAAACGCCCTGTTTTTCACGAGTGCAGTACTAGTCTCATGCCTTAAGAAGGCTTTAAAATCGTAGGTAGTGCTGGGATTTTCTTAGTTACTCTTATATGTCTTTTTATAGTTGGTTCCCTCTAATCCGAATGCAAACAACGTCCACAGGCTGCTGTGGCAGCTTGGCTGACGCTTCTTAAGGATCAATACATCCGTAGCAGTCCGTCCCCCGGCCCCCACTTGTTAACCAGCCGGAAACCCCCCAGGTCTGGCCTTGCCATCATCTCCAGAGGCAGCATCTCCAGGGCGGCCCGCCCTCCTCCCTCGTGCTGCCCCGCGTTGGCCGTGTCCCTAGTCTCCAGGCAAGAAATTAAGGCGGGTCCCTTGTAAGCGGGGCCTGCTGGAAAGCTGAGGGGCGGGCTCCTGGGACCACCTACAGGCGTCAGGGATGCAGGAGAGGAGAACCGAGCGACTGGGCCGATGGAGCCCTCGGTTTGGTTCGCTCCCCAAGCCCCAGGTCATGCGAGGGCGGGGGTGTCCCAGAGCTCCCCGGCCGGTCTACGGCCTAACGCGCGCTCCCTTCCTTCGCAGGCCCAGCCTCCGGACCCTGGTGTGGCGCATGGGGCCATGGCCCTGCTCCCCGGGCCCGCGGAGCCCCCGGGCCCCGAGCCCCCGGTTGGCGGCGGCGGCAGCGGCAGCGGCGGCGTTGGCGGGGCCCGCGCCCGGCACGTCATCATCAACGTGGGCGGCTGCAGGGTGCGCCTGGCCTGGGCCGCGCTGGCCCGCTGTCCCCTGGCGCGCCTCGAGCGCCTCCGCGCCTGCCGCGGCCACGACGAGCTGCTGCGCGTGTGCGACGACTACGACGTGAGCCGCGACGAGTTCTTCTTCGACCGCAGCCCGTGCGCCTTCCGCGCCATCGTGGCGCTGCTGCGCGCCGGGAAGCTGCGGCTGCTGCGCGGCGCGTGCGCACTGGCCTTCCGCGACGAGCTGGCCTACTGGGGCATCGACGAGGCGCGCCTGGAGCGCTGCTGCCTGCGCCGCCTGCGCCGCCGCGAGGAGGAAGCCGCCGAGGCGCGCGCGGGGCCGGCGGAGCGCGGGGGCCCCGGCAGCCCGGCCTGCGCCCCCTGGGGCCGGCGGCGGGCGGCTGGCGCGCGGCCGGCGGCGCCTGCGCGACGTGCTGGACGACCCGCGCTCGGGCCCGGCCGGCAAGCTCTTCGCCTGCGTGTCCGTGGCCTTCGTGGCCGTCACGGCGGTCGGCCTCTGCCTCAGCACCATGCCCGACATCCGCGCCGAGGAGGAGAGGGTGAGCGCGGGGCCGGGGCGACTGGGCCGGGCAGGGCTGGGGCGGCTGGGACGGAACTGGGGAGGGGCGGCGGCAGCTGGGCCGTGGGGCGCCCTCTGGGTGGTGGTCTTAGGCCCCGCGACCCCGTTGGTCGCTGAAACTGCAGGCCCTGGGCCCCCCTGCACCCGCCCAGGGCAGGTTCGCTGGGAGTGAGCCCCCGGCGCGGCTGCCCCCTCAGGCCGCCCGCTGCGCTGCCAGCAGAGGCTCCGAATTCCAGCCGATTTCAAGAACTCGGCGAGGCTGCCGGGCCAGCGGGCCTTCTCGCTGAACCGCTCTGACGGCCAGGCCTTGAGGCTTGGACAGCTTGGAGTTAAAACACGCAGTCTAGAGAGTGCTGTGTCCTAAACTCAAGTCCCGTCGTCCTGGACCACAGGGACAGGACCTCTGAATTCTTCCAGGCGCCCAGCTCTGGCACACCCAGGGCCGGCTTTGTGGAGGTGCTGGGGCTTGTTCCTGCCCCCTCTGTTGTCCCGTGAGGCAGTGGGCAGAAGTGTCATCCTGGGGTCAGGATGTCACCCAGAGCTCAGCAGCGTTTGTGCGATGCACACCCTACGGAATGTCTCGGAAACACTCGGGGAAGGCCTGAGTGGGTGTCGTGCGGGTCGGGCTTAGACGAGAGGAGATGCTGCGGTATTTGAAGGATGTGGCTTCGTGTTGCCTTCAAAGCATTGCCTGTGTTTTCTCACGGGGTGGCAGGGGCGTCCTGCCTTAACCTCCCCAGCTCCAGCTTCCAGGGGTGGCAGAGGCTCGGACTTGAACCCCACGGCCCCAGGCAGAGCAGGGCAGAGCTCATGTCAGCCTCTCCGTCAGAGCCCCTCCGCAGTCCGGGGTAGAGCCCGAGCTCGCCCGCTGCCGTCAGCTCATTATTCAGAGACACGGAGCTCTGTTCTCCTGGAACATTAGCTGTGAGCGGTCTTGACCACGAGCCTGGGGATCCTGATTGCAGATTAGATTTAAATGTAAATTTTAGGAAATTGGTTTGGCTTCTCCTTCATCGTTTGGGTGTCTGACTCCTGAGCTGTCATTTCCAGTTGTCTTAATCAGGCCCCAGCTGGGGATTCTGCTTGTAAAGACACTCGACATGTTTGGACTTCCTCAGTAGCAGTAACTCCATACAATCCGAGGGGGGAAATCACTTCCACAGGGATCAGGGAACAGAAGTTCCCTATGTCAACCAATGACAGCGTCACCGGAGGTCGAGCTGACCCTGAGAATCCTCTAGGCGTCATCTGGTCCCCACGTCACCCACCATTCACATCCGTCACCCACCTCTTCCCCATTTCCAGAAACACTGCTTCACACCACCCAGGTGCTGTCTCACCAAATCAGTCGTCAGATTAGGAAGTAAGGACCCCAGTGTCGGTGAGCACATGGTGAGTGTGGCCATGTGCTCGTGAGGGGTGCTTACGAAGCCCCGGCCCACTGCACACAGTAGGTGCTGTCACTGCCACAGGAAGGAAGAAGTTTTATGTTTCGTCAACTGTGTGTGTGTGGTAAAAAAAAAAACCATAAAATCCACCATCTTAGCCATTTTTATGTGCAGTTCAGTGGCGTTAAGTACGTTCACAGTGCTGGGCAATCATCACCACCCTCTGTTCCTAGAAATCTTCATCTTCCCAAACTGAAACTTTGTCCCCATTAAACACTAACTCCCCAGCCCCTGGAACCCAGCCTGTACCTTCTGCCTCTGTGAATTCAGCTACTTCAGGGGCTCATTTAAGTGGACTCACACAGGCAGCATCTTTCTGTGACTGTCTTGTTTCACTGAGCACAGTGTCCTCTGGGTTCATCCGTGATGCAGCAGGTGTCAGACCCCTTCCTGTTTAGGGGCTGAGTAACACTCCCGCGTATGTATCGCCTCACTTTGTTCATCCGTCATCCGCCCGTGGACACGTGGGTCGCTTCCTCCTTTTGCTGTCGGGAATAACGCTGCCGTGGACACGGCACAAACATCTGGTGAGTCCCTGCCCTCGGTTCTTTGGGGTTTATCCCAGGAGTGCACTAGCTGGATTCTGTGGTGATTCTGTGTTTACGTTTGCGGGGAGCCTCCCTGCTGTCCCCTGCAGCTGCACCCTTGACGGTCCGACCACGGAAGTTTCCAGGCACGAGGCATCAGGGATGGAGGGCATGGAATCCTTCATTATTTTCTTGTTTGTTGGGGTTTTTCCAGTAGAAATTTTTATTTTATTTTATTTACTTATTTATTGGCTGTATTGGGTCTTCGTTGCTGCACACGGGCTTTCCGTAGTTGCCACGAGCAGGGGCTACTCTTCATTGCGGTGCACAGGCTTCTCATTGCAGTGGCTTCTCTTGTAGCGCAGCACGGGCTCTAGAGCGCAGGCTCAGTAGTTGTGGCGCACGGGCTTAGTTGCTCCGCAGCATGTGGGATCTTCCCGGACCAGGGATTGAACCTGTGTCTCCTGCACTGGCAGGCGGATTCTTAACTAGTGCGCCACCGGGGAAGCCCTCCAGTAGAATTTAGCTTGAAAGTCACAAGGCTGAAGTATTATCTCTGTGTGATCTCTGATTTAATTAAGTGGCTAAAGAACTTCTTTGTGAGATTTCACGTCTTCTCTTGAAGGCTCCAGAAAGCATCCTCTGAGAGGCACAGCACCGACAGCTCCGTGGGCCTGAGGTCCTCATCCTCCATCAGTGACAAGCAGGGACGCTTCCCCAATGCACCCACGTTCTAGTTAGCACTCCATTTAAATGCACCCAATTCCCTCCTGAAAAACGATCTTGGGGGAGCAGGGAGTGTCATGAAGAATCAGAGGTGAGCTGGTACGGCTCCCTTGTCATCAGTCTGTCTGGTGACATCTCTTGTCATCTCTGGCAGCACTGGCATTGGTGGTTATTTTTGTGTGTAGGTGCAGAAAAGCATCAAGGGAGAAAAAGATTATTATCCTCCATTATTCAGGGACTCAGAGGAAAGTTGATTCCTGCTGCCAATCCATGAAATACCCCTTGAGTGGCCAGGCCCCCGCCTGGGCTGGAAGGAGGCCCCCACTGCATAGAAATCCCAGCCCCCGGCTCCAGTGTGGCCGGGACGCGGCCTTTGGGCACAGGGACCAGCTCCCTTTGCCTTCTTGTCTTGGCCCCAGGACAGACTCTGCAGCCAGACGTCCAGGTCCCCTCTGGCTGGTGACGTGGCCTGAGCCCGAGGGTGGCGGGCAGAGCTGTGCAAAGTCCCTGTGCCCCCGAGGCCGCGCAGGCACCTTGTGCTTGGGGGTGGGCGTCCCTGCGGTCCGCCCTCCCCTAGAATCCAGGCTCTTGCTGTGTCCCCTGTGTCTCCTCGGTGCCCTGGTAGTCCCTGTGCCCGGTGGTGGCTCCGTCCAGAATTTGCTCTCACGCATTGTAACTGAGTGAGACCTAGGTCTCCGCTTTTCACAGTTTATAGGAAGAAGGATGGTAAAAGCATACCCGCGGGACGAATCTTGAGGACGTTTTGCCGAATGAAACAAGCCAACTGACAGTTCAGTAGGACAAATCCTGTCTGATTCCACTCGTATGAGGCACTTAGAGCCATCAGATCCGTGGAGTCGGAGTGTGGACGGGCCGGGTGGGGGCCGCAGTGATCCGCAGGGCGCAGCCCGTCCCAAGTCAAAGCAGCTGGGGCTCCGGTGCGTCCGACCGACTCAGGAGGCCCTGAGGACCCTCGGCCAGGCGGGTCCCAGGACCCCCCCCCCCGCCACGCTTAGTGAGAGCAGGGCGGCCCCGGGCCGGGCAGACCCGGCATGGCTGCAGCAGGAAAGGCCACAGGGCCCACAGCCACACCGGGACTCCTTGCTGCTTCTTGTGCCCCCGTCGAGGTTTGGGGGGCGCCCCGGGCAGAGCCGCCCCTCCGACTCCATGGCCGTTCGGTGTCCAGGTCAGTGCGTGGGTGGGGGCCAGGTCCCCAGGAACGTCTGTGGGGCAGCCCAGGGCTGGGCTCGGCCTCGGGGTGGGACCCGCGGGACCCTCACGGCCCGTCCTCTGGCTCCTGCCGTTCTGAAGGTGACACGGTGAGCAGTTAGGCCTGCTCCTTGTTCGTGGTGGGGCCTTGATGGCTCCGGCTCCGCCGTGGACTGCGTGTGTCCCCTGCTGCCGTGAAATAAACCACCACGAACTGCCTCATGAAACGGCACGACTCGCCCTTGAGGTCCCGGTGGGACCCGGGCCTCACGTCCAGGGCTGGTTCCTGTGGAGGCTCCGGGGGACCTGTCCCCTTCCCTCATCCCTCGGCCCCTCCTCTGTCCTCCCAGCACGTCACCTGGTTCTCCTCTCCCACCACCGTCCCCTCCTCCTGATGGGCTGGAAGGACGCTGTGACGACGCTGGCCCCGTAAGCAGGTTGCTCCCGGCTCCAGCCTCGCCGTCATCCCACCCTCCATAGTCCCTTCTGCCATCAGAGGCGACGCAGCCATGGGCCTGAGGACCAGGACGTGGATGTCTTCCAGGCATTATGTGGCCGACCACCGTCATGAAAACACCCGAGGGCGAGACTCCTGCTGCGTGTCCCCAGGTCCCTGCCCCGGTCGGGGCCACGCCGGCGCTGCCAGGGAACTGTCTCCCTCCTGCACTGAGGTCTCAGCCAGGAGCCCCTTCCAGCGCTCAGCTCTGCCCTCGTGGACGCCTGTCCTCACCTTTCCGTGTCGTGTTCATAACCTCAGGCCCGGCAGACGTAAGGATCCCGCCCCTGTCTGAGGGCTTCCGAGGGTTCGAAACCCCAGGTGACATTGGAGTTGTCCATGCAAAATCTCCAGGCCCGGACGCTGGTTTTGCTTTGGAGATGAAGACAGGTGTTTGCAGGGCGAGAAGCTGGCCAGCGAGAGAAGAGGAGACCGCCACCCGGAAGCCCCGTGGAACGCACGCCAACCCTGAGTTATCTTAGCACAGCGTTCACTGTGTGTTGGCAACAGCTCTTAGGAGCGTTGCTGTGGCGTCTCGGGTGTTTACCGGGTCAGGAGCACGAAGAAGGAGCGGGGGCCCCCCCACTGCTGCACCAGTGTTCCCCCCAGACTTCTGGAGCCATGGCTGCTCTTGCCTCCGCCTGCAGGACCCAGGGGCAGGGGTTGGGGGCGTGCATGCGGGACCCGCTCTGTCCTGCCCCAGGAGGTCCCCGCGGAGTGGGCTCAGTCCCCAGTGTCTGGTCCACGGCGGGACCATCCATGTGGGAAGGAAAGGCTCCCTGGCATCCAGCGGGTCTCGTGGCCAGGCCTCAGGGCTGTCTGCTCGGCAGCCCCACCTTGTCTGCAGAGATGAAGATGAGTAATACCAAACCCCTAAACACCGTGGCCACAGAAAGTTACCGTGACTCCTGTGACCCCAAGAGTGCATTCTGAGCTAACGCACTGCCTGGTTCCTGGGAGAAACGATCACAGCGGTCACCACCCCAAGATGCCCCCCGTCTCCCCTTGGCACGCGAGCAGAAGTTTTAATGCCAGGCTCAGAAGGAGAGAGAGGGGTCTGTGCCCCCCGACCCGGTGAGGTGAGGCGGGGGGCCAGTGCTGGAGGGACGCCCCCCAGCTCCTGCGGACGGCGAGGCAGCCCCAGCTCCAGGGCTGACCCCAGACCCCACCTACAAGTCGCTGTGGGAGCCCCAAGCCAGACGGGAGGCGAGGTCCCCGACCCACTGCCTCGGGGCTCCAGTGGGCCTCTGGCCTCACTCCTAGGTTACTGGGGGCTCTGTGAAGGAGATAGAGTGTTTCTCCAGCCCTCCCCACCCCACCCCCCATCGGGCACCAGACCATCCCCGAGCCCACGATTGCTGCAGGGTAATCCATCCTCCTAAGGCTGTCGGGCGTGGTTAGGTGACCACGGGGACAGGTCGTGCCATCGGGGCCCTCCCCGTGCTGGAAGTCACGCCATGGCGCCTGCCCAGCCATCAGATGCTGAGGACAGGCCTTTGGAGCTGCTGGGAGGATGGGACAGGAGCCTCTGTTTCAGCAAACAGCTCGCAGATTCCTTCATGCGGTGGCGGCCGTCGTTGCCTGGAGACAGTGCAGAGCTTGGCTGCGTCGGGACGGGCTGCGAACCGGCCTGGGGGGAACAGCCCGTCCTCGCGCAGGCTGCGCTCAGAGCCAGCACTTCCTTTCCACGGAGGCTGGTGTTTGGCTTGCGAGTCGATTTTTTCCTTTAAGCTCGTATGATTAAATCAAGACCCACATAATTAGTTATGGATTTCATGACTGGGACTTCAAGTATTGAATTCACTAAGACATTTGGCAACAGCATCGGAAGCTGGTGACAGAGCTTCTGCTGCGTGTGGGCACAGACACACACACGTCGAGTTTGCCAGCCTGGAGCTGGGGTGAGAGCTTTGCTGCTTCCGAGCTGTGTCAGTCAGGGTTCCCGGGAGAAACAAACGGAACCAGCGCAGCGGGCTGTCTCTCCTTGGTTCTCGCCTGTGGGACCCCTGGCCCACCGTGGTGTGTGGAAGCACGGCACCGTCTGGTCACAGGCTCACAGCTGGAGGGATTTTGCCTCCGATGATTCGGCCTGGAGTCCCCCACCACCCGCCCCCGGCCAGCCTCGGATGATGTCAGGCCTTAGACTCTGGAGTTGATGCTGAAGTGATTTAGACTTTGGGGGCTGTTGGATGGAGTGCAGGGGAGAAGGACATGAACTGGCGGTGGTGGGGTGCAGAGTGCTACCGGCTGAATGTCATGTCCCCCAGATTCACATGCTGAATCCTAACGCCCAGCGTGCCGGGGCCGGGAGGCCTCTGGGGGCGACGAGGTCATGAGGGTGGAGCCCTCGCGATGGGATTAGTGTCCCCGTAACAGAGACCGCAGAGCTCCCCTGCCCCTTCGCCACGTGAGGACACAGTGAGAAGGTGCGTCCACGTACCAGGAGCAGGTCCTCAGCAGACACCGATTCTGCCTGGACCCCACGCGTCTGGCCCCAGAGCTGCGAAGGACGAACATGTGTTGTTTCAGCCCCGGCAGCAGCACTAACGGACTGCGCCAGCGGCAGAGGAGCCCCTGAGCCTGGGCTTCTTCCCAGCTCCTGGCAGAGCGCCTCCCGTCCACGACGCGTAAGAATGCTGCACTCGGGCCGCTGCCACAGGGCCGGACCATGGGGCTCTCCCACCAGCATCCGCTGGGCACTGGGGCTGCACGTGACCTCCACCTCGTCCCAGGAGGCTCCGGTCCCCACCCAGCAGGGGAAGGTGGCTTCCCTGTGGAAACGCGGCCCGTGACCCTCTGTGTCCCATCGTCACACGCATGCGAACGGACTGGTGGTGCTGTCCTGACCTGGTGGCCACAGGGCCCAGTGGAGCTGAAAGGAAAAAGGAAGGATGGAAACCGGCCAGCGGCCTCTGCTGGCACAGCTGCCCTGGGGCTGCAGGGAGGGCCCTTGTGACCCCAGGGCCCCCAGGGACTGAGCTGGGAACAGAGGCTCCCAGGACCACTGAAAACGGATAACAGGTTTGGCTGGTTTATTTTCTTGTTTGCAAAGATCTGATCCAGGAACCACCAAAATGTGGTGGCAGATATTCTGCTGTGGGCAGAACCTCATCTGAGAGCCAGACGTTCCTGGGTCAGGTGCTAACCCTGATCGTCGTTCTCTTCTGTAAAATGAGGATGATGGCTCCAAGGCTGCTGAGAAAGGCGAGGCTTTGGCCCCTCCCCCTGACGTGTCCCTTCTCCCCCCACCATGTCCCCACCACGCCACCCAGAATTGTAGTCCAAGGCCCCTAGCAGTCATTGACCGCCACGTTGGAGGGACCACTGCCTGTTTTCAAGGGAGACCCTCTTACGAGGCTCTTAGAGGCACTGGAAACCAAGCCAGATGTGCCAAGGGATAAACATGGAGCTCAGGACACTTCCCTCTACTTTCCATGTAAATTTGGCAGGAAAAACAGGGGATTTTTGTTTTGAATTTGTGCTTTAGTCTGAGGGGAAAAAAAGACTTGTGCTCAAATGCCTAGAATAGAAGCTACGAGACTCTTTTTGTTTTTTAAAGACAATTTTTTTAGAGCAGTTTAAAGTTCACAGCAAAATTGAGAGGAAGGTACAGAGATTTCCCATATGCCCCCTGCACCCCCCACCCCCAGATGCACAGCGTCTCCCAGCATCAGCGTCCCCAGAGCGTGGACGTTTGTTACAAATGATGAACCTACGCTGACACGTCATAATCACTTAAAGCCCAGGGCTTACATGAGCGTCATTCTGGGTAGTGTACGTTCTGTGGGTTTGGACAAATGTAAAATGACATGAATCCACCATAATAGCATCACACAGAATCGTTCCACTGCCCTAAAAATCCTCTGTGCACCCCGCCCCCCGCCGTATGCATCCCTCCCTCCCCTTCCCCAGGCCCTGGCACCGCTGATCTTTTTACTTTCTCCATAGTTTTGCCTTTTCCAGAAGGTCCTATAGTTGAAATCCTCTTCAGATTGACTTTTTTGACTTAGTAATATGCATTTAAGGTTTCTGCATCTTTTTTTCATGGCTTGGTAGCTCATTTCTTTTTGGCCTTGAATAATGTTCCATTGTCTGAATGCACCATAGTTTATTCATCACTGAAGGACATCCTTTGGTTGCTTCCATTTGGCAGTCATGAATAAAGCTGCTGTACGCATCTCTGTGCAGGTTTTTGTGTGAACATGAGTTTTCGTTTCCTCTGGATAAATACCAAGGAGTGCGATTGCCGGATCGTCTGGTAAAACTATGTTTAGTTTTTTAAGGAAGCCCCAAAATGTCTTCCGAAGTGGCTGCACCATTTTTGCGTTCCCGCCAGCAGTGATGAGCGTTCCTGTAGCTCCACATCCTCGCCAGCCTTTCATGCTGTCAGTGCTCTGGGTTTTGGCCATGCTAATAGGTGTGGAGTGGTGTCTCCCATGCTAATAGGTGTGGAGTGGTGTCTCATTGTTGTTTTACCTTGCATTTCCCTGATGACATATGATGTGGAGCATGTTTTCACGTGCTTATTTGCCATTTGTATGTTTTCTTTTTTTTTGAATTTTATTTATTTTTTACACAGCAGGTTCTTATTATTTATCTATTTTATACACATCAGTGTATACATGTCAATCCCAATCTCCCAATTCGTCCCACCCCCCACCCCCGCCCCCACCACTTTCCCCACTTGGTGTCCATACGTTTGTTCTTTACATCTGTGTCTCTATTTCTGCCCTGCAAACTGGTTCATCTGTACCATTTTTCTAGGTTCCATATATATGTGTTAATATACGATATTTGATTTTCTCTTTCTGACCTACTTCACTCTGTATGACAGTCTCTAGATCCATCCACATCTGTACAAATGACCCAGTTTCATTCCTTTTTATGGCTGAGTGATATTCCATTGTATATATGTACCCCAACTTCTTTATCCATTCGTCTGTCGATGGGCATTTAGGTTGCTTCCATGACCTGGCTGTTGTAAATAGTGCTGCAATGAACATTGGGGTGCATGTGTCTTTTTGAATTATGGTTTTCTCTGGGTATATGCCCAGTAGTGGGATTGCTGGGTCATATGGTAATTCTATATTTAGTTTTTTAAGGAGCCTCCATACTGTTCTCCGTAGTGACTGTATCAATTTACATTCCCACCAACAGTGCGAGAGGGTTCCCTTTTCTCCACACCCTCTCCAGCATTTGTTGTTTGTAGATTTTTCTGATGATGCCCATTCTAACTGGTGTGAGGCAATACCTCATGGTAGTTTTGATTTGCATTTCTCTAATAATTAGTGATGTTGAGCAGCTTTTCATGTGCTTCTTGGCCATCTGTATGTCTTCTTTGGAGAAATGTCTATTTAGGTCTTCTGCGCATTTTCTGATTGGGTTGTTTGTTTTTTTAAGATTGAGCTGCATGAGCTGTTTATATATTTTGGAGATTAATCCGTTGTCCGTTGATTCGTTTGCAAATATTTTCTCCCATTCTGAGAGTTGTCTTTTCGTCTTGTTTGTAGTTTCCTTTCCTTTTCAAAAGCTTTGAAGTTTCATTAGGTCCCATTTGTTTATTTTTGTTTTTATTTCCATTACTCTAGGAGGTGGATCAAAAAAGATCTTGCTGTGATTTATGTCAAAGAGTGTTCTTCCTATGTTTTCTTCTAAGAGTTTTATAGTGTCCAGTGTTACATTTAGGTCTCTAATCCATTTTGAGTTTATTTTTGTGTATGGTGTTAGGGAGTGTTCTAATTTCATTCTCTTACATGTAGCTGTCCAGTTTTCCCAGCACCACTTATTGAAGAGACTGTCTTTTCTCCATTGTATATCCTTGCCTCCTTTGTCATAGATTAGTTGACCATAGGCGTGTGGGTTTATCTCTGGGCTTTCGATCCTGTTCCATTGATCTATATTTCTGTTTTTGTGCCAGTACCATGTTGTCTTGCTTACTGTAGCTTTGTAGTGTAGTCTGAAGTCAGGGAGTCTGATTCCTCCAGCTCCGTTTTTTTCCCTCAAAATTGCGTTGGCTGTTTGGGGTCTTTTGTGTCTCCATACAAATTTTAAGATTTTTTGTTCTAGTTCTGTAAAGAATGCCACTGGTAATGTGATAGGGATTTCACTGAATCTGTAGATTGCTTTGGGTAGTACAGTCATTTTCACAATATTCATTCTTCCAGTCCAAGAACATGGTATATCTCTCCATCTATTTGTGTCATCTTTGATTTCTGTCATCAGTGTCTTATTGTTTTCTGCATACAGGTCTTTTACCTCCTTAGGTAGGTTTACTCCTAGGTATTTTATTCTTTTTGTTGCAATGGTGAATGGGATTGTTTCCTTAATTTTTCTTTCTGATCGTTCGTTGTTAGTATATAGGAATGCAAGAGATTTCTGTGCATTAACTTTGTATCCTGCAACTTTACCAGATTCATTGATTAGCTCTAGTAGTTTTCTGGTGGCATCTTTAGGATTCTCTACGTATAGTATCATGCCATCCACAACGGTGACAGCTTTACTTCTTCTTTTCCAATTTGTATTCCTTTTATTTCTTTTTCTTCTCTGATTGCTGTGTCTAGGACTTCCAAAACTATATTGAATAATGGTGGTAAGAGTGGACATCCTTGTCTTGTTCCTGATCTTAGAGGGAATGCTTTCAGTTTTTCACCATTGAGAATGATGTTTGCTGTGGGTTTGTTGTATATGGCCTTTATTATGTTGAGGTAGTTTCCCTCTATGCCCACTTTCTGGAGAGTTTTTATCATAAATGGGTGTTGAATTTTGTCAAAAGCTTTCTATGCATCTATTGAGATGATCATATGGTTTTTCTTCTTCAATTTGTTAATATGGTGTATCACATTGATTGATTTGCATATATTGAAGAGTCCTTGCATCCCTGGGATAAATCCCACTTGATCATAGTGTATGATACTTTTAATGTGTTGGATTCTGTTTGCTAGTTGTTTTTTTTTTTTGCAGTATGCGGGCCTCTCACTGTTGTGGCCTCTGCCGTTGCAGAGCACAGGCTCCGGACACGCAGGCTCAGCAGCCATGGCTCACGGGCCCAGCCACTCCGTGGCATGTGGGATCTTCCCGGACCGGGGCATGAACCCGTGTCCCCTGCATCAGCAGGCGGACTCTCAACCACTGCGCCACCAGGGAAGCCCTGTTTGGTAGTACTTTGTTGAGGATTTTTGCATCTGTATTTATCAGTGATATTGGTGTGTAATTTTCTTTTTTTGTAGTATCTTTGTCTGGTTTTGGTATCAGGATGATGGTGGCCTCATAGAATGAGTTTGGGAGTGTTCCTTCCTCTGCAGTGTTTTGGAAGAGTTTGAGAAGGATGGGTGTTAGCTCTTCTCTAAATGTTTGATAGAATTCACCTGTGAAGCCATCTGGTCCTGGACTTATGTTTGTTGGAAGATTTTTAATCACAGTTTCAATTTCATTACTTGTGATTGGTCTGTTCATATTTTCTATTTCTTCCTGGTTCAGTCTTGGAAGGTTATACCTTTCTAAGAATTTGTCCATTTCTTCCAGGTTGTCCATTTTATTGACACAGAGTTGCTTGCAGTAGTCTCTTATGATGCTTTGTATTTCAGCGGTGTCTGTTGTAACTTCTCCTTTTTCATTTCTAATTTTATTGACTTGAGTCCTCTCCCTCTTTTTCTTGATGGGTCTGGTTAAAGGTTTATCAATTTTGTTTACCTTCTCAAAGAACCAGCTTTTAGTTTTATTCATCTTTGCTATTGTTTTCTTTGTTTCTGTTTCATTTATTTCTGCTCTGATCTTTATGATTCCTTTCCTTCTACTAACTTTGGGTTTTGTTTGTTCTTCTTTCTCTAGTTCCCTTAGGTGTAAGGTTAGATTGTTTATTTGAAGTCTTTCTTGTTTCTTGAGGTAGGCTTGTATTGCTATAAACTTCCCTCTTAGAACTGCTTTTGCTGCATCCCGTAGGTTTTGGATCATCGTGTTTCATTGTCATTTGTCTCTAGGTATTTTTTGATTTCCTCTTTGATTTCTTCAGTGATCTCTTGGTTATTTAGTAACGTGTTGTTTCGCCTCCATGTGTTTGTGTTTTTTACATTTTTCGCCCTGTAATTGATTTCTAATCTCATAGCGTTGTGGTCAGAGAAGATGCTTGATATGATTTCAATTTTCTTAAATTTACTGAGGCTTGATTTGTGACCCAAGATGTGATCTATCCTGGAGAATGTTCTGTGTGCACTTGAGAAGAAAGTGTAATCTGCTGTTTTGGGATGGAACGTCGTATAAATATCAATTAAATCTATCTGGTCTGTTGTGTCATTTCAAGCTTGTGTTTCCTTATTAATTTTCTGTCTGGATGGTCTGTCCATTGGTGTAAGTGGGGTGTTAAAGTCCCCCACTATTACTGTGTTACTGTCGATTTCCTCTTTTACAGCTGTTAGCAGTTGCCGTATGTATTGAGGTGCTCCTGTGTCGGGTGCACATATATCTATACTTGTTATATCTTCTTGGATTGATCCCTTGATCGTTATGAAGTGTCCTTCCCTGTCTCTTGTAACATTCTTTATTTTAAGGTCTATTTTATCGGATATGAGTATTGCTACTCCAGCTTTCTTTTGATTTCCATTTGCATGGAATATCTTTTTCCATCCCCTCACTTTCAGTCTCTGTGTGTCCCTAGGTCTGAAGTGGGTCTCTTGCAGACAGCATATAGATGGGTCTTGTTTTTGTATCCATTCAGCGAGCCTGTGTCTTTTGGTTGGAGCATTTAATCCATTCACGTTTAAGGTAATAATTGATATGTATGTTCCTATTACCATTTTCTTAATTGTTATGGGTTTGTTTTTGTAGGTCCTTTTCTTCCCTTGTGTTTCCCACTTAGAGAAGTTCCTTTAGCATTTGTTGTAGAGCTGGTTTGGTGGTGCTGAATTCTCTTAGCTTTTGCTTGTCTGTAAAGCTTTTGATTTCTCCATTGAATCTGAATGAGATCCTTGCCAGGTAGAGTAATCTTGGTCGTAGTTTCTTCCCTTTCATCACTTTAAATATATCACGCCAGTTCCTTCTGGCTTGTAGAGTTTCTGCTGAGAAATCAGCTGTTAACCTTATGGGAGTTCCCTTGTATGATATTTGTCGTTTTTCCCTTGTTGTTTTCAATAATTTTTCTTTGTCTTTAAGTTTTGTCAATTTGATTACTATGTGTCTCGGCGTGTTTCTCCTTAGGTTTATCCTGCCTGGGACTCTGCACTTCCTGGACTTGGGTGGCTATTTCCTTTCCCATGTTAGGGAAGTTTTCGACTATAATCTCTTCAAATATTTTCTTGGGTCCTTTCTTTCTCTCTTCTCCTTCTGGGACCCCTGTAATGCGAATGTTGTTGCGTTTAATCTTGTCCCAGGGGTCTGTTAGGCTGTCTTCATTTGTTTTCATTCTTTTTTCTCTATTCTGTTCTGTGGCAGTGGATTCTACCATTCTGTCTTCCAGGTCACTTATCCGCTCTTTTGCCTCAGTTGTTCTGCTATTGATTCCTTCTAGTGTAGTTTTCATTTCAGTTACTGTGCTGTTCTTCTCTGTTTGTTTGTTCTTTAATTCTTCTAGGTCTTTGTTAAACATTCCTTGCATTTTCTCGATCTTCACCTCCATTCTTTTTCCGAGGTCCTGGATCACCTTCACTATCGTTACTCTGAATTCTTTTTCTGGAAGGTTGCCTATCTCCACTTCATTCAGTTGTTTTTCTGGGGCTTTATCTTGTTCCTTCGTCTGGTACGTAGCCTTCTGCCTTTTCATCTTGTCTATCTTTCTGTGAATGTGGTTTTCGTTCCACAGGCTGCAGGACTGTAGTTCTTGCTTCTGCTGTCTGCCCTCTGGTGGATGAGGCTGTCTAAGAGGCTTGTATAAGTTTCCTGATGGGAGGGACTGGTGGTGGGTAGAGCTGACTGTTGCTCTGGTGGGCAGAGCTCAGTGAAACTTTAATCCACTTGTCTGCTGATGGGTGGGGCTGGGTTCCCGCCCTGTTGGTTGTTTGGCCTGAGGCAACCCAACACTGGAGCCTACCCAGCTCTTTGGTGGGGCTAGTGGCAGACTCTGGGAGGGCTCACGCCAAGGAGTACTTCCCAGAACTTCTGCCGCCAGTGTCCTTGTCCCCAAGGTGAGCCACAGCCACCCCCCGCCTCTGCAGGAGACCCTCCAACACTGGCAGGTAGGTCTGGTTCATTCTCCCCTGGGGTCACGGTTCCTTCCCCTGGGTCCCGATGCACACACTACTTTGTGTGTGCCCTCCAAGAGTGGAGTCTCTTTCCCCCAGTCCTGCTAAGTCCTGCAGTCAATTCCCACTAGGCTTCAAAGTCTGATTCTCTAGGAATTCCTCCTGCCGTTGCCGGACCCCCAGGTTGGGAAGCCTGACGTGGGGCTCAGAACCTTCACTCCAGTGGGTGGACTCCTGTGGTCTAAGCGTTCTCCAGTCTATGAGACACCCACCCAGCAGTTACGGGATTTGATTTTATTGTGATTGCGCCCCTCCTGCCGTCTCACTGTGGCCTCTCCTTTGTCTTGGACGTGGGGTGTCTCTTCTGGTGAGTTCCAGTGTCTTCCTGTCGATCACTGTTCAGCAGGTAGTTGTGATCCCCGTGTTCTCGCAAGAGGGACTGAGCACACGTCCTTCTACTCTGCCATCTTGAACCAATGCCCTGTATGTTTTCTCTGCTCCCATATTTACTGTGAGAACCTCATCGAACTCCTGGTGGTTAATCTCACAGTATTGAGGGCCTCCCTGACAGGGTCCCCTGGAGTTTCTGACTCTCAGACTTGTTCACACTGAGCCTCCAGCAATTGAAAAATCACAGTCGGGTTTTCCTGCCTGGCACCGGTTCCCATGGCAGCTTCGAGTCTCTGCCCCAGGAAGCTGGACTCCCTGCGTTCACCCGTCTGTCTCTCCAGTCCTTGGGGGGCAGTGATTTGCCCTGTGACCTCACCTCTCTTACGGCCCAAGAAGAGGTGTTGACTCTTCAGTCTGTTCAGCTTTTCAGTTGTTGTTTGGAGGGAGCAGCGACTGCCAAGCTCTTGACGTGCAGAACTGGAAGCCGGTCCCAAGGTTCTCTGTGTCATAATCTAGCCAAGGCCTTTGGTTCACCTTCTCTGTCACCGGAAGAGGCAAAACTGGGTGTTGGTTAAGTTCTCAGACTTAAATGCAGACCAGGGCTCCCGCCCCAGCTCTGGTAACCCACTGCTGAAGACCTGACAACACTTCCATGTCCTTTCAGAGCCAAAGTTTCCTCGTCTGTGAAATGCAGACACGTCAGAGCTGCTGAGGTTAAACTGAATAATGCTTGGAAACTGCTGTGGACGGTGCTTTGCACACAGAATTCAGTGACAGCTTTTTACCCTTTTGCAAACAAGATGCTAAAGCACGTGCGGGATACGGGGTGGGCGGCGGCGACGAGGCCGCGTCCAGGCACTGACTCTCCTTCTCCAGACACTGGTTTCTGTAAACGACACAGCGGGAGTTGTCGGTCCGCAGTGGGAGCAGAGGGAAAGCCAGGCCGAAGGGGCAGCTGGGGAATCAGACGACCGGCCCCTGCATGGCTGTCAGCAGGTGCCCCATCGCACTCAGGATGTGACCCGGGCCCAGGGCGGGGGCCTCCGTCTCCCCAGCTGGTGTGGAGACCACGGGGCAGGGCGACTGGGAAGCCGCTGTGCCAGGAAACAGCCCTCTGGTCGCTTCCCCACCCTCCCTCCTGGTGCCACCGGGGGTCCCCATGCCATCTCCGCACCCCAAGTCTGCACTGACCCCCTCCGACCTCCAGGGGAGAGACTGGCCACTGCCCTCGGCTTCAAGTGAGGAGGCCTGAGTCCTGGTCTCCCGACACAGCCGCCTCGATCGGGCCCTCGGACAGTCTCTCGCTCCAGGACAGAGTGGGGAGAGAAGCGGACAGAGAAGAAAGCGGTGGAGCCCAGCGGGCCTCCCTGAGCCCGTCCCCCACCCAGCCCGTCCCCACTGAGGCCCCTCCCTGGGCCCAGGCAGGGGGGATGGGCGTCACCTTGTGTTGCAGTCAGTGCCAGGGGACCCCGTGCCCCGCTCCTCCACGGCAGCTGGTGTCGGGGCAGCTGTGAGAACATTGAACGTGCCTGGAAATGAGTGGGGATCAAGGGTGTCTCCCAGTGTACGTGAGGCCTTTTTAAAAGCTGTTTAAGGCAGCAGAATTCATCCAGCACCAGCCAGTTAGCGGGAACAGACCTGAGCACATAACACGAAGGAATTTTTTAATGAGAAGACGTTAACTGTTGTAATTCAGCAAACTGGCTGTTCTCAGAACCCCAAATTCTAATTTATCAATGCCCATAAGATCTTCGGTGAGTGAGGGTCAGGGTTACTCCAGTGGGTCGGCTTTGTTTGTGAAATCCCCACAGTGGCAGCTCCTAGGGAAGCGGGCTGTGCCCCAAGGAGCAAGGTCTCAGTGGAGACTGGGGGGATTGGGAGAGCTGCTGTTTTCTGATGTGACCTGGCAATGAGCATCTTGAGAAATAAACTCTGAGGTCCTGTGAGAACGGCCACGTGGGCTCAGCTGGGTGCAGAGCTGGGAGAAAACAGCCACCACACCGCAGATCCTGCCCCGGACGCGGTCAGCCAGGCCCCTCGCCCGCCCAGCGCGCCTGCCCAGACGGCCTGTCCCTCTGCTCCCACCGGCCTGACGCGTACCCACGCTTCAGAGTGTTCTCCTGGTTGTAAACGTGCTGCTCCTTCTTTACGGAAGCGTGGCAGGTACAGAGCCGTGTACAGAACAAAGTGAAAATCAAATGAGAGGTGGCTGCTGAAGCCTGAACGCATTTCACTGCCTCTGTTCCCGAAGCCTCTTCATGAAACTGTAAACGTGGTACAGTAGTGCATTGTAGCCACTTGGCTCCCGTAACAGTAACGTCAAAGCGGTCCTGTTATTTGGTCATTTTAAGCGCTCCCTCCCTGCAGCTCTCGTTTCCAGCCCTTCCTATCACATCTGCTAACGGATCTCCCACCGCTCGACCACTCTGCTCATTAGGTCCTCAGCTGTACCCGTCGGGGGCGGGGCTGTGAGCCCACGCCCCGAACGCTGCCCCAAGGGGCCCTTGCGATGCCTTCGTGGGCTCCAGCCCCTGGACCCTGGGCCCGGCCAGTTCTGGGCGACCTGATAACAGTTTGCCTGGCTTTTTACGTTTGCATTCGCTCACTACAGGCTGTCCTCTCTTCACATCTCCACCTGCATCTGCGCTTCCGACGATTTCCTTCTTCATCCACCTGCCTTGGGTTGTTTGTTCTTGATTCGGTGTGTGCGTTGCGGACATTCCCCCGGTGTGATGACACACATCTACTGCCCCCCTCCTGAGCGAGAGGGGCTGCCAGCCTCCGGCCGGGGTCCCCCGCCGTGCACGCCCCCGCTCAGCCTTCCCTGCCCGCCTGACCCTCCGTCCTCTGCCCCAAGGATGTCCGTGCAGTGTTGGCACGGCCCTGGGTCCTGCAGAAAACCTTGGCTGGTCCTGCGGGTCCACAGCGCTGCCGCTGCTGCGGTGGCCATGATGGGCAGGGCCCCTGCCCCTGGCCCTGTGCATTTGTGCCTTTAGCTGCCAGATGGACATGCTGAGGTCGGCAGGGAGGGGCTGCTTTCCCAGGAAAAATCACCTCCTGCTGAAGCCAGTCAGAAAGCGCACGGAAGCCAGGGCACGAGGGCCCTTCTGGTCGGCAACAGGAGCCGCCTCCTGCCCGGGTCACAGGAGCCGGAAAGCGTCGTGGGGCGAGCGCCCTGTGCGTAGCATCTCGGAGGGGCCGCGACTGAACCCAGCAGCCAGGAGGGTGCGATCAAGTCGCTGCTGCCAAGGGCTCTAAGGGGGATTCGCACAACTGTGCGTCAGGGGTGCCGCACGGACAGGTGGGACCAAGCCCGGCACGGGACAGAGAGGAGGAAGCACGCCTGTTTCCCTGGAAAGAGCACGCCCACCCCTGCAGGAGGGCTTCCCTAGGAACAAGGACTAAGCTTGGTGAGCAAACGAAGGGCAGCGCCTGCCCACTTCGTGCTGTTGCCTGTGACTCAGATGGAATTCCGGTTCCTGGCAGGGGACTGTTTTCCCCTGAGACGGACACCCTCTTCACTAATTCATGGGCGGCGGCGCTGTCTGTGACCATGTCGTTCGTTGTGTCTGTGGCTCACGTGGGTCGCTCCCGCGAGGATGGCGGGGCCCTGGGGGCAGGGTGCCCAGCGCTCACACTCAACGACCTGGTGGAAGGGATGAGTGAACACCCTGTAGCTCAGACATGCTCGCAGCTGTGAGCACTGAGCGACCTCACTCCTCGGGGCACCGAGTGTCAAGATGCTGGTGGCTGCGGTTCTGTCTGGTTCTTGAACCCCTCCAGCATTTGGGCCGGCACGTCGTTCCCAGGAGGGACCAGAAGATGCGGGTGGGTCCAACGGGAAGACAGGCTCATTCCAGCCAGGCAGAGGGTGGAGTACTTCGTAACCAAGGTGTCTTCATTTCTTTCCGTGGGACCCCACAAAACTGGTTCGTGGGCTGTTGCCAGGAAAGTGAACTGACAGCGCTGCTTCAGGGCAGACAATTCGAAATGAGTACATTCATTATTTCTATGTAAATGACTGTTTGATCTTTTTAACCATTGGTTCTCTTAAGTGGATTTAATATTCCTTCCCCTAATTATCCATTTGTACTACAAGAGCCTGTTACCGTAGGTAACCGGAAAAAATAAACCTCAGTTCAGCTCAAACTATTATAAATTTGGAGTTGGTGAAATGAGTTCATAAGTGTTTTCCTTAAGGTACTTATTACGGGCGGCACGAGGGAGATCCGCGCGCGAAGCTGTTAACGAGCGACCAGCTCAATGAGTGAGGACGAGCCCTTTACCCTTCCAAGTGTCCCGTCTGTGACGGGGTGGCTTCGTGACCCTGCTGGTGCCCCAGCTGCGGGCCACAGCTTGGCTTCGCTGTTTTGCCAGACACAAGGTCCGCGGTGGATGGATGGAGGGACGAGAATCTGTCCAGAGCACACACAGGCAGCAAAGGGACGTGAGCATTTTAAGGGTCTAATCGCACCCTAGATAAACACAGGGGGAGCCTGCAAGCCTCGGGGTCTTCGGTGGAACGCTCCCTGGGGTTGGATCCCTCAGGCTGGCGACAGCCGTTCAGGCCGAGCTCAGCGCTGCCCTCGCAGTTACGAGTCCCGCCCGCCGCAGCCCAGCCCCTGTTCCTCTCCTCGCCCTCACACCTGGGTTTATCTACGGAGAGTGGTTGCACGCAGTCTAATAGGGGCAGCAGGCGCCTTAGCAGGACGAATGCCGCTGAATCTTTGATGCTCTGAAATGAGAACGAAGCAGGGGCTGGAGGTGCAGCCAGACCAGGCCTCTGCTGCCCCCCTGCCGGCCCACCGAGCCACTGGCCACCCCTCAGCCTCTGTTACTGAAGAAACCCGGCCGGCTGTTTATTTTCACTAGGAAATCAAAGCAGGGTCGGTGTTGAGTGAGGGCCGGGCCGTGGAGGCCACACCTTCCGAGAACAGTTCCAAAACCACTTGGTGTCCAGAAGCCCCTGGTGTGGAGCCAGCCTGACCTGTCCCCTGTGCTCCCACTGTCCCGACGGTGCTGCTTCCGGCCGCCTGGCCCCCCCACAGAGCCCTGAGCCCGGGAGCGGGTTTGGGGTGCAGCCGCGTAGGGTGTGGGAGAGCCTGCCATGACCGACCTCAGCCATCCCGCACCCCGCCGCGGGCACCTGGACGAGCGCTCTCGACGGGTGGAGTCCCACCGGCCGGCATCGGGACCCCGACGCAGCCGCCGCTCCAGCTTTTCACCTGCAAAGCCTGGCGGCCGATGGGCCCATGGTGAGGGCAGCTTCCACATGGTGCCTCGGCCTTCGGAGGAGGAGAGGCCTGTTGGGAAAAGAAGCCCACGGCAAAGACGGGCAAAGGTGGAGCTTGAAGGAAACAGGAGACCCCAAGGGGCCTCACTGGTCCCTGTGGAGGCCCGAGGGGAAGGGCCACGTCCACAGAGCCAAGAGGGGTGAGAGCGGCCCTGAGATGTAATCGCAGCGCCTGGTTGGAAGGGTTGGCGCTCGTCTAGGGGGTGCTGAGAGACGACGTGGAGAGGTCGGGGGAGGGAAGGAGTCAGGGGTCGAGCCAGGAGGGCAGCCGTCACTGGGAGGAGATCACGATGAGCAGACAGAGAGGAGGACATGGGGACCCCCCGAGTCTCTGGGACGCGAGGGCCCGGGTCCTAGGTTGACCAGCCCCGAGAAGATAGCCGAGGACTTCCGCGAGACAGGGAATCGTGATGGGTGAACTGTCAGTCCCCACGGCGCCGGACCTCAGGCGAGGGAGCTTGGGGCAGACCTCGGGGTGGAGTGGGCCTGGGGGTGGCCCTCAGATGGACCTCGAGGAGGAACTCTGGGTGGCCTCGGGGTGGCAGGCTCGGGAGGCCCAGCTGGCCATGTTCGGGTTCCGACCTCTGCCAGCTACACGGTCCCTTCGGTTGGAAATGCATTGACTGAGGTTTAAGCACTTCTCCCTGTCAGTGCTAACTTCACCAGCAACACTGAAAGCTTGGACGTGATGGGGCAGCCCCGTCAAACTTCCGAGTGGAAATGGACTTTCTGCCCATCGCCTACATCAGGCCAGAGCAGTCAAGCATGGAGGTGGAGTCAGGACTCTCCAGACATGCAAAGGCTCAAAGACGTACCCGCCGCGTACCTCCTCTCAGGGGGGTACCAGAGGATGCGCTTTGGCAGGAAAATGGAGTAAACTTAGGAGGAGACACCGCGCATCAAGGTGGACGGAGAGCCCCAGAGAGGAGCTGAGAGCCGCTGCGGACCACAGGGCACAGCAGGAGGGCAGAGGCCCCTGCAAGGGGAGGCAGGCCTTGGAAAGGAAACAGGACCGTCCGGTGTGTTTTCAATCTGGAGAAAATACACCATGATTTACAGCAAGCTAAGCAACTTTAGAACGGGGCCATAAAACTTGAGGGAAAAAAGAAAACATTTTATGAGGGAAAAAGATGTAATGCAGTGTAGCCCACAACCTGGCTCGGCAGTGAAGCACCTCCACCTTATCTTAGTAGCTCCAGATTTTACCTCAAAGCGTGACAGCCCTGTTTCTAGAGGAAAGGGATCATGGATGTGGTGGGGATGGTGTCAGAGAACCGAATCCTCAGCTACACAAAGTCATAGAAATGTGTACAGTTACTCCATCAATAAGCCAGCTAAGCACGTTACTTAAAAGTATGGAAGTAACTGTAGCAGAAGGAACAGTTGAGAACTCCTGCCCCTGGGAGATGGGTCGTGGTAGGAATACTGTTTCTTCCTTTATAAGGCTATCTTTTTTGGTTCGTAAAACAAAAATAATTAAAAACATGTTCAGTCACCAAAACTCATTCAAGAAGGAGTAGATAACCTTATGCTGATTACAGAAATTTAATTCATAGTTTAAAACCTTCCGAAAAGAGAACTCCAGTCCCAGATGGTTTCACTGGTGAATTCTACCAAAAGTTTAAGGAAGAAATGATACCAGTCCTGCACGATCTCTTGCAGAAAGTAGACACTTCCAGGATTATCCTGGCACCAAACCAGACAAAGACGCCAAGGAAAGAAAAAAACCGCAGACCAGTGTCTCACATGAACATAGATGCAGAACTCCAACAAAATGTTACTAAACCAAGTACGGCAATGTATAAAAAGGGGACCCGCACACCATGACTAAGCGGAAATTTCAGGAAAGCAAGCCTGATTCAACTTCTGAGAATCAATCAGTGTAATTTACAGTATTAACACAGCAAAGAGGAAGAGCCATCTGGGGCTTCCCTGGTGGTGCAGTGGTTGAGCGTCCGCCTGTCGATGCAGGGGACACGGGTTCGTTCCCCGGTCCGGGAGGATCCCACATGCCGCGGAGCGGCTGGGCCCGTGAGCCATGGCCGCTGAGCCTGCGCGTCCGGAGCCTGTGCTCCGCAACGGGAGAGGCCACAGCAGTGAGAGGCCCGTGTACCGGAAAAAAACTAAAAATAAAAAAAAATAAGAAGAGCCATCTGGTCATCTCAATAGATGTCGAGAAAGCGTTTGACAAAATTCAATACCCATTCACGATTAAAACAAAAACATTCAATTCTAGAAATAGAGGGAATTTCTTTAACCTGGTGGAGAACACCTATTTTAAAAAACCTACAGCTGATGACCTGCGTAAGGAGAAAGATAAATGACAATGCTTCCTCCCTGCCATTGGGAATAAAGCCTATTTATTCAGCATCGTTCTGTAAGTCCTCCTCTGTGCAGTGAAGCAAGAAAAAGAAAGACAAGTATGTGATGGGAAAGGAAGCAGCGAAACTACGAACACACAAAAAATCCCAGGAAATCCACCAAAAAGCCTGTAGAATGAATGAGTGAGTCAGCACCCCCCAGGTGTTATCTATCCGAGAGAAATGAAAGTGTGTCTCCACGAAAGCCCCCCAGCTGCTTGCATCAGCCCCAGACTGGAAAGCACCGCCATGCACACCCACGGATGCAGGGGTAACTGGCACATCCATGCAACAAGCCGTCAGCAATAGAGAACAAAGCAGCACGAGTCTCAGGATACGACGTGGGAAAAGCAGACTCGAAAGTCTACACGCGGCGTGAGTCCGTTTATGAGGCGTCTGGAAAAGGCAGAGGGATCCGTGGTTGCCAGGTTGGGGTGGGGGCGGCCTGGCTGTAAAGAAGCGGTGCGGGGGCCTAGGGGTTGGTAGCGGTGGCCCCGCAGCTCCACCCCCGGCCTCACCGGAGTGCGTATCCTTCCGCGTCAGCCTGTGGGCACGTGTCTTACAGTCCCTGAGAACCCACTCCCCAAACGGGCTTTCCAGGTCGAAGGGTGCGGACCCTTGAAGGCTTTTCAGATGTATCTGTGAGACGTTCGTGCCGGTATATACTCTGCCCAGTGTTCTGGGCTCCTCTCGATCCTTGGCCTGGGGCAGGGGCCCCCGTGACCCCGGCCTGGTGGGGAAGTGGGTGAATCATGGAGCTCCTGAGGCGAACAGCTCAGCAATTTCTGATAAACATGAATACGTTCTTGTCTGCCAGCCCGAGGCTGCCACAGCCCTGGAGGAACGCTGGCGGTTCCATTTGGTTGGTTTCTCGGTGACGGTGGCTAATAGCGTTCACGTAAGGTTTGCAGTCCGGCACGGAATCTGATGTGCGGCCTCGACATTTCTGGATGTGCGGGGACATGGACGGTGTGGCCACACAGCCCACTGCCCTGCGTCCACGTCTGTGGTCAGCTCAGACTCGACGCCGCGGTGACAGAGCTGCTTCCTTGGGGGCAGCCGGCCTTTGGTTCTTGAGTCACAGGTAATTGAAGGATGCCCAGTGACCCTTTCGGAAGGAGAGGGGAGGAACCCAGCGCCCAGGGCAACGCCTGCTGGAGCATCACGCACAGACTCTCAGGCTGGTACCGAGATCCCGTCCGGGGGAGGGGGCGCGGCGTCCTGTGGCCTTTCCCTGGGAAGGGAAGTCTCCCGTGGGACCAGGCAGGACCCAGGGCCCTGGGGGAGGTGGCGGTGCCTCACGGGAGCCCTGGCGGAGCCCATGAGCGGCACCAGTGCAGGCTGTGCCGGGGGAGCTGCAGCCTGGGGAGAAGGCCCTGCCTCCAGTGCTGGGGGCCCTGCCCACCCCCATCCAGCTGCCACCTCAGCCCCACAGCTGTGCTTCTGGCCTCCTGCCCTAGAGGACGACCGGGCCACCCCAGGGCTCCGCAGCCGCCGAGGCCAGTTCTGGGCCACCCGCACCTCCCTGTCCCTTCTCCCCGCTCCTCAGGAACCCCCTTGACTGTGCGGGACCCTCCCTCCCACCCCCAGCCCGGCTCTTGCACCCCCAGTGAGAACCCCCCGCACCTGGTCCCGGTGAGTGGCGGGCCTGCGATGGTCACGCGTGGTCCAGCCTGCGGAGCCCAGGGGTTCCTTACAGCAGATGCTGCGCCCTCAGCTCCCCGCACCCACGGGTGGCCGGAGGCGGAGGGGCCGAGAGGGGGTCAGGGCTCCAGTGTGGTAGCGGCCCAGCCAGAGAAAGGGGCTCTGGGTCCTGGGATTCCCTTTGCTGCTCCTTTGTTTCCTCTGTGGAGCCGAAAGGTGCTTGTGATTCTGAAGGGGGAGCCCTTTCCCTGGGCTCTGGGGGTCGCTGGTCCATTTGAGTGGCTCTGGCACGTTCCAGGCCGTCTTCCTGGGGTCAGAGGTGGCCCTGCGGTTCTCATGGGAACACCCCCGGGGGACGCGAAGGGTGGTGTGGAGGTGAGAGGGTCCCACCCACCGAGACCAGACACGGAGGTCCCCCACTGCCCGCGACCGTCCCAGGGTGTAGGGTCCACCTTCTCTCCCTCCAGAAACGATCGCTCCGGAGTCTCCGTGTCCCCCACAAGCCCCTGAGACCCGAGCCCTCCCCTCCCACCCCGACAGCTGAGGGGGGCGGCAGCCGTTAGCAGACGCCCCGTCCGGCCCCGATAGTCAGCCCTCGGAGGGAGCGGAGGGCACGAAGAGCAGACGACTGGGGCCCCCAGCCTCGAGCCGGGCAGGCGGGGTGTGAAAGGTCCTCTCGGCTCGGGCAGGGGCGGCGTCGCCCCGCGGCCGGCGCACAGCAGCCCGTGCGGGGCAGCTATGGCCTAATTACCGGCGTCAGTGAAAGTGCAGGCAGTGGGGCCTTCAGAAGTGGGTGAACCAGCGAAACATAGATTTACCGCTGACCCAGTTTTGGCCAAATAGGCCAGATGTGTCAAATTATGATAAATCAGCGTCATTTTCTGGACTAAAAGTTCCAGAAAGAGCTGCCTCCAGTGAACCTCCTGGCTGGTCCTGAAGGGGGTGAGGGGAGGCGCTCACAGTACGTGCCTCTTCCCGGACCCACCGGATGGGTCTGGCTCCAGGCCGGAGCGCTGAGGTCGCTCCTCCAGCACGGGGCGGGCGGACTGGGGGACCTTTGTCCCTCCCCGCCACCAGCACACGTGGCCGCAGCCCACCTGAAAGGGGGCCAGCGGCTGCACTTGGCCCAGGGATGACGGGGGACCCAGAGCCCCAGGTCGGCCTGGACGAACGGGCGTCGTCGGGGGTGCTCCTGGGGCGGTGGGTCACGGGACCCCCAAGCACCCCTTGGGCTGAGGTCATCAGAGTCCCGAGCAGGTGAGGCAGGTACGACCTGGGGCTCCACCTTCCTCTCCCGCTCACTGACCAGCAGGTCCCCTTCCCCCACCCAGGTTTCCAACCCTGTCAGTCCCCGCGGCCCCAGCTGCGTCTTCCTGCCTAAATCCTGGAGCTGCTCTGTCCTAAGGCCCCAGGCCCAGCGGGACACCCCTGCTGGCTCCTGTCCAGGGCCCGTGCCAGGTGGTCAGAGGCCCGGGGCATCAGCGCTGCCTGGGAGGTGCTGTAACCTCTCAGAGCCGGACAAGGGTGTGCCCCAGGCTCACCCTCAAAGCTTGGAGCGCCCACCCCCCCACACACACACACCCCCCCCCCCCCCGCTGCTCGGGAGTGGACTCGGCTTTTCCACCTGTGCGCCCCACGAGCGGGTCCGAGACCGAGATGGGGTGGGAGCCCTTCGTCCAGCTGGAGCCGCCATCACCTCTGTTTGAGGATGGACCTGCCCAGTGACATTCAGGGCTTTATCCTAAAGCTGTGACCTTCCCCGGGGCCCACCCTTATGTCCGGGGCCACGCGGGGAAGTAAGCACACGGCAGGGTTTTCCAGGCGCACGACCGGGAGGGTGACTGATGTCGAGGCCAAGGCGCTGGGCTCAGACAGCTCATTAATGAGAACGCCAGGCTCCGCTCGATACGCGTAAAGCGCCCTGGGCACTGGGCGGCTGGCTCAGAAAGTGCAAATCGGAGAGGTTAGCGGGAGTCGGGGTGCCCCAGGTTCCCCGTTGACAAGTTGGTGTCCGGCTTGGGGAGCAGCCCTGCGGGGTCCTGCCCACCTCTGTGCCCTCAGGACACCGAGGCCAGTGCTGCAAATGTCTTCTGAACCACGACCTGCCCCCCGTTGGGAGCACCAGGCGGGTCCTCACCTCCGGTCCGCGTGGCGATGGAAGCTCACCACTTCTTGCTGGGCGGGGACTCAGAGGGACGTGAGCCAGGTGGGGGTGGTGCAAGGCCCCGGGTCCCCTCACGCCGTGTGAGCTGTGCCGAGACTGACAGCAGAGAGCATCAGGGGCGTCCGCTGAGTCTGGTGTGTTCCCCTGACCTTTCCTTCTGTTCCTCAGCAGTGATAGAGGTAACCTGGGGAGGGGACTTGGGCTGGCTGGGGGCTCGGGGGCAAAGGTGAGACGTGGCCAGACGGGGGCAGCTGGGGAGGTCTGCACGCTCTCTGGCTTCCGCTCTGGACGCCCCTGCACACGGAGCCCCGACACCGGGGTCCTCGCTCACTGTCCACACCCAGCCAGCCACACTCTGGGATTAATTAATAAGTCTTTTTTAAAAACTAGCTTTGCTGGGCTTCCCCGGTGACGCAGTGGTTGAGAGTCCGCCTGCCGATGCAGGGGACAAGGGTTCGTGCCCCGGTCCGGGAAGATCCCACATGCCGCGGAGCGGCTGGGCCCGTGAGCCATGGCCGCTGAGCCTGCGTGTCCAGAGCCTGTGCTCCGCAACGGGAGAGGCCGCAGCAGTGGGAGGCCCGCGTACTGCAAAAACAAAACTAAACAAAAGCTTTGCTGATATATAATCCACACGCTGTACAATTTGCCCAGTTTGAGTGTACGATTCAGCGGGTTTTCATACGTTCGCAGGTTGTGCTGCCATCACCACCGTCTGATTTTAGAGCATTTCCACCTCGCAAAAGAGACCCAGTGCCTTCAGCACTCACTGCCCGGCCCCATCTCTCCCCCCACCAGCCCCAAGCAACCACGGATCAACTTTGTCTTTATAGATTTCCTTGTTCTGGATCCGTAAGAACAGAACCACCCAGCACGTGTCTTGTGTAACTGGATCCTTTCACTCTGAACTATCTTCAGGGTTCGTGTGTGTTGTAACAGGAATGAGCGCTTCATTCGTTTCCGTGGCCCAATAATGTCCCATCGTATGGCGCTACCAAGTTTTGTTGATCCATTAATCATCGGATGGACATTTGGGTTGTTTCCACTTCTTGTGAGTCATGCGGCCACGAACATCCGTGTGCAGTTTCTTTGTGCACGTGCATATTGACTTCTCTGGGCTCACGGCAGGGGTGGAATTGCAGGGTCATGTGAGGAACTGTATGAGGAACAGCCAGGCTCTTGTCCAAAGTGACTGGACGGTTGCATGTTCCCATCAGCAGTGCACGAGGCTCTAATTTCTCCAACACTTGTCGTCTGCGCTGTCATTCTGGCCGTGCTGGTGGGTGTGAAGTGGGACCTTCGAGTGGGTTTGATCTGCACTTCCCTGATGATTAACGGTGTTGAGCCCCGTTTCATGCGCTTCTTGGCCACTTGTGTATCTTCTTCAGAGAAAGGTCTATTCAGATCCCTTGCCAATTTTTTTAATTGGGTTGTTTGTCTTTTTTATGGTTGAGTCGTAGGAATTCTTTCTGTATTCTAGATACAAGTCCCTATCGTATATGATTTGTAAATATATTCTCCCATTCTGCGCATTGTCTTTAAAGACCTCATCTCCAAAAAGTCACCTTCTGAGGTACTAACAGTCAGGGCTTGAACAGAAGGGTTTGGAAGAGGAGCATTTCAGGCCATAACAGTGTCCTTGGAAGCGATTACGTTTTAAATTTGATTAAGTTTAATTCATCTTTTTTATCTTGTTTGCTCCTGCTTTTGGTATCACATCTAAGAAGACTCTGGGGTCACTGGTTTTCAGCCTGAAGACCTTCCTTTCGAGTTCTTGTAAGGCAGCTCTCGGTCTTGTTTATCTGGGCAAGTCTTTATGTCACCCTCATTTTTTAATGACAGCATTGCTGGATGTAGGATTCTCGGGTGTCTTCTGAGCACTTTGAACACGCTGCCCACTGCTTTCTGCTGAGATGTAGGCGTAATCTCACCAGAGTGAGCTCTCAGGTGACCTATCGCTGTCTCTGCTGCTTCCAAGGTTTCCTCCTTGTCTTTGGTGGTCAGCATTTTTCCTGTGATGTCTTTTCCCTGCTGGAGCTCAGTGAGCTTCCTGGGTGTGTAGGTCCTTGTTTTTCAATAGATTTGGAAGTTTTCAGCCACGGTTTCTCAAACACTCTTCTCCTCCTCTCCTCTCCCCTTCCTGCTGGTACCTGGATTCCTTGGTTCCAGCACGATCCTTGCGTCCCTCTGTTTTCAGCCTGCGTAATCGTCACCAGTCGATCTTCAAGTTCACCAAACCTTTTCTCTGACAGTTTACATCCACTGCTGAGCTCCTATAGTGAATTTTTTGTTATTGTACTTTTCAACTTCAAAATTTCCACTTGGTTCTTTTTAAATTTTTCTTTATTGATATTCTCCATCTGATGGAATGGATTGTCATCATACCTTCCACTACTTCTTCTTCTTTTTTTTTTTTTTGCGGTATGCGGGCCTCTCACTGCTGTGGCCTCTCCCACTGAGGAGCACAGGCTCCAGACGCGCAGGCTCAGCGGCCATGGCTCACGGGCCCAGCCGCTCCGCGGCACGTGGGATCCTCCCGGACCGGGGCACGAACCCGTGTCCCCTGCATCGGCAGGCGGACTCTCAACCACTGTGCCACCAGGGAAGCCCCCTCCACTACTTCTTTAATCAAGTTCTCCTTAGTTCTGTGAATGTATTTATAATGGCAATTTTGAAACTTTTTGTTAAATCTGACGTTTGGTCTCATTGGCAGTTTTTGTTGCCTGATTTCTGATGTATGGGTCATACTTCACTGTTTTTTGCCTGCACTATGATTTTTTTATTGAAAACTAGACATTTTAGACAATACAATTTAGGAACACTGGATATTGCCTTCCCCTGCCCCCCAGTTCGGGGCACATTACTGTCATTTGCTTGTTTAGTGATTGGTTGGATTATTTTAGTGAAGTCTATTCCTGCCCTGCCCCCTGCCCCCCCCCCACACACACACACACGCACGCATGCACGCACGCACGCACGCACGCAGGCACACATGTTCAGCCCTTGGCGCTGCTCCTCCCAGTCACTCTGGGAGGACACTGCTTTTGGTAGCACTTGGGTCTCTTTCCCTGAGGGAACTTTGAAAGTCCTCTAATTGCTGGCTGACTGCTCTATTGTTTTCAGCTGCCCTTGGGCATAAATTCCTCTAGCAGCCAATCCAGCCGCATCGCGGCTCTCAGGATGGAACAGTTTCTGAGGTCAGTGCTGACCCCAGGAGGGCTCCTCCAGTTCTGCACCCCAGTTCTCTCCTGCAAACTGGCCACCCCACAGCCTAGGCTGTGTCTTCATTAGGTCCACAAACGTCCTCTTGTTTTCCTTCACTGCAACCTCTACCACTCTTGAGAGCACCCTTGGGTTTGAACTTCACCACTTTCTGTTGCAAATGAAGTCGGTTCCTCTGGGAAGTGATTAGGGGCATCTCACTTACAGTCTGCGTCTCCGCTACACAGCATCTCTGTGCCAGGGCTCTGTGCCTGGGGGTGGGGCAGTGGCAAGCTCCTTCCTTGGTGACCCTCATTCTCTGAGCTGAGTGCCCTGCAGAGAGACGGGGAGCCAGCGGGCTGAGGTCCTCTCCGTCGTCTCTCCTGGCATGGAACCACCCTCACAAGCTGGGGCGAGGGCTCTGGGGGTCCCGGCGTCCTCAAGGTACAGCCTCCATTCCACTGCAGGAGTAGGGGCTGTGTGGGAGCAGGTGTCCCTCTTCCCAGCTGCACTCTCCGGGGACTCAGCCCACGGGGACAGGGAGCCCCGCGTTGATGGCTGCAGCCTCTGGACTGGAGCCGCCTCCTCGCTGAGCTGGGACGCTGGGGGAGTCTCGGTTCAAATACCAAAGACTCTCCTTTTTAAACCAATTTCCACAGATTTTCTTGAATACATTTTTCATTTTCTTCTGTCCTTAGAAGTGTTTCCAGAGACTTTAAGTGGTTGTTTTTTAACGATTTTCTCTGGTTTTGCTGGGGAGCTGGTCAGCTGAGCTCTGATTGCTCTCCTGTGGGAAGCCAACCTCCCAGTAAATTTTTGTGTTGTTTTTCTTTTTACAGGAATTGGGCTTTTTTGGTTTACAACCCTTGCCCTTACAGTGGCACATGTGCACGGGTGGGCGTCAGGAGGAAGGGCAGCCCGGGAGGGACAGGCCTCCCTGCCCCCAACACGTGTCCCCTTCTCCCCCCCCCAGGGCGAGTGCTCCCCCAAGTGCCGCAACCTATTTGTGCTGGAGACGGTGTGCGTGGCCTGGTTCTCCTTCGAGTTCCTGCTGCGCTCGCTGCAGGCTGAGAGCAAGTGTGCCTTCCTGCGGACACCGCTCAACATCATCGACATCCTGGCCATCCTGCCCTTCTACGTGTCGCTGCTCGTGGGCCTGGCGGCGCGGCCGGGCGCAGGCGGCAACAAGCTGCTGGAGCGCGCGGGGCTGGTGCTGCGGCTGTTGCGCGCGCTGCGCGTGCTCTACGTGATGCGCCTGGCGCGCCACTCGCTGGGGCTGCGCTCGCTCGGCCTGACCGTGCGCCGCTGCGCGCGCGAGTTCGGGCTGCTTCTGCTCTTCCTCTGCGTGGCCATGGCCCTCTTTGCGCCACTCGTGCACCTGGCCGAGCGCGAGCTGGGCGCACGCCGCGACTTCTCCAGCGTGCCGGCCAGCTACTGGTGGGCCGTCATCTCCATGACCACCGTGGGCTACGGCGACATGGTGCCGCGCAGCCTCCCCGGGCAGGTGGTGGCGCTCAGCAGCATTCTCAGCGGCATCCTGCTCATGGCCTTCCCGGTCACCTCCATCTTCCACACCTTCTCGCGCTCCTACTCAGAGCTCAAGCAGCAGCAGCAGCGCGCCGCCAGCCCCGAGCCCGCCCTGCGCGAGGACAGCACGCACTCCGCCTCTGCCTGCGCCTCCGCCGCGGAGGACGACGGCTCGCAGGGCCCCGACGGTGCCGGCCCGGCCGGGGACTCCGCGGCCGGGCTGTGGGCATCCGCGGGGCCGCCCTGACCCGGCGGGGACGCGGCACCGGCGAAGAGGCTGCTCCCCTGGAGCTCCAGGACCAGACCGCATTCTCGCCTCCCGCCGCGCACGGAGGGACGGGGACGACTTGGGGGCCCGGCTCCCTTTGCCGTGCATGTTGCTCGCCCCGCACAGCCCAGAACTTGGCCCGGGGCTGACCCCGGCCTGAATCGGGGATCACAGCCATCCTGTGCTTTGAGAGAGTTGAACTCCAAGGAGCGTCACCAGCCTGTCGTCCGCTTTCCTTTTGTCTCTGGACTTTTGACTCCGTGATGGCCAGCTAAAAGTAAATTCAGCGATCCCAGAAGCTCCAAGCCTGTAGCTCATCCCCAGGCCTCACCTTGACCTTCCCCTGCGCGTCACTGGTGGGACGCAGTGGGGGTGGGGCGCAGTCCCTTCCTGCGCCCGCCGTGTCACCCACTGCAGAAGCCCACATCGCTGCCAAGCGATAGGGACAGAGGTGTGACACTGATGCTCACAGCACGCCAGTTCCTTCAGGGGAGGGAGGTCCCAGCCCTGACCTCTGACCTCCCTTCCCCAGCACAAGCTCCGTGGGGATCTTCCGGGATCCCTCCTCATCTGTTCGCCCCTGAAAATGCCCGGCAAAGCTGAAGGCCTGCACATCAGCCGGCCCCACCCTCCCCTCGGGCGCCCCGCCCGGGGTGACTGAGCTGCTTCTCTGGAGGCCAGAGGAATCTATGCTCGTCACATCGCTCGTCACCCAGCACGGCTGGTCGTCCGGGAAGAACCGCTTCCTCCTGTGGGGCGGGGAGGCCTTGCCGATTTTCCCTGCAAGGGTTCGGTCAGCGGTGGAGTAACCCAAGGCAGCTGTCCCCTGTCCTCCCCGCCCCGCCCCCCCCCCCCCCCCCGCGCTGCAGTGGCTCTGAGGGCACCTAGGCACCCTGCAAGACCAGAGGCCACCTCGAGTCACGGGATGGGGTGCCCGTCGGCCATCCTGCTGGGAACCGCGGGTGTGTGGGGAGGGGCGGAGCACACCCACTGCCCACCACGTGGGCGGAGCGCCAGCCGCTGGCTTGTCTGTTCCGTCTCCCCACCGCCACCCCCGACCCTCCCCCCCCCACCGTCCCTCCGGCTGCGCTCTGGAAGGCTCCGCTAGCTGTGGCCTCGGTTGCCCATCTGGGTTGGGGGCCGGGAACTGGCCAGGTCCCCGCCGGCCTGCTCCCTCATGCACGCCAAGGAAACCCAGACTGGAGGCACCCCTGTGGGACAGCTCTGTGCGTCTCCTGCAAGACGTGGTGTTGCCATCGCTGCCTCCTTGGCCACCTGCTGAAAACGCTCGAAAGCACTGCAGGAGGGAGGCCAGGAGACTGAGTTCGCGAATGCAGCTGTCTCAACCCCCCAAGTGCTGTGCAGAGAGCCAAGGTCAGTTCCCGCCGACTCACGACTCGCTGACGCGGGGGCACTGGGTTTGCTCTGGCCACCAAACCAGTGGGCAGGCTGCGTGGGCCAGGCACCCCCCTCTGCACCTGAGTTTCCCCATCGGTACAACCAGAGTGATCCCGAAGAACCCTCTGGCTCCACAGCCCCAACATGCAGGATCCTGGTCCCCGCCAGAGCTGTCTGGTTGACCCCAAAACGTCTGCAAAGCGTTTAGGGGGTGACTTGTGCTGTGCCATTCCAGGAATCAGCCAGCGCTCCCCTTCCCCTCGGGGCTGCTTTCTGCACAGGCTGTGCATCCTCCCTTGGGCCCCGACAGGCCCTCCCCCACCCCCCAGCTGACCCGCGTGTGCCACTCAGACTGAACAGGGCAGCTCCAGGGCTGAACATGCTCCACTGTCAATGTTGAGGGTTGGAAACCCCCACATTTGCTCCCAAAATAGCCCCAATTCCTGCACGCCTTATCTTCGGGGAAAATGCATCCCCCGCCCCTGCCCGCGCGCACGCGCGCGCGCACACACACACACACACACACACACACACACATAGTTTCTTCTTGGCCAGCTGGATACCAGGGCTGGGGTGGTGAGGGCAGCTCGAGAGCCGTGGGCAGGGTGCCGGCACCGTTCGCAGCTCTTTATCTGCTCAGAGCTTTCAGAAGCTCAACTGAACGAGATGAACTTTCTCACGCACCCCAGGAGCTGGGGCAACAGCACCATTTTGTTCCCATTTCCAAAATGCTATCCTCGTTGAGAGGAAGAGCTATAAAAATAAATAGGACATTTAGGGTTTGGGGGGGAAAGTGACCTTCATGTATTTTTTTCACTAGAAGCCCCACTTCTCGTGGGGCTATTAAAAACGTCTGCCCTTTCCCCGGTGGATGGCTGTGCCCAGAGCTCGGGGTTCAGAGCTCTCTCGGCCGGGGCAGCAGCTGGGCCTGTGAAACAGCTCTCTCTTCTCTGTGTCTGAAGCGCAGCTCTAGGGCTCGCTCCCCGGAGGAACACAGGAGCCTGTTCAGTGCCGTTTCCCGGCTCAGTAGTGAAGTCCCCAAAAGGCACCTTCATGGTTTTTTTTTTAGTATTTGAACTTCTACGGCATTAATTTTTTAATTAAAGTAAGTTATTTTCAATTAACACATTATCAGAAGGAAAACAAAATCTACCCCCAGAGCAGGACCCCTGTCCTGCGTGATTCAGTACATGGGCTCCAGGGTCCACACCGAGGCTCCCTGCTGCCTGGGGCGGCCACATCGGATGTCACCACCTTTGATCAGCTCACTCAGACTCTCCGAGGCCAGCGCTACAGACTGGGGTGACTCACTGAAAAAACGTAAAATATATCACTTCCGCGTATTTCGACTTTGTTGATTCTTTTGCTCTTGCCCTCAGCAGAAATACTCTCCATGAAAAAAAAAACTGCTCGGTACAAAGGGATCCAACCCTACTTGCTATACAGAATTACCGGTTTTCCTTGAAACACTTCTTTTGGCCTTTAAAGGAGACACTCCCCAACCTTTTGAGGCATCCCGTTGTTAAGGGAACTGTGTGAACTGGCGGAGACCAGGGCGCCACCACCTCCCCCCGCCTGGCCCTGCTGGCACAGGACGCTCACTGTCCCCGGGGGACCTGAGGGAGCAGCCCCGGTCTCACAGGGGCCACAACTGTCCCCCAAGGAGGAGACGCTGGCCCAGCCCTTCCCTGGGGTCCCCTGAGGTGAATGAGGACGAGACCGGTCCTTTATTCTGCCCTGGACCCCCCACTCCGACTCCACTCACAAGGCCACGCTGGATCCACGAGCAGTTTATTGAATTAAAGCCACCCTGACAGAATCAGCAGTGCTCCCACACGTGGCATGTAGGTCACCCCTGCAACTGGTAATGTTTCAATTTGGAGGCAATGACTGCTACAGACATCTCCTTTCATTTTTAAAAAGTAAACGTTTTCAAAGCATCTTGCAGGCCAGAGAACTAAGCAGGATCCTCAAACATTCAGGAGTTTTTGAGGAAAACTCAGGAGGAGGAAACGGCTCCGCACGCCTTCCACTGGCCATAGCAGACGCTGCAGCTTTGGCACCAGCCCCAGGGCCGTGGACACTACAGAGCCACCCCTCTGCCTGGGGGAAGGAAAAGCGCCTGCGGGAGCCTTGTGGAAGCATCTGAACACTTGCCCTGCGGGGCCCGGAGTTGGAGCAGGGCCGCTGGGCACGGCTGAGATGCTCGTGTAAACCGAAGGGGGACCAGTGTCAGACCAGCACCCCACCACCACCAGGCACAGCCGATGCGGAGGGCTGCACGGGAGGAGGGTGGCGGCAGGGATGCCCCGCACAGCGTGGGGGACACCTGCCTCGCTGTCCCCTGCCCTGACCCGCAGGCAGCTCCAGGCCTGGAAGACAGACGCCTAAGGCCATGTCCGCAAGCACACGGTTCCCAGAGGAAAGGGATGCCTGTGCCGTAGCCCGCCGTGGCGACGGCCAGTGGGTCTGCCCGGCCCCAGGCCCGGGCCCTCGGCCTTCCCAGGCAGCCCCAGGGGCTGCTGCACCCGCCACGCCCCAGCACCCACAGAGAACCCAGGCCCCGCTCCCAACACCTCGGGGCTCACACTGGCCAGAGCCCGGCTGGAGATGGTGGGTCCACAGCAGCCTGCCCAGGAGGGGCCGGCAGAGCAGCGAGGCTACCGGGGGCCCTGGAAAGGCGCCTACCTGGGGTTGCGCAACCAGAGCCCCGCAATGCTTCGGTACCTCACCCCCACGTGTCCCGGGCCCGAACCCTGCCGTGAGTCACCCCCAGCCAGTCTGAGGCTGCGGGCTCCGTGGGCTGGGACCTGGGCTCTCCTGGTGCCATTTCTCACTCCTGCCCCCCGTCTCTCCCATCTTGGGGCTCCCCAGCCCAGCTGCAGGCCCCCTCGGCCACGTCGAGGCCACGGGGGCTGAGATGTGGAGGTTTCCTGAGGTCCTCGGTCCTGCAGGGCCCAGGGTGGCCTCCTCCTGGTATGTGAACATGACCCAGGCTGCAGCCAGCAGTATTTTGAGCCAAAGTGGGAGAGGAGACCTGCTTTTCCGTCACTTTGAGAACAGCGCCAGCCTGGGGGGAGAACCTGCTCACACGAGTCCTAGATAACAGAGCACCATGTCGGCACCCAGGCCCCCATCACCCCCCGAGAGCCACAGAAGCTGAGCAAGACCCGACGGCTGGGACCCTGTCTCGGGGCCGCAGCACCCACCTGCCCCACTCGGGGAGGACAGGTGGCCTGGCCGGAGCCCACGGCCCGTGGTCCCACATCCTCATCCTCCCGGCTGCCTCAGAGGGCCTTGGCGCTGGCGGGGTGCGCTGCGTGGGGGGCCGGCTTTAGGGGGTGGCGGGTGAACACGTAGGCCTGCCCCAGGATGGCCAGGTCCACCAGCACCTGCAGCAGCCCGCACACTGAGAACTGCAGGGGCGCGCCGTTCAGCAGGAAGTAGGCCGTCTTGAAGGTGTCGCCGCTCGTCCACATGAGGACCATCTTGATGCTGTGGAGACATGAACGGTGGTCGGGGGTCACGACCCCGGGGCCGGGGGACATAATCCAGGGGTCAGGGGCCAAAATCTAGGGGTCAGGGGACATAACCCAGTGGTTAGGGGACATAACCCAGGGTCAGGAGACATAACCCAGTGGTCAGGGGTCCTAATCCAGGGGCCAGGGGACATAGCCCAGGGGCCAGGGGCCATGCCAGGCCTCGGCCCACCCTCCCATCCCTCCTGTCCTGGCCATGAAGCCACCGCGTGCATGGCCGCAAGGACAGGAAGGCCCTTCGGCAGGAGCAGCCTCAGCTCTCCAGAGCAGGGGAGGGGCTGGCACAGGGGCTGAGCCCACACCGCCTCACAAACGTCCCATCCTTCCTGGCTGCAGGCACATCAGGCGTGTGTCCCTCGGGAGACGTGCTGTGGCCTCAGATGGGAGAGGGAAGACCGCCACCTCCTCATGCCGCGTCCCACAGGCTGACCCTGCAGCATGAGAACTGGCCTGGGAGGGGCGGCCCTCTGCCCCCCACACCTGCACCCAGGGGTGCTGAGCAGGAAACCAGAGGCTGCCGGGCAAAGCCGGGTGATGCGGGCTTCTCCTGGGAATCCCCTCCAGGCCAGGCTCCGCACTCAAAAGACAGCCTGAGGGCGATTCCATTCCTGGTCATCGGTGCCACTCCCAAAGTCTGAGATCGGTCCGTGTGGCACAGAGCGGCCCCGTGTCGTCTATCGCTCACGTCACGGGACAGGAAGTGGACAGCTCCCCTGACCTGCACCCACAGCGTCTGGAGGCTTCCATGATCCTTAATCAGGAGAATGACTCAGGGCACGGGGAGGCCCAGGAGGTTGGTTCCCGTCGACCCTGCGGCCGGCCCACCCACCTGAACAGTCCCGTGCGTCTCACTTGGCTTGTCGTGTTGACCCACATGGCGTTTAAAGACTTTTGTTTTTAATTAGCTGATAACTAACTCTGCATTTAAAAATCCAGGTTATTATATATCATCAGTCCTTTTTCTCTGGCTCTCAACATTTATTTGCCTTTGGTTTTTAGCAGTTTGTGATGTAATGCACGTTTGGGACTTGCTGAATATCTTAAATCTGTACGTTGATCTTGCATCAAATTTGGGAGGTCTTCAACCATTATTTCTCCAGCATTCTTTTCTGCACCAGCCTTTCCCCTCTCCTGTGGTCTCAGGTGACACGAATGTTAGATTTCATGGTGCTGTCCCTGAGTCTATTCTTTTTTTCCCCCGATTTTTTTTCTGTCGTTCAAACTTTCACTTTTTCTGTTGTTCAGACTCTCATTGATCTTCAAGTTCATTGATTCGTCCTCTGTCATCACCATTCTACCACTGAACTACTGAAGTGTAGTTTTTATTTAGCTACTGTATTTTTCAAGTTAAAAACGTCGAGCTGGCTTTTCTTACAGCTTTTATTTCTCTCCTGAGATGGTCTGTCTTTGCACTGATTTAAAGAGCGTCTGCTGTTGCCCTTTAGAGCACAGTCACACTAGTGCCTTGAAAATCTGATAATTCCAGTATCTGTGTCACCTTAGTTGACTGTTTCTCGATTCTTTGTTGTCTGTTGATTGTCTTTTGAGAGTTGCTGAGATCTTCCTATTCTTCGTGGTGAGTAACTTGGGTTTATATCCTAGACGTTTTTAACGTTCCGTAAGGAGACTGTCTTGCTTCAGTCCTGTGGAGAACGTCGTGTTTTATGTTCTACCAGGGAACCGACGCGGTTAAATTGAGTTCACGCTGCAAGTTCTGGGTGGTTTTCAGGGGCTACGGCTCAATTTCAGCTCAGTTTTCAAAAGCACTGCGAAGCTATTCGTATCTGCACTGTGTGGGCAGCCCTCGGTGGCCAGGCGGGGACTTGGGTGGTGGTCTGCCCCGCAGGTCCTGGAGGAGAGCCCTTCCTGCCCCTCAGACCAGGCAGAGAGGCTTCTCTCGGAGCTTTCTACCCAGCACACCGTTCTGGACTTGGGGCTGTGCTGGAGTCCAGGCTGGCAGATGTGAAAAAACAAAACGTCAATCCGTCTGCTCCAGCACCCAGAGCTGCCCCATCCGTCCTGTCCAGATTTGTAACTGCACCCAAGGGGAAAGACGGGCCCTTCATGGAAAAGATCTGAGATTAGTAGCATTCCATCACTGGCCACCCTGTGCCCCGTCCCAAGTTTTGCTGGCCTTCGCTGACTGGTCCCTGTGGACACCTGACCTAGTAGACCCTGGACGATGGCTGAGGAGCAGCAGGGAGAATGCTCACTGCTGTCATCTCTTCTACGTGGCGTCTGTCGCTGCAAAGTTGTGCCTGTCTCTCCGTCTGGATTCTGTCCTGCTCTGGTGCACCAACTCGGAATTTTAGTGAATCAGTGGTGTGAAAAATGGCCCATGGGTGACTCTGCATCACGGTTCGGGGACACAGGGGACTGGACAGGGGCCGCCCACAGCGGTATCTGGAAAGAGCAGCGGGTGGGAGCACAGGGGCTGCCCAGCAGCAGCTCGGGTCAACCTGCACACGTAGAACCCCGGGGGGATTGCAGAGGCTGGGCGGGAGGGAGATGCACATGACACGGTGGAGAAACGCACCAGAGTGACAGCTGTGGTGGGAGCGGTGTGCGCGGGGGGACTGGGCACCAGTGTGGCCGGGTGGCATCAGGAGGCTGCGGGCACCTGGGCAGACCAGAGCCACCCATCTGAGCTACAGAGATGCCCGGCCTGCCAGCGAGGCTGCTCACAGCTTTCCACAGCTCGGAGCACCTCCATTTCAAAGGAAAACCCACACCCACAGAGCAAGCATTTCAAGGAGAAGCTCTGACAAGCAACCGCTATTTCTGCAAAAGGCCACGAAGACAGGAAGAGAACCAACGAGTCATAAATGAGTCTAGTTCCATTTTACAGAATTAAGAGCTGAGGCACAGTCTCCCCCAGAGGTACCCGAACTTAATAGGAGATCCAAAGACCCCCCCCCCCCCAAAAAACAAACAACACGGAGTGGCCTGTGCGGCCCCTTTTATGGAGGAGAGGCTGAGGCATAGAGAAGTCAGGTGGCTTGCCCAAGGGCACACAGCGAGTGCCTTACACTGTGGGAAGGGCTGGGGAGGGGGCGGCAGAAGGCACAGCTGGAGCCTGTCCCGGGCTGGTGTCCCTCTGGGCCCTGGAGGCACAGGTGCACCTTGCCCCCACAAGTGGAGACGTGAGGTAACTGCAGAGAGCTGGGCCCTGCCTGGCGCACACGAACATTTTTAGCTGCCCAGGCGCCTCCCCGGGCCCGGCCCACAGTCAGCTCTCGCCCCGGGGGCAGGAATCCGACAGGCCCCACCACCAGCCCCACGTGTCGAGGGCTCGGGGCAAATATTAATCAAGCTGCTCCCGGCCCGTCTAAGCAGACCAGTGCCAGCCTGAGCGATGTGAGCCCTCGTGCAGGGCGCTCTGGACATACAAGCTCGTGCCTCGCACCCTCTGGTCACCCCAGACCCTGCGGTGCCCTGTGGACGTGTGCCGAGCCCAGGCCCATTCTCCCCACACGGGTGTTAGGTCATCCTTTACCCTCAACAGCTACTGGGTGGGGCGAGCCCCGAGGCTTGGCTACCACTGGCCAGCAGGCCAGGGACGTCCTCGTGGACACCACGTCCGGAGCTCGCGTGCTGCGCACGGCTGGGTCTCCAGGAAGACCCCTCCTCGACAGAGGGCTCAGCTGGCCCAGGGCTCCAGTGATGTGGGGGGCGCAGGGCTCGGAACCTTGCAGAAGCCGGTCTGGGTGGGAGGGGAGACTGTCCCCAGGCTGCATTCCTCCAGCTCAGGGGGCGCCGGGAAGCTGGATTCCTTTTTCTAGGTCCCCCCTCACACCGGGCCCCACCCCAAGCTGCTGCCTCAAATACCTGGCCCTCCCCGCCCTCCTGCTATTTTAATCCGGGCCCCCGGTACCTCATTCTTGGCTCCAGCATGTTTCCTCTCCAAGTGAGCAGGCAGATGACTATTCCTAAAATACCTCTCACCTCATCCTCGCCCCATCCGGCCGTCCAGAAAGCCTCCGCCCGGCCAGTGTCCACGAGGTGAGAGCCTCACCCCTGCGCCTACCCCGGCCCCGCCAGCAGCCCACACACCTCCCCGGCCGCGCCTCATTCCCACCTCCCGGCCCGGGCCACACCTACCCTCCTGTCCGCCTATCCAAAGCTCCCCGAAATTCAAACCCTACCCAGAACACATCCCACAGGAGTAGGTCTTTGTGACCGTGGGTCACAAGAAACAGTGGTCTCTTGGGTGTGACATCCAAAGCATAGCAGTTTTTAAAATGATACATTGGACTCCATCCAAGTCAAATCCATTGCGCTGCAACGTGAAAAGACAGCACACACTGGGAGAAGATATTTGCAAATCATATACCTGGCAAGAGCAGTTAAAGATCTCTACAAATCAATAAAGAAAGGCAGCTAACCAAATTTTTAAATGGGCAAAGAATCTGGATAGACCTTTCTCTAAAGAAGACACATAAATGGCCAATAATCACAGGAAAAGGTGTTTGATGTCATTAGTCACCAGAGAAACGCAAATCAAAGCCACAGGAGATCCCACTTCACACCCACGAGGATGGCTACAATCAAGGGGTCAGAGGGTAACAAGCGTTGGTGAGGGTGTGGAGAAGCCAGAACCCCCGAACACCCCTGGTGGGAACGGAAAATAGTGCAGCCACCAACTCAGCAATTCCACTGCTAGGTGTATTCCAAGACAAAGGAAAGCATACGTCCACGCGAAAACCGGTACACAAATGTTCACAGAAGCACTGTTCAGAACAGCCAAAAACAGATGTCGAACCCAAATGTCTACCAGCTGAAGAAGACATAAGCAAAACTTGATCTGTCCGTACACTGAAATATTATTCAACCTTAGAAAAGATGGACACTGCCAGATCGTACGTGGACGGACCTTGGGAACATCATGCAGAGTGAACGCAGCGAAGGACCTCGCATCGCCTGATTCCATTTACATGACGTGCCCCGAGCACAGAGCCGCAGAGACAGAAAGCAGACCAGTGGTTGCCCAGGCCTGGCAGCGAGGGTGGGGGCGATGGGGAGTACTGACGGGTATGAGGCTGCTTCCTGGGTGACGAAAATGCCCTAAAAATTAGACTGGGTGACGGCTGCAACAGCTCTGTGGTAGTCCTAAAATCCACTGACTTGCGCACTTTAAATGGCGATGGTGGGTAGGTTACATCTCAATGCAGTTTTTTTTTTTTCTTTAAGTTCCAGGGCTTTTGCTGAATTGTAATTCCAGCCCTCCTCGTCCACCGACTGGACCCTGGGTGTGGCGTGTGCGTGCGTGTACTGTGGCGGAGAAGCGTGTGTGGGAGCCCAGGCGTGCGCTGTTACCACGTGCACGGCATTCTCCGCTCACACCACTGTGGGCTGATTACGTGTCAAGGACGACAGAGGAAGATGAGTGGGGGGCTGAGAAGTGACGTACGTGCAGCCCCCGAGGGAGACGCCGCCCTGATTCCCGAGCAGCCAAGGCAAGGCTCCAGGCGCCCAGCTCCAGGTTCAAGGGCAACGCCGGAGCCGGACCAGGTGGACACTTCCCGGACGCTTCCTGTCAAGGCAGGAAGTTGTCCCCGCTGGGACAAAGGCAGCGGGCTGGGGCATCCCCACCACACCACGGGGGGCCGCGCACGCACACACGCACGCGCGTACACACGACCTCCTCTCGTGGCCCCTGCTCGCCCCCGGGCTTCCCGCCTGCCCCTCCCCCTCCTCAATCGTAACCGGTTCCCCGGATGGTTTTCTCCACAGCTGGCCTCCTCTTCCAGTCCCACCCGCCCCCAGGCTCTCCCGTAATTACTTGTTGGGGAACATCTTCCGATCCGGCAGAACGCGGAGGAAGGAGGAGGGAACTTCTGCACTAATTAGTAACATGATTTCAAAAGCGACGGCACTTTCTATTACTGGTTCATTAGAACAGTCACTTAACATCTTGTAAAGGGAAATCATCAAGTATCTCTTGCATTTCCTCCAAGAAATGTACGTGTGTGAAAATGTGTGCATGTGTGTGCGTGAGCATATGTGCATGTGTGTCAGAGAATCTGCGTGTGCGCGTGTGTGCACACCTGTGCGCGTGGGCTCACACCCTCTAAAGGCGTCCGTGGGTCCGCAGGAGACGGAGTTGGCCCCCGGATAGGACCTCACAGCCGCTTCCCTTCTCACACCTCCTGACGGTCTTCTGTCTGAAGCAAGTTGAGGCTGAGCGTCCTGCAGCAGGTCTGTGGTGGCCCTGACCACAGGCTCTGAGAATCCCAGGTCCCAGCGGGTCCAGGGGCTTCTCCGTCATAGAGCAGGTCGGGGATGAAGCAGCCCTCCCGGCGGGCTCCCTGGATGGACGCCTGAGGGTGCTGGGTCAGGCCGCGCAGGGCGGCGCTGCTGGAAGTGGGGACGAGGGGCAGAGGCAGCCCTGAGACCAAGTCCTGCGTCCGGGCCCGGGTGCAGGAGAGGGAGGAAGGCCTCTGGTCCTCTGCTTGGGACGGGAGCAACCAACCTCGGGACGCTCCGGTGTCCACGCCGAGGGGGGCTGACCACGCAGCCGGCCGGAGGGTCCCGTGTCGGGGCAAGTGCTGGGCTGAGTGCACACAGGGAGCCCCAGCCTCTCTCTTCCAGGCCGGGATGTGGAGAGCGCGAGTGGCGCTTTCCTCACAGCCCCACCCTCCTCGCCCCACCCAGGAGCCCGCGATCCACCCCGTAGGAACCAGGCTACAACGTGACAGGCTGGACACGCGGGGGCAACCACGCTCGCCACAGCTCAGGCTCGAGCGGGCATCCAGGCTCCCTGAACACATGGGTGGCATCGTGCTGGCCCTGGGGACGAGGGAAGGGTCAGATGCAGGTCAGACCAGCCCGACCTGCACAGGGATACCTAAGAGTCTCATTTTCAGGATCGTGGAGTCGGATTTATTGACGTGTGACAGCCAAGCTGTTCTGAAGACACGTCACTGAGCAAGGAAAGAAGGCCCCACCCTGGGGACAAAGTGACAAAACGGAGCCTGGCAGGGATGGAGCAGAGACCGCGGTGGGGCTGAGGGAAGACCCAGAAGAGGGACGCGCGGAGGCCCGGGTGCCTGTGAGCTGTGCTGGGAGAGGCCTGTGCCTGCGTTGCACCGTTGACGCACCTGCTTCAGGTTTAATCCGTCACGGCGTGAAAATTCCTTTACCTTAGAGTTCCTCTTACACAGACTTCTTCGAAGAAGCACAAACTTTACAGGAAACAGAACTGTAACCAGGCTCCAGCCCCGCACTCACTCTCTCTCTCAGCACTCAGTGTGTGCTCACCGCTAAGAAAAAGGGTGTTGGCCCTTTAGATACACACAGAGCAAGGTCACCTCTCTGTTAACTCCAGCTGAGCAGAGAACCTGTGACCCTCCCATCACTTCCGGCCACCTGCAGGACATGCCACCCCACACCACATGCAGAGAGCAGAGCCTCAGCTCGGGGCCCAGCTGGGCCCCAGCGGCCTGGCCCTGCAGACCCACCCATGGAGCCCCGCCACGACAGCAACACTGAACAGGCCCCTAACCTAATTGCACCTCCACCCAGAGCCCGGCTCCGAAGCGGCAGGGCCCACGATTAGGTTAGTCTTCTTAACGAGGATGAGTGGGGCTCTCGAGAGGACCCTGCACTCCAAGCTGATTGAATTAGCGGCCCGTGCCCATGTCCGTGACAGAGACTGCCCCCCCCCACTGGCTCCGGGCCCTGCTCGGGCCCCGCCGGCTGGCATGAAGCGGGTCTTCGTCCCCGCGCAGCCGGGCCTTCTCGCGACCTGCTCGCAGCACTGACCGCAGTCTCCTTCCCTTCCCTTCCGCCTTTGCCTTCTGTCTCCTTTACCCGGTGCCACCAGGCAGGCGGGTGGTCTGTGGGGGGGAGGGCACTGGGGGAGAGGGGCTGCGGTCACCAAAGGCTGACGACCACACGCATCCTTTCCGCCCTAAAGTCAGAACCTCAGGAGCACGTGCACGACCCGGGCTTCCTCCTTTCAGGTCCAACGCCCCAGGTACCAGGGCCTTCTGCGCATCCCGTCACTCCCGAGGTCACCCTGAGACAGGAAGGGGGACGGCCACGGCCACGCCCACGGCCGCGCTCCCGCAGAGCGGCACAGACCTGCACGGTCCGGCCTGGCGTCTTTCCGACACTGCCTTTGCTGGCTGAGTCACCGCAGCCCCACCAGGGACAATTCCCACTGGGGCCTTCTGCAACTTTTGCTGTTGTGCACAGATTCTCCAAGAATTAGCCCGATCAGCTAGGTACCCACACTGGTAAATCTTCCACATTCATGCCTGCTTCCCCAAGTGTTGTCACTTTCCCGAAAGTGATTTCGAGAATCAACTATTTTAGTCCTTCATGAGTTCATTCAATAAATATTTACTGAACTGAACTGCTGTAATTTTCCAAGCACATTGTCAGATGTTGGGGAAAGAAAGAAACGGGATACAGTTCTTGCCTTCAAGGCCGTCAGTCAAGTAGATGAGCTGGGCAAATTAAAACATCTGCGCATCACTGTCAGATGGCAAGGATAATTCTGGAGAAACATGGAGACGGTGGTCAAATAAAAGGAGGTTTAGAAGGTCAGCCTAAAAGACAGCTGCAGTCATGTGTCCCGTACCCAAGATAAGAGGATCGCACACAAAAACAAAGGGTTAGTTAAAATCAGGTGTGACACCAACTTCAGCTTCTTGGAAGACAGAATCGTCCCCCTGTTCCTCCCCTATACACCCTGGACATTACGCAGAAACACAAGACTCTCAAAGGTGGGGAAAAGGCCACAGGAACGCCAGACTTGGAGCTGAAGAAGCAGGAAATGCCAGGAGGCCCCAGGAACAGGCTGTTCTCTGTGCAAAAGACCAGGAAGGGTGCAGCCTGGCAGAATAGGCAACTTTAGCCAGTAACTGCTCTACTCCAAACAAAACAGAAAAAAAGGCAGCCCCCCCCACCACCCGTGATAGCAGAGAAGGGTGGAAATCCTAGACGTTTACTCCTGCCAGGCGTCCCAATCCCACCGCCAGGGAAGTGTCAAGAAAGCCAGCTAAAACCAAAGGTCTAAGTAAGACACAGAGTCTTATAAATAACGTGGAAATGTCCAGGTTTAAACTGGAAATCATCTGTCATATCAAGAACCAAAAAGATCTCAAACAAAATTTTAAAAAGACAGTGTTTAGATGCCAAAACAGTGAGAAAAAGCAAAGATTTTCAAACAGCCACTTTAAAACTGCTTCAGTGAGCAATTATGAATATGCTTGAAACAAACGAAAAAAGAGAGTCTCAGCAAAGAACAAAAAGCTTCACAAAAGAAACAAATATGTAAAGAAGAACCAAATGTAAGTTTTACTGTATCGAAAAATACAATAACCAAGGAAACAGTCAGTAAATGGGCTCTCAGAGCACAGTGGCTGGAACACCGGAAAGATCCAGTGAACCATAACAAAAAAAGAAATGATCTTAACAAAAGAATCATAGCAAATGACCTAACACTCCACATCATCAGAGTCCTAGAGAAGAGGGGTAAAGGGCAGGACTGAAAAAGTACTCAAAGACATAACAGCTGAAAACTTCCCCAAATTAGCAGGAAGTATAACCTAGGGATTCAAGAAGCTGAGTGAATCCCAAACAGGACAGATCCACACCAAGACACAGTCAAACTTCTGAAAACCAAAGACCAAAAACACAAATCTCAAAAGCAGCTAGAGCAAAATAACACCTTACTTACAGAGGAAACAAACATCACAGTGGGTTTCTCCTCAGAAGCCAAAGAGGCCAGAAGGAAGGGCTAAAAGAAATGAACTATCAACCTAGTTCAACCTATATCAGCAAAAACGTCCTTCAGAGATGAAAGGGATATCAAGACATTCTCAGGTGAAGGAAAAGTAAAAAAATCTGCCACCACCTGAAATACCCTTAAAGGCTAGTTACAGGAGTTTCTCAAAACAGGAAACAAAAACAAAAACAAAAACGAAAACAAGGAAAGAAGGCATCTTGCAACAGCAGGAAGGAAGGAAGAACATCATAAGGAAAAATAAGGGTAAAACAATAGACATTCCTATCCTCTTCAGTTTTGTGCATTATGCTGATTGAAGCAAAAATTGTAATGTTATCTGATGTGGTTCTAAATACGAAGAGAGGAAATATTTAAGAAAATTATAAGTGGAGGGAAACATCACATCTATAAAATATACTACATTAAAAATATCATAAGGGAGGTAGAGTTTTTACACTTCACTAAAAAAATCTATACAGAGAGATACCCACTCAAAAACACCACAGATGAATACTCATTAAACAATAACTCCCCATTCTCCCCTCTTCCTAGCCCCTGGCAACCACCATTCGACTTTGTGTCTATGAATCTGATGGCCCTCAGTCCCTCGTATAAGTGGAAGCATACAGTATCCGTCCTTTTGTGACTGAGCATCGTGTCCTCACGATTCCATGAAGTAACCTGTGTCAAAACTTCCTTCCTGTTAAGACTGAGTAATATTCCATTGTACGGACAGACCACATTTTGTTTATCTATTCATCCACTGATGGACACTTGGGTTGCTTCCATGTTTTATCTGTTATGAATAATGCTATTATGTTATGAACATGGGTGTACAATATCTCTTCAAGACCCTGCTTTCAATTCTCTTGGTTATATGCCCAGAAGTAGAATTGCTGGGTCACATTGTAATTCTGTTTGTAATCTTTTGAGGAAATGCCATATTGCTTTCCACAGCAGCTGGACCACTTTGCATTCCCACCAACAGAACACAAGAATTCCAATCTTTGCACATCCTTTACCAACACTTGCTGTTCTGTTTTTCTGACAGTCACCATCCAAACGGGTGAGAGGTGGCATCTCACCGTAGTTGCTTCACTGTACAGGTCTTCCACCTCCTTGGTTAAGTTAATTCCTAAGCGTTTTTTGCTTTCTGATGTTCTCATAAATGGAACTGTGCCTGAGGGAGGCGGGGAGCACCTGAGACCTCTCGTGCTAAGGGGGAGGAGGCTGCCGCGTCGTTTCCTACATTAAAGGGCTTGAACCTTCTGCCTTCAGGAGACATCTGCGGACCCCGCCTCCCGTCCGTGGCCCGCAGTGAGCTGCTTCACGGGAGGGTCTCGGCTTCCCCTCACCTGTCGCACAGGAACACACCTGCTTGTACATCAAGAGGTCAGAAGACCAGCGTCCTAGCCCGAAGCTGCTCTTGAACTGGTAGCTTCCCAGCAGAACTGAAAGTGAAGCAGAGATCTGCACACAGGTCCCTGCCGTGCCCCTACCTCATGCCCTCCGTGGACTGGTGGCGGTGGTTGCGGCAGAGCTGCGGCATGCCCAGCATGGCCTCGGTCAGCACGGCCAGGAAGCCCAGGCTCTCCACGAAAAGGGCCGAGTCGATGGACAGGTAGGTGACACAGCCCGCCACACAGGTGAAGGCCAGGACACACTGCACGTAGTCCCCAAAGCTGTTCCAGTGCCAAAAGTGCTGGGGGTCGAAGTCTAGGGCAAAAGGGAGAGAAACGTGAATGAGGTGTGCAGGTCAAGGTCAGTGTTGGGGAGGACAGGACCGAGTGAGGAGGCCAAGGTCAGTGTGGGGAGAGCGGGACCGAGTGAGGAGGCCAAGGTCAGTGTGGGAAGGACGGGACCGAGTGAGGAGGTCAAGGTCAGTGTGGGAGGACGGGACCGAGTGAGGAGGTCAAGGTCAGTGGGGGAGGATAGGACCCGAGTGGGGAGGTCGAGGTCAGTGAGAGGAGGACGGACCGAGTGAGGAGGCCAAGGTCAGTGTGGGGAGGACGGGACCGAGTGAGGAGGTCAAGGTCAGTGCGGGGAGGATAGGACCGAGTGGGGAGGTCGAGGTCAGTGAGAGGAGGACGTAAACTGTGGGCTCCATCTGCCTCCATTACGGCATTTCTGAAGGAGCCTTGATACAGATATTAGCTCCACATAAAAGACACTAAATCCTTAAATTCTTCCTAAATAGTCTGATAGTGTACTGCGGGCTGGTCCAGAGCCTCTGGAACCTCTCTCCTGGTTAGAATCCCCATTCCTTCCCTCTGCAACTTTGGATTAATTTTGTTTCTCCATTTCCTCAGATGTAATAGAGGAACAATAGTTCCTACCTCCTAGGGTTGTTTTATTGGTTAAATGAGTTAATCTTATGAATCTCAAAAGTACCCAGCCCATAATAAGGGTTAATAAGGGCCCAGTAAAAATGTACGACATCACCACACACTCAGCTGGTACGATGTTATCATTTGCCGCACAGGCGTGTCCTGCCGACACCAAGTTCACAAGCACTCACACAAATGAGCAGTTCACACGAGCTTCCTGGGCTCGGGCAGAGACACGCGGGGGTCCTGGGCACAGACGTGGTGGCCGGGAAGGTCAGGGAATGGGGATAAACACGGAGGGAGTCGGGGAGGGCGTGACGTGCCGAGCCTGACCCCGTCCTTAGACTGGTAAGGTCCAGAGCCCAGCACCCCTTCGGGAAAAGGCCCAGCAAGGGCTGCCAGCACGGGCGAGGCCACCAGGAGTCGGCCGTCCAGGGGGCCGGGAGGTGCCGTGGGGGAGGGTCCAGGCTGCACCACACGCCCTGTCCCCCACATCCAGGTCTCCCACTACCTAACCCCACGTGAGGACACTGTGGGCATCGGAGCTGGGAAGGGGGAGGGCAGGCAGGGGCGCCAGAGGCGGAATGAACACGGCCTGTGGCACTGAGGTCCCCTCCCCGAGGACCTCAGGGTCCTGAGCCTGGCTGCTCCCTGAAGAGGCCCCGGCTACAGTGTGTGGCCCTGTGTGTGTGGGCGCAGGACACGGAACAGCGGGCCCACACGCAGGCATCCCAGACAGAGGGCCCGAGAGGGTGTGGCAGGGCAGGACGCGCAGGCCTGCCGAATTAGGTCCTGTCTTTGTGCCCGAGGAGCAGGGAGAACACGGCCAGGGCTGAGAGCTCGGGCAGGACAGGGACGGCCAAGGACAGCAGGTGAGTGTGTGGGGACTTCAGAAAGCGGGGTCTGTGGTCAATCGATCGGAAGCCTTTCTATCTTAGGTTCTCGGGGAGCAAGCCAGTTGGCAAATGACTACCAGAAAACCCGTGTCAATAAGTTTCTGAGAAGAGACCGAGGTTGGGCCCCTACCTTCATGTGCAAAAATTAACTCAAAATGGACCAAAGACTAAACATACTAGATAAAACTAGAAAACTCTTAGAAGAAAATACAGGGAGAAAGCATCATGACACTGAGTTTGTTAGTGATTTCTTAGATACACCAAAAGCACAGGCAACGAATGCAAAAACAGATAAATTGGACTACATCAAAATGTTAAACTTCTGTGCTTCTAGGCAAAAAGCTCCTTGATATGGGTCTTGGCAACGATTTTTTGGATATGATTCCAAAAGCACAAGCAACAAAAGCAAAAATAAACAAGTGGAATTACATCAAACTAAAAAGCCTCTGCAACTCATAGATATAAAGAACCAAACTAGTAGTTACGGTGGGGGGGGGGTGCGTCCAATACAGGGGTGGGAGGGTGCAAGGTACAAACTACTGGGTGTAAGATCAGCTACAGGGATATACTGTACAACACAGGGAATATAGCCAATACTTTGTAAATGGAGGGCAACCTTTAAAAATTTAATGGAAAAAGAAACAAAGAAAAAGCTTCTGCGGAGCAGAAGAAACAATCAGCAACACAAAAAGGCAAACTATGGAATGGGAGGAAATATTTCCTATCTTATGAGGGGTTAATATCCAAAATATATACAGAACCAGACCACTCAACATCCAAAAACAAACAGCCCCATTAACAACGGGCAGAATGGGACTTCCCTGGTGGCGCAGTCGTTGGGAATCTGCCTGCCAGTACAGGGGATACGGGTTCAAGCCCTGGTGCGGGAAGATCCCACATGCCATGGAGCAACTAAGCCCATGTGCCACAACTACCGAGCCTGTGCTCTAGAGCCCGCGAGCCACAACTACTGAAGCCCGTGCGCCACAACTACCGAGGCTGCGCTCTAGAGCTTGCGAGCCACAACTACTGAAGCCTGTGTGCTAGAGCCCGTGCTCCACAACAAAAGAAGCCACCGCGATGAGAATACCGTGCACTGCAACAAAGAGTAGCCCCGCTCGCCGCAACTAGAGAAAGCCCGCACAGCAACGGAGACCCAACACAGCCAAAAATAAATGAATGAATGAATAAATTAAAAAATAAAAAAGTGGACAGAGGAATTGAATAAACGTTTTTCCAAAGAAGACATACAAGTGGGCGACAGGTACATGAAAAGATGTCCAATATCACTAATCATCAGGGAAATGCAAATCAGAACCACAATGAGATGTCACCTCACACCTGTCAGGATGGCCATCATCAAGAAGACAAGGAATAACAAGTGTTGGCGAGGAGGTGGGAAGAGGGAGCCCGTGCACTGCTGGTGGGGATGTAAATTGGCGCAGCCGCTGCGGAAAACAGGACGGCAGTTTCTCAACAAATTAAACACAGAATTACTGTATGATCCAGCAATTCCACTTCCGGGCATACACCCAAAAGAACTGAAAACACGTACTCGAAAAGATATTTGTACACCCAGTCCTGAGGCTACAGGACGTCAGCGCGAGCTTGGACAGAAGAATGGTGCCCAGAGAGGGGCTGGGCCAGAGCCACGGCATCTCTGCCCGCCCCCCACCCTCAGGGAGGGTCAGGCCTGGGGCTTCACCTTGGCTTCAGGGAGGCCGCAGGGGGCCCGCGTGGCCACCTCCGACTTCTCGCTAGCTCTCTTCAGGCCATCCCGGGCCCCTGGGCTGCCGGTCCACATCCCGCTGTGTCACAGGCAGGTTCTGCAAAGCCGTTGTAGCCAAAAAACCATCCACACAAATGCCAGAAACGGCAGAGCGAAGGTCGAGGTCACCCCACGGGCGCTCGGGGGAGTCCGCATCCTGTCAGCCCCCTGCTCCGCTGACGCTGAAGACAGCACCCCTCCCTGCGTTCACCACGACGGACTCCCAGGAGGGACACGAGGACCAGAAGCGGGTCAAGACGAGGGGGGGACGGCGTCCGTGGGAGCGCGGAGGGGCCGGGAGCCCCGCTGCCACCTCCAGAGAGCTCGCTCATATGGCTGCCGTTCGCCAGAGCACATGGCTGTACCAAGTCTGTCGAGCAATCTGCGTTTACGCTCGAAAACACAAAGTTGCATTTTACGGAATTAAGCTCATCTGTGGCAGAAAACACAGCCTCTTGGATACATTTGTAAAGAATTCCTTTTGAAAGCAAGGACTATGTACCGGCACACGAGCCCCCAGCATGACAGACGGATCGGACTCCTCCCATCAGCCTGGCACCAGCCAGGGGGCCCTGGGCGGGCGAGCCGGCAGGATGCACAGCGCGCGCCAGCTCCCTGGACTCGATGCTCAGGAAACTGCCCCCTCCGAAGGCTTAGGTGCCAACAATTCACTTCGAGAACCTAGGAGACACGGCCCTTTTCACCGTGACTCACTGTGGTGACCTGTGGAAATGAGCATAATTCCTGCCGTTCAGGTTTGTAAAACTTCAACCACGTGGGTCAGAGTCCGACAGCAGCGCTCGGGCATCACAGCTGTCAGATTCTCATCCGACAGCCCCTCGCCTGAGCATCCACTGCTGTGGTGGTGATGAGGCTCCGGGCTGCCCACCGCAGCCACTGCGGTCGCTGGGACGCGCCCCTTCAGCAAACCCGGCCTGAGACCCGCACCCACCTGCTGCAGCTGAAGTGCTGTCCCCGCGCAAGGACCCCACTCGGAACCGGCCGGCAGCCCGGGCGAGTGAAGCGGGCGGGCGCAGAGGCGTGGGGGGGAGGGGGGTGACGTGAGGGCGGCCCAGCAGCGCCACCGGGCCCCGCGTCTGAGTGCGGGGGGCTTGGAAACAAAAAGTCTGCATGACTTGCTCACAGGTCTATGCTCAGGAAGAGCTGGGACCAAATACGCATGTTCTGAATGAGTAACTCAAGGTGTCTCCTCAAAAGGCCCGAATGACTGTAACAGGCGTCATCATCAATAAGCATGAATTCCGAACGAGGTGGAAAGCTGTCCAATTCAACGCTCATTTGGCAAACAGCACTCGGCCGCCTCAGAGAATGAGATCCAAGAGGTCGGTGCCTCCGAAGCCACTGCCGCACAGGGACCGCCGCACGCCCTCCGGGGGGTGAGGACAAAGGTCCCTGAGAACGGGAAAGGGCAGGAGGAAGTGTGGCTCAGAGGAGGTGGGATAGGAGCTAGTCATCGGGGACAGAGTACCTGTCATGATCGATGCCCACTTCCCAGAAGTCTGTCTCTGCCTGTATCACAGGCAGGGGAATCGTCTCTTCCAGGAGCTGCGTTGACCACTGTTTCTGAAGTTCCAGGGAAACGTGCCAGCACCCGGGAGCACCTGGCCCTTTACGAGATACAGCAGTGAACTTCCAGAGGAAGGAAAAAGGACGCTCACATGCATTTCCACAAGTTACCACGTATCTGAGACAAAAGAGGAAGGCAAAGTGTGCTGAGATCAAGAAGATGAGAGCTGGGCTGCCCTGGCAGCGCAGTGGTTGAGAGTCCGCCTGCCAATGCAGGGGACACGGGTTCGAGCCCTGGTCCGGGAAGATCCCACACGTGCGCCATAGCTACTGAGCCTGCACTCTAGAGCCTGTGAGCCACAACTACTGAGCCCGCGTGCCACAACTACTGAAACCCGCGCGCCTAGAGCCAGTGCTCTGCAAAAGAGAAGCCACTGCAGTGAGAAGCCTGTGCACTGCAATGAAGAGTAGCCCCCCGGTTGCCGCAACTAGAGAAAACCCACGCGCAGCAACAAAGACCCAACGCAGCCAAAAATAAATAAAATTAATTAAAAAAAAAAAAGACGAGAGCCCCACAGATGCCCAGTTGTGTTTCCATGGCAACAGCGTGACTTGATGCGCGTGGGCTTCAGATGCGGTCACTGTCCCTCTCTGTGGCCCATCCAACCCCATCCAAGCCTGTCAACTCACTCAGCCTACGATGTTCACTGAAAATCAAGGCACAGGGCCTTCCTAAAAAATAGGCACCGGTAAGCCGAGCACACCCTAAGCCACCTCAATTCATGCGTTTACCACAAACGGAGCCATCTAAGGAGGGCCCCCCAGAGCAGCAGGGGGACAGCTGGTGCCCCTAGCGGAGGGCGTGGGGATTCCCTGGGACACCCACAGTGGCAGCTCACACAGAGCAAAGGAGTGGAGGGAACAGCCCGTCACCGTCACCACCGCCCTGAGGAGAAAGGTTAATCGTCCTTCCACTCTGGCAAATCCCAGGCTGTAGGACAGGAACAAAAACCCGTACTAGCTGGGCGTTTACACCTAAGCGGCTAGCGGTGCTTAGAAGAATACAAAGGCCGGAAAAGTAAGAACTGAGCTGCCCCTTCTCTTTCCAGCCAAGATGGGGCAAAGGGGCCACATTTACTCTCCCAAACAACCAAAACACGGTCAAAATACGTGGAGTTTTGGACCCAAAATGGGCAAAATATGTCCTTGTAAGACCCTGGACATTGGGCATGGAGGACAGTGATCTCTGAGATGGGACAGGTGTGGTGCGCCCCAAACTGTCCCAGTTGTACCCTGCGAGTTCCCAGTAAGACCCTGGACATTGGGCATGAAGGACAGTGACCTCTGAGATGGGAAGCAGGCGTGGTGCGCCCCAAACTGTCCCAGCTGTACCCTGCGAGTTCCCAGGACACGGGACAGGAAGTGGGCCCCTCACAGCCGAGCCGGCAGACAGCCTGGGTGAACGAGCTGGTCTGGGAATTAACAGGTGGGGTGTGCAGGTCTCGGAGCTGGAGGGAGGGCCGTGTGGGGGCCAAGGGCCTGCAGAATGGCCCTCAAGGACTCGGCGGGGCCCCCACCAGCGAGGGAACCAAGAGGGCTCACATTGGCATCCCTCACCCCAGCCAGCCTGGGAAACCTCAAAACACACAGGCGTTAGGCAGACCACAGGGGCAACTTGCCCCAGCAGCAGGGAACAGACTGGGCACTGCTTTGGTTCCGCTGAACTAATCTTAAAAGCAAGATCTAAGAAGATCAAACTGGGACGTCCCTGGGGGTCCAGAGGTAAAGAATCTGCCTTACGGTGCAGGGGACGCACATTCGATCCCTGGTCGGGGAACTAAGACCCCACGTGCCACGGGGCAACTAAGCCCGCGTGCCACAACTACTGAGCTTACCCGCCTCAACTTAGAGCCCGTGAGCTGCACACACCACAGAGCCCACGCACTCCGGAACCCATGCGCCACGACCACAGAGCCCACGCACTCCGGAACCCATGCGCCACGACCACAGAGCCCACGCACTCCGGAACCCATGCGCCACGACCACAGAGCCCACGCACTCCGGAACCCATGCGCCACGACCACAGAGCCCACGCACTCCGGAACCCATGCGCCACGACCACAGAGCCCACGCACTCCGGAACCCATGCGCCACGACCACAGAGCCCACGCACTCCGGAACCCATGCGCCATGACTACAGAGCCCACAGGCCCCGGAGCCTGCGCGCCACAACTAGAGAAGAGAAAACCCACACGCCACAACTAGAGAGAAGCCCGTGCACCACAACGAAACATCCCGCCTGCCTCAACGAAGATCCTGCGTGCCGCAACTAAGACCTGATGCAGCCAAAAATAAACAAGATAAATAAATAAATAAATCTTTTTTAAAATAAAAAGAGCAAACTGTTTCCAAGTTACTTAACTGCACCCTAGAACAAAGCTCAAGAAAAATGTATAGGCCCACAAAAATACCCATCACCCAGCAAAGTAAAATTCACAATGTCTGGCATCCAATCAAAAATGACCACTGGGGACTTCCCTGGTGGCGCAGTGGTTAAGAATCCTCCTGCCAATGCAGGGGACAAGGGTTCCAGCCCTGGTCCGGGAAGATCCCACATGCCACGGAGCAACTAAGCCCGTGCACCACAACTACTGAGCCTGTGCTCTAGAGCCCACGAGCCACAACTACTGAGCCCACGTGCCACAACTACTGAAGCCTGCATGCCTAGAGCCAGTGCTCTGCTACAAGAAAGCCACCGCAATGAGAAGCCCGCGCATCACAACAAAGAGTAGCCCCCACTCGCTGAAACTAGAGAAAGCCCGTGTGCAGCAACGAAGACCCAATGCAGCCAAAAATAAAATAAATTAAATAAATCAATTTAAAAAAATGACCATTGGAAATGGTAAATAAGTGGGTGAATATATACGATTTTTTTTCTTATCATTTAAATCTTATTAATAGATAAGTGACTATTTAAACAAAATAAGAGCAATGTAGCATGGGGCTTTAGCACATGTAAAGTTAACTGCATGACAATTACTCTAAGGTAGGCAGGGGATAAACAAAAGTATGCTTTTCCCTAAGATCAAGAACAAAGCAAGTATGCCCACTCTTACCACTTCTAATCAACACTGTGCTGGAGTTTCCATCCAGAGCAACCAGGCAAAAAAAAAACAAAAAAGAAATAGAAGGCATCCAGGTGGGAAAGGAAGAAGTAAAACTATCCCTTTTTGCAGATGACATGATCTTATTTATTATGTATCTAAGGAACCCACTAAAATCCATTAGAATGAATAAATGAGTTCAGCAAGGTTGCAGGCTATCAGATCAACATACAAAAGTAAATTGCATTTCTACACACCAGCAGTGAACAATCAGAAACTGAGACTTAATAAACAATACCATACATGATACGGTAATGAAAAATATGAAATACTTAGGGATAAATCTGACAATGTGCAAGATGGGCACACTGAAAACTACAAAACATTGCTGAGGGAAATGAAAGCAGACATAAGTGGACACCTACACGGTGTTTCTGCGCTGGCGTCTCAACACTGCTGTGTCACGAGTCTCCAAGACCATCCCCAGGTCCGATGATCTTTCAGGAGGAGTCACCCAGCACGCCTCCAGAGCCACAGCCGTGATTATTGTACCACAGGATATAAAGCAAAATCCACAAAGGGAAGGGCAGATGGGGCGGCGTCTGGAGAACTCCAGGTGTGAGCTCCCGGGAGCCTCTCCCAGGACCCTCCCTCGGATGAGCTTGATTCCTCCAGCAACGGACGATGACCAGGGCAGCTCATTAAGGACTCGGTGCCCAGAGCTTTTACTGGGGGCTGGTCACGTAGATACCCTCTGCCTAGCACACACCAAAATCCCAGACTTCCAGAAGGAAAGCAGGTGTCCAGACAGCTGAAGCACAGAAAGCCGCTCTCATCAGTTGAGAATGACGGGAAGTATGCCAAACTCCAAGTTCCCAGACATCAGCCAGGGGCCAACTTGGCAAGCGGGCTTTCCTAAGGACAGCAGTCCCAAGCCTCCTGTGTTAACACTTTCGGCACAATCATAAAGATGTCAATTCTCCCCAAATCAATCTATAGATTCAAGATAATCCCAATCAAAATCCTACCGTGCTTTTTGTAGAAAATGACAAATGGATTCTAAAATTCATATAGAAATGCAAAGCACGTAGAACAGAGAACCAAGTTGGAGGACTGACACTACCTGATTCCAAGACTCGGCACCAAAAAAGCCACAGCGATCAGGACAGTGCGGTGCTGGCACGGGAATTGAGAAATAAATCAATACGACAGAGCAGAGTCCAGAAAAGGACCCCACACACAGACAGCTGATTTCTGACAAAGATGCAAAGGTGATTTAGTGGGGAAAAAAGACGGTCTTTGGACATCCATATGCAAAAACAATAACGTTGGAGCCATACCTCACACTGTGAACAAAAATTAACTGACAGATAATTAGATCACAGATCTAAATTTAAAACCTAAAACTGCAAAACCACCAGGAAAAAAAAATAGGGAGAAACCTTTGTGCCCTTGAGTTTGACAAAGATGCCTTAAACCTGACACTAAAAGCATAACCGATAGAAGAACAAACTGATAAACTGGGCTTCATAAAAATTTAAAACTTCTGCTTGTCAAAAGAAACCACTAAAAGAATGAAAAGACAAACCACAGACTGGGAGAAAATACTGCAAACCATGTATCTGATAAAAACACCTGTATCCAAACATGAAAAACTCAAAATTCAATAAGAACAATTTTTAAATTGACAGATTTGGATACTTCACCAATGAAGATATAAGGGTGACAAGCACATGAAAAGATGCTCGACATCATTAGTGAAATGCAAGTTAAGACAACGATGAAATGCCACCCCATACCTATCTGAATGGCTAAAAATTTTTTTTAAAAAGGTCCATACAAAGTATTGATGAGGATGCAAAGCAACTGGAATTCGCACACTGCTGGTGGGAATGCAAAATGGTGCAGAACTTCGGAAGCCAGTGCAACAGTTTCTTAAAAAATTAAACGTACACTTACCACATGATCCAGCCAGTCCACTCCTAGGTATACACCCAAGAGAAAAGAAAGCATATGTTCATACAGAGACCTGTACGCAAGGGTTCATTCACAGCAGTTTCATCTGTAACAGTCAAAAACTGGAAACGACCCAAATTTCCATCAACCAGTTAATAAACACACAAATTGTAGCGCAACCATATAACTCAACAATAAAAAGGAATGAACTATTGATATACTCTACAACCTGGACAAATTTTAAAACAATTATGCTGAGTGAAAGAATCCAGACACAAAGGCACATATTGTATTATTCCCTGACGTGAAGTGTCCAAAACAGGCAGAACAGTTGAGTGGTTGACAGGGCTTGGCGTAAGGAAATTGGGAGGTGTGGGGTCTCTTTCTGGGGTGATAGAAACGTCCTGTAATTAGACAGTGGCGATGATTGCACAACACCGTGAATGCACTAAAAGCCCTGAATTGTATACTTTCAAACGGCTAAAATGGATTACTTTGTGCCACTTTTACCTCAACTTTAAAATTTTTCAGGGTAAGTTTTATGGTATGTAAATTATATCTTAAAAATAAATTTTAATGTGTAATAAAGTTTTTCATATATATGATTTGCTTTTCATAGAGAGATACAGACGTAAATACCCACTTTAGTAAATATATTTTGTAATGCTGAAATTAAAAATAGTTCTTTTAAACTTCAAGTTTTAGGTGCTGTCGTTGGAATCCTGGACAACTTAAAATCCATTTAGCGACCCATCTACCCATCAACTGTAACTGATGTGTTGCGGTGAATTAAATCAAGCAGTAGGGAGAAAAAAGTAGGAATTATATAAGGAAAAACGTCAGCTGAAGATACCACTGGGTAGATATAGAAAGCATGAAATGAAATTTGCAGAGTTTAGTCAGAAAAAGTTAGAGGAACACAGAAGGCTTAATAAAACGTAGATTCCTGATCTGTAATCAGATGCGACCAAACATTTTTTCTACTTCTTTAGGAATTCCTATGTCAGAAGATTTTCTCATTAATAATTAAAAAAAATAAGCTAAGAAACAAGGGAGGTCTGGATTCCCTTTCAGAAAAAGTGGTGCTAGCCCAGGGACAGGGGAGGGCGGGCACCCCGACTCCTCAAAAGGAGCCACACCTTCCTCCCCTGGGGCCCCCGCCCCCTGCTGTGCCGGGGACTGTCAAGTGCAGGCGCAGGCGTGAGCAGACGGTGCTCAGAGAACAGGAACACGGGCAGAACACCGCCAGGAGGAGGCCCGAGGAACTGGAGGTGTTAACATAAACTGCACCCCGTCACCATTTCCGCAGCGAGCCCCAAACTCAGGCAGGATATGCTTCCTCCCGGGATGTGGGGGTTTCCAGACAAAAAGGCAAGACTTGAAGGCAAGGCGTTGAGAGCTGAAGGGAGGTGCCCAGGACTGGGGGCCGAGCCGCGTGTGGCCTCAGATGCATCCAGCTCAGCTGCTCCCTACCTGCCTCCAGAGACACCTGATGGCGAAGAGCACATCCCTGAAGCTTCCCAATTACTGAAATGTTACTCAGAAGGTCTGAGGCTTCCCTGGATCCACAAATCCATCCCTTCCTTGTTCAGTCCCATCACTTCTGGGTTAAGACGTGATTTACCATTTGGAGAATCTGCACCAGGAGACTGTGTCCTAGTGGCAAGAAAGACTCGGTTTCTTAACGGATTGTGTTTTTATGCTCCAAACGAATATGGAAGACATCTGGCCTAAGAGGGTGTAGACCGGCCACCGGTGAGAAGAGCAGAGACCCAGGGGAAGTTTCTGAATGCGGCTCCAGACACAGAAGCCGCTGCGCCACGGAGCCGACCTGGGTCGCCGCACTCAGCCTGGTGCTTTCCTTAGCGAGAGAAAAGCAGGAACAGCGCGCAGACACCCCAGGTACCGCCGCACGCAACCTGCAGCCGTGTCCGGGCAGCCCTTCCTGGGCCTCTGCTCCGGCCGGCACACGGGGCCCTCCCCAGGCAGGATCGCGGGTCCTCACCGGGTACCTGCGAGGGACACGCACCAGCCGGCCGGCCCAGGAGCCCCCTGCGCCCCCAGCGACTTTTCTAGAGCGCACTCCCTCCAAGTGGAGCTCCGCTGTATGTAAACTGCACCTCCACGGAGTTGATTTTTTTAAAATACACAAACCGCTCACCTATCTCAATGCAACAACTTGGTCCTCTCAAATCGTGAGGTCACATTTCAAAGAGGAAGGAGGCTTCTGGGGACGCTGTGGGCACTGCCCTCTGACCCCGGACGCCTGGGCCTGGCCGGCAGCACGGCTGACGCCGAGGCCGGTTTGCTGCCACCGGACTGGGCTGTCGGGTCCGCTCCTCGCGTCGCCGTCCAAGGCCATGGAAAACCGGCACAACCGGCACCACCGCCTCCCGGGCCCGCCAAGGGGGCCCGGACCCGTCCCGCCCACAGCCCGGGGCCCGCCCCTCCCATTAAAGCCGAGACCCTATTAACCACGGGCAGTTACGGCTCCGCAGCAACCGACGCTCAATCCTGGCCTGGCGGCCCGCGCGCGCCCCCGTGCGACCCGCTCCCGGGAAGACACGAGTGACCGCCGGAGGGCCCCGTGCGCTCCGGCCCCGGCCCCGTGGGGAGAACGCGCGAGCCCCGGGGCGGGGACACCACCAAGGGGGCTCCCCACGCGCCCCACTCCCGGGGACAAGGCCACCCTCGGGATGGCCCCTTTCTCAGAAGACCCTCACGTGCCAACCTTCCATCCCTTCAAAGCCCTGGTTCAAACTGAAACCTGGCTCTTAACCCCACCGCTGTCTCATTCACCTGTTTTTATGACTCTGAAGTGCCCGCTGGGTCCTGGGACGCAGCCCTGACCTCCGAGCCCATGTCCAGGGCTCACCCTCCAGCAAAGAAAGAGGGTGTGCCAGCCCCCATAGGAGCACAGGGCCATCTGAGAAGGCCCAGGGCACGGCCCGGCTGGGCTCCAGATAGGGGCTGACCTGGAGGGAAGCCCACCCAGGTGCGGACCCTTCCTGGCCCCCAGCTTCACTTTATCCAAATGACCAGGGACGACACAGGACTCAGCAAGGGTAGCCAGCGATCTGGTGCACAAGTATAAATGCCCTCTCAGCCTACAGAGCCTGGCTCACGTTTCGAACCCACCTTTCATTCCGTATGTCCTCGTCCAAAGCAGGCAGGCCACGGCCCAGAGACGCAGAGACCCAGCCGAAGGCCCCACCGACCCCCTAGCTGGGCAGGACTGACCACTGAGAGGGGACACACCCCTCATTCAAAAGTGCTACCTGGGAGGTGAGCTCATCACGTCCCAAGGCGGCCCCGGGCAGGGTGAGCCCCCCGTGGGTGCTGGTTGGTTGGCCTTCCTGGCTCCTGGCTGCAAGAGGCTTTTCGTCGTGTCCCCTCACACCTCCAGGCCCCACTGCTAGCTTCTGCTCGGACAACGAGAGAGGCCAGAGGCTGACGGCCTGTGCTCCCTGCTCTGCCAGTCTGCCCAGCGAGCTGGTCACTGGTTGACCGAACCAGCTCTGTGCTGAACCACGGCACCCACATGGCTGTACCCAGCTGGACGAGCGCCAGAAAGGCCCTGACCCAGGCAGACTGGGATAAATCGTTTTCCCCAAATCAAGACAGCAGCTTCACTTTAAAAGTGAAGCTTTAAGGCTACTGCTCAAAGGGAAGAGAGGACATGGCCTTCCGGTAAGGCGGACCTTCCAGAGCGCCCACGTGACGGTAAACCCACAGAGATGCTCAAGTGCCCTGAGTTCACCCGTAAGTAAAGAAACACGGAAAAGCTAGTGCCCTCCTGGCCCGAAACACCCTCTGTAATTCGGCAGCAGGGCTTCCGTCGGGTGAAACGCAGCCGAGGGGACGGGCCGTCCAGGACAGGGGCGTGAGGTTCTCCACCCCCTGGTGTGAGTCTCTGGAACCGAGAGGCAACTATTTGGGAAAAGAGCCTGGACGTGGCCTGCTTCCTGCCCTGCCCCCGAGTGATGACAGCATCACCCCAGGTGGGGGCAGCCCAGAGGGGCCCCTCCCCGCAGCCCCCAGGAGCAGCAGGTACAGAATATCCCTCCTGCCTCAGTGCGCTCATGGGGTGGAGGTCCCACAACTGGAGGGGAAGCCGGGAAATACCAGGGGCTACAACCCCCAGTGCCTGCACTTAAAGCACTGCAGTCACCCCAACAAGGGCCACCGCTGCCCGGCCTCCAGCTCCAGAGCAAGGGTTCAGAGGGTCTGCCCTGGAAGTGGAGGGGTGAGAACAGAGCGCTCCACCGCTCCCCCCAGAGGGGTACCTTGCTTGGAACAGGCTCAAGCCTAAGGGCACAGACAAACACAATAGGTAACCTGTCGGAGGGCAACTGAGGGGAAGCTGAAGGTTTATCAGAAAGACAGCAAGAGCAGCCCTCCTGGACACAGCAACTGTCAAAGGCGGGCCTCAGGCCACCCCTGCCTGACTTTAACTGGATCAGACCTTAGAGCGCTGCGTGGCCTAGGCCGTTATCAAAACCAACAGAGCAATCAGTTGTTAATCAGTGGTGGCAGACCCCGGAGCAGCTTAACAGGGGGGACAAGGAGAGTCAAAGACAGCAGGTCCACAGCCAGCCTGGCGGGGGAGGGACTCTAAGAGGGCAGCCATCCAGCCAAGTCACTAAACACACAGACACCAAACAGGCCCCCAAGCAGGGTGGGGTCAGCGTCCAGAGTTGCTGCAGTATTTTACCTCAAACAGCCAGTTTTCAACAAAGTATGTATGGAAAGTGGCCCATACACAGAAGAAGAAAGAAAAGGAAACATTGCTTTTGAAGGGACAGAACCATTGGACTCAGCAGAAAAGACTTCAAAGCAGCCATTACAAATAGGTCCAAAGAACTAAAGGAAACCGTACATGAAGAATGAAAGGAAGACGTATACTGACAATGTCTCATCAAACAGAGAATAGCAATAAAGAGGTAGAAATTACTAAAAAGAGCCAAATGAAAATTCTGGAGTTGCAAAGTCCAGTAACTGAGGTAAAAAAAAAAAAAAAAAGCACAATAAGGGGCTCAACAATAGAGCTGAGCTAGCGGAAGATTCAGCAAACTTGAACACAGGTCAATAAAGATCATGCATCTGAAGAAGAATGAGAAAATGGAATTCAGAAAATTGAACAGAGCCTCAGAGACACACAGAATAATAGTCAGTGCACCAACATGTGTGTGACGGGTGCACTGAAGAGAGGAGAAAGGAGAGGAAAACAGCCTAAGAAATAATGACCGAAAACTTCCCAGATTTGATGAAAATATCAGTCTACACACCCAAGAAGCTTAACAAGTTCCAGAAAGGGTAAGTACAAAGAGAACTACACCCTCACGGAATACCACAGTCTAAATGTTGAATGCCAAAGAAAAAGACAGCAAGAGAGGGAATTCCCTGGCGGTCCAGTGGGTAGGACTCCATGCTTTCACTGCCAAGGGCCTGGGTTCAATCCCTGGTCAGGGAACTAAGATCCCGCAATTCGAGTGGCACAGCCAAAAAATAAAAAAAGAAGAAAGAAATCAGGGACTTCCCTGGTGGTGCAGTGGTTAAGCATCGCCTGCCAATGTAGGGGACAAGGGTTCCAGCCCTGGTCTGGGAAGGTCCCACATGCTGCAGAGCAACTAAGCCTGTGCGCCACAACTACTGAGCCCACGCTCTGGAACACTCGAGCCACAACTACTGAGCCCGCGTGCCACAGCTACTGAAGCCCGCGTGCCTAGAGCCCGTGCTCTGCATCAAGAGAAGACACCACGATGAGAAGCCCACGTACCGCAACTGAGAATAGCCCCTGCTCACCGCAACTAGAGAAAACCCGTGTGCACCAACGAAGACCCAATGCAGCCCAAAATTTAAAAAATAAATTAACTTAAAAAAAAAAGAAAGAAATCAGCAAGAGATAATGAGTAACATATTTGAAATGCAGCAAAGAAACTGTCAAGCAAGATTCTTACATCCAGCAAACTTTATTTTTTTATCCTGGCTGCACAGCTTGTGGGATCTTAGTTCCCCAACCAGGGACTGAACCCGGGCCCTCAACAACGAGATCGTGGAGTCCTAACCACTGGACCACCAGGGAATTCCTGCAAAAATTTTTTTTTAAAACAAGGGCAAAATAGAGACATTTCCAGATAAAAAAGAACTGGGAGAATTTCTTGTTAGCAGACCCATCTTACAGGGAATACAAAAAATAAGTTCTTCATGATGAAAGAGAGAGACATCAGACAATAATTATAATCCACTTGAGAAAACAAAAAGTATAGGTAAAGGTAATTATGCAGGTAATTATAAAAGACAGTATATGTGCATAGTTCTTCTCCTTTCCTCTCTTAACTGATTAAATAATTAAGTTAGTATAAGTCTGAAGTAGATTCTGGTAAGATGCGTATCATAAGCCTTAGAGCAACCACCAAGAAAATAACATAATATAATATAATATAGTGTGATATAATGTAGTATACACACACACACACACATACATATGTATGTGTGTCTATATATATATTTAAGGCTCACTAAAGGAATTAAAATGTTACACTAGAAAATGTTCACTTAATACAAACGAAAGCAGTAAAGAAGGAACAGTTGGGGGCTAGGGTAGACATGAGGGCACAAAACAGAAACTGAAATGGCAGGTGTGAATCTAAACATATCACGATAACATTCAATGTGGATGAATTAAACAATCCAATCAAAGGGCAGAATTGCCAGAATGAGTTTGTTTCAATGATCCACTATATGCCGTCCACAGGAGACGTGCTTTAGATTCAAAGATGAAAAGAAGTCAAAAGCAAAGTGGAAAAAGATATGCCATACAAACAGCAATCATAGGAGATCTTCAGTAGCTACACTACTATCAGAAAAAAATCGACTTTAAAACAAAAAAGTCCCTAGAAATGAAGGAAAATCTTATAATGATAAAAGGGCCAATCTGTCAGTATAAAACGATAAACGTATGCACCTAACAACAGTGCCCCAAAATATAAAAAGCAAAAACTGACAGAAGTGAAAAGAGAAACAAATAATCTAAAGGTAGCTGAAGATTTCAATACACACTTCTAGTAACGGACATAACAACTAGACAGAGGAAAAAGGGAAGAGGAGACCTGACCACACTACAAACCTAACAGACACCCCTCCACCTCCACCTGACAACAGCAGAACATACATCGTCCTGAAGTGCACATGGAACGTTCTCTAAGAGAGACCGTCAGCCAGGCCATCAAACAAGCCTCAATTTTAAATGACTGGAATAGGGACTTCCCTGGTGGTGCAGTGGTTAAGAATCCACCTGCCAATGCAGGGGACACAGGTTCGATCCCTGGTCCAGGAAGATCCCACATGCTGAGGAGCAACTAAGCCCATGCGCCACAACTACTGAGCCCACGCTCTAGAGCCCGCAAGCCACAACTACTGAGCCCGTGTGCCACAACTACTGAAGCCCACATGTCTAGAGCCTGTGCTTCACAACAAGAGAAGCCACTGCAATGAGAAGCCCGCGCGCCACGACAAAGAGTAGCCCACGCTCGCCCCAACTAGAGAAAGCCCGCAAGCAGCAACAAAGACCCAATGCGGCCAAAAATGAATACATTTTTTTAAAATATAAAATAAAATAAAATGACTGGAATAATACAAAATATGTTCTCCAACTACAATGGAATTAAATTAAAAATCAATAACAGAAGGAAATTTGGGGGATTCACAAATATGTGGAAATTAAACAACAAACTCAAAAATAACAAATGAGTCAAAGAAGAAATCCTGAAGGAAATTTAAAAATATTTTAAGACCAAAATGCAAACAAAAACACAACATACCAAAACTTACAGGATGCAGCTAATGCATTCCTTACAAGGAAATTATGGCTGTAAATGCTATATTTAAAAAGAAGATCAACTATACATCAATTTAAAAAAAAGAAGAAATACCTCATCAGTAAATTAATTCTATCTTAAACTAAAAAAAAAAGCAAACTAAACCCAAAATAAGCAGAAGGAAAGAAATAATAAATACTACAGTGGAAATAAATAGGGACTAGAAAAACAATAGAGAAAAATCAACAAAACCAGAAGTTGGCTCTTTGGGGGAAAAAACCCAATTAAATGGACAAACCTTGAGCTGGAAGAACCAAAACAAGGAGAGAGAAAGGGAGGAGAGTCAAATTACTAAAGTCAAGAATTAAAGAAAGATCATTACCACCAACTTTACAGAAGTCGAAAAGATTATAAGGGAATACCAAGAACAATTATATGCCAACAAATTAAATAACAGATTAAATGGACAAATTCCAAGAAAGAACTTCTACTGAAACTAACTCAGGAAGAAATAGAAAATCAGAATAGATCTATAACAAGTAAAAGACTGAATTAGTACTTTTAAAACTTCCCACAAAACGCCCAGGCCCAGAGAGTTTCACTGGATAATTGTACCAAACATTTAAAAGAATCGGTGAACTTGCAACAAGCAGTAAATAAGCCCCATAGATCTAATGCACAGTAGACTGAATACAGATAACAACACTGAATTATAATCATCAAACTTGCTAAGAGACTAAAAGTAATTATTCCAACTACTAAAAAAAAAAAGATAATTATGTAACACAATAGAGGTGTTCATTATCACTCCATGGCTATCATATCACAGCATATACATGTATCAAATTAACATACACACATTTAACTTACATAATGTTATATGTCAAATATATTTCAATTAAAACATTTTAATTAATAAGAAACTGATAGCAAAGTCTTAAAATTAAAAAAAATAGAAGAGGAAGGAACACTTCCCATTCCTAACTTACTTTATAAAGCCAGTTCTATCCTGATATTAAAACCAGTCATCACAAGAAGAAAGAAAAAAAGAGACCAATATTTCTTACGAATATGGACACAAAAATCCTCCACCTAATACTAGCAAACAGAATCTAGCAACTTATAAAAAGGATTATACATCATGATCAGATGAGATTTATCCCGAGAATGCAAGGTTGGTCCAGCATACAAAAATCCATCAATGTAATACACTGTAAAAGCAGAATAAAGGACAAAACCACACGATCATCTCAACAGACACAAAAAGCATTTGACAAACTTAAATATCCTTTCATGATGGAAAAACTCAACAAACTCAGAACAGAAGGGCACTTGCTTAACCTGATAAAGGGCATCTCTGTAAAATCCACAGCTCGCATCATACTTAATGGTCAAGGACTAAATGCCCTCTCATTACAATCAGGAACAAGACAAGCACACCTGCTCTCCCACGTCTGGCCACAGGGCTATTAGGCAAGAAAGAGAAATGAAACGCATCCAGATCGGAGAAGAAGGAGTAACACTACCTCTATCTGCGGGTAACAGAATCTTGCATATAGAAAAGCCTCAAATATCCACTAAAAAATGATTAGAATAAATGAGTTCTGCAAAGTTGCAGGACACAAGATCAATTTGTGAAAATCAATTTTATTTCTACAAAGAAACAATGAGCAAACCAAAGTGAAATCAAGAGAACAATTCCATTTACCATAGAATCAAAAAGAATAAAATACTTTGGAATAAATTTAACGAAAGAATTCCAAAACTTGTGTTCTGATCATTTCTCTTTCTTTCTACCTCTCCATGCCCCTCCCTCCCTCTCCCCGCTCCCACACACGCAGGAAATGGGCAGGTTTCTAGGAGCTACTTCATGCTCAAAAACAGCAGGTGTGGCTGGTTGGCTGGCTGGAGCCTTGGCCACACTGGGTGGATGATGTGCATGCAAGGTGAGGATGCGGCACAGATGGGAGCAGAGACAGAGAGGGACGAGCTGCAGAGGAGGAAGCTCATGCAACGTGGTACCTACCCAGATGTGACCACCTGGGGGGGGCTCATGCAGCGTGGTACCTACCCAGATGTGACCGCCTGGGGGGGGGGGGTTCATGCAGCGTGGTACCTACCCAGATGTGACCACCTGGGGGGGGCTCATGCAGCGTGGTACCTACCCAGATGTGACCGCCTGGGGGGGCTCATGCAGCGTGGTACCTACCCAGATGTGACCGCCTGGGTGGGGCTCATGCAGCGTGGTACCTACCCAGATGTGACCGCCTGGGGGGGGGGTTCATGCAGCGTGGTACCTACCCAGATATGACCGCCTGGGGGGGGCTCTGGCTTCATCTTTATTATCTGCAGCTACATTTAAAGACAGAGAGAGAGAAAACAGGAAGGAAGAAGAGACAAAAACAGACTGGTTTTAACACTGGTAAGTCCTTGTTGTATTTCTTTAAAAAAAAACAGAAAACAATGGAACAGGAAGACAGCGAGCTTTTAGTTTCTGTGCATTAGGAAATACACTTTCTGAACCATTTTTCTCCAAACCTACCCTCCTCCAAATAAGTGCTTGGGACAGAGGGAAAAAAATGAAAAGCCACCTCATTTTCATTTAATTTCTAAGGTCAGAGGTGCTGACAGAGATACAGCAGACCCTCCTTCTACTTTCCCCTGGGAACTCATCTGTACGCAAGCCCTGGTTGCAAGGTAGTTGTCTCAGGGTCCAAACTCTCCAGAAGCTTGCTCAATAGAGCTGTTTTCAGAGGACACTCAACAGGACTCCCGCCATAAACGGAGAGCTAGCTCAGCACGTGAACTTGACCGCCCTCGGACATCACACCCAGTCAGGGAGCAGGTCTGGCAGCTGTCTCCACTGTGGCCCAGGAAGGAGTACCTGACCCACTGTGCGACAATTCAACTGCCAGGTACCTTGCCCCTCCGAGCACCCCACCCCACCTGAGACCTCCCTAGTCTGGGCCACCCCAGGACAATGACCGACTGACCTACCGACCAGAGGCCCTGAAGACAGAGCACCTCCAGCTGGGTTCCACCTGCAGGTGGGGCTTGGGATGGACAGTAGTTAAAGAGAAGAGTCACTGAGGTCAGAAAGCAGAGGCAAGACCAAAGGTCGTGTGCTACCTGCCCCAGGCCATGTTCACTCTACCCCAAAATGGAAATTTTGCATGTAATCAACTAAAAGCAAACACCAGACTTGCTGCCTAGACCCGGAGGAGCTGGAGGGTTGGGGCAGGGGGAGTGGTTTATAAACCAACACAAATTGCAGTCTCCTCTCCTCACCCCACCCCTCTCCCCAACACCCCCTCCTGGACCTTCTGGGTTCTGACCCCTCAGAGTTGGTCAGATTCTCTCAGCTTTTTGCTTCTATTTATTTGATTCAGACCAATTTCACCATTCATGGGCACCTCCTCTACAGATCAAAAGAGGGAAGGAGGGGAGAGGAGGGAGGCTGTAGGAGAGAGCGCTCAACTCAGTTACTTGTGCATTTCAGACACCGTTTCCCTTCTCCTCTCCAGGCTTGATCACACTGAGCTGACAAGCAGAGCTTCGCACATGCAGAAGCACCGGGCATGGCTGGGAGACACACAGAGTGCGCGGGTGCAGAGCTGGGGGTCGGCAAGCAGAGGGCTGGGTAAGTTGGGTGGGAAGGTCACATCCCTGTGTACTGCGCCAAGCTACCTAAGGTTCCTTGGCTGGAAAGCAACATGATCAGATCTACGTTTTAGAAAAGACACCTTTGCACAAGACAGATGGAAGAAAGTGGGCTCTGAAGCTGAGAGACGCTAGAAATGTTTTCAACCATCATGTGCTTCCACAGAGCTGTACTGAGGACACACTGCACGCCAGGCACGAAGGTTCCAAAACAACTGCACTGGGACTTCCCTGGTGGTCCAGCAGTAAAGAATCCGCCTTACAGCGCAGGGGACACGGGTTCAATCCCTGGTCAGGGAACTAAGATCCCACATGCCACAGGGCAACTAAGCCCACGTGCCACAACTGGAGAGCCTGCATGCTGCAAACCACAGAGCCCATAAGCCCTGGAGCCTGCGTGTCACAACTAGAGAAGAGAAAACCCACACGCCACAACTAGAGAGAAGCCCGCACACTGCAACGAAAGATCCCCCCGCGTGCCTCAACGAAGATCCTGCGTGCCGCAACTAAGACCCGACGCAGCCAAAATAAATAAATAATAACTGAATCTTTAAAAAAACACACAACCACACTGTCCTCAGAACCTCCCCTCCCCCACCAGGAGGCGGGTCTTTGCCCCCTTGACTATGGGTGGCCTGAGACTGCAGGTCTTCAGAAGTGATGCTGTGTGAGTTCCAAGACTAGATCTTTAAAAAGATACAGCGTCCACCCGGTTCTCCCCTTGAAACTCAGCGCCGCCTTGTGAGGAAGCCCAGGCCACACGAGGAGGCCACGCAGGGATGTTCCAGCAGAGCCCGGCTGAGGTCCGGCCAACAGCCAGCACCAACCCAGACACATGAGAGAGGAGTGAAAGAGAGAGAGACACAGAGAGAGACAGAGACAGAGGGAGAGACAGAGCAAGAGGGGGTAAGGGGGAGAGACAGTGAGAGACAGAGACAGAGACAGAGGGAGAGACAGAGCAAGAGAGAGGAGTGAAAGAGAGAGAGACACAGAGAGAGACAGAGACACAGGGAGAGACAGAGCGAGAGACAGAAAGCTAGACAGAGAAAGAGGGGGTAAGGGGGAGAGACAGTGAGAGACAGAGACAGAGACAGAGACAGAGGGAGAGACAGAGCAAGAGAGAGGAGTGAAAGAGAGACACAGAGAGAGACAGAGACAGAGGGAGAGACAGAGCAAGAGAGAGGAGTGAAAGAGAGACACAGAGAGAGACAAAGACACAGGGAGAGACAGAGCGAGAGACAGAAAGCTAGACAGAGAAAGAGGGGGTAAGGGGGAGAGACAGTGAGGGAGAGACAGAGACAGAGAGAGAGAGAAAGGGGGGGACGGGAGAGAGCGAATGAGACAGTGAGAGAGGAGCTCGAGCAAACAGCCCAACTGTGGAGTCCGAAGCAAAAATGTCCTTTCACGTCATCAAGTTTTGGGGTCACTCGTCGAGCAGCCCCAGAGACAGGAAGCCGAGATGACAAGGCAGAAGTTCCAGCGGAGCTGAGACGGGAGAGTCAGCCTCTGGTGGCCAGGAGGAGGCTGCGGGGTGGACCAGAGGCAGGCCCTCAACTGCCCCAGGGGCTTTAGTCCTGTCACACTTTGAGACTCACTGCTGGGGGCACCTTGGAGAGACTACGCAGGGGCAACGGTGCCTGTGTGTGGTGGAAGGGATGGCGGCAACACGGGAACAGGAGGCCCTGTGTCAGCTTCGGGGCAGCGGGCTGAACTGAAGCAGGATCGTAGCCTGATGCCCGAGGGCACAACGGAGCCCTTGAAAATGCAGGACGGTCTGCGGGTAAACATCTTCCTGGGGAAGGGGGCGTCCTCAGCTTTCAGTCTCAGGATGGCACGTGACCCTCCCCACCCGGCGTGTTTTTACAGCTTTACTGAGCTGTAACTACACACCATCAAAGAGCCACTCTCCCAGCGGTGTGCAGGGCACCCACAGGTGTGTGGTGCAGCCACCACCGCTACGGTATTTTAGAACTTGCATCACCTCACAAGGAAACCTGTCCCCTTCAGCAGTCACCCCTCCCGTCCACCTCCCCAGCCAATGCCACCCCCGTGCTGAGATGTGGGGCAAACCTCAGGTGAATTCACGCCTGCAGCCGGTTGGTGACACACCCATTGGGAGGCACTATTCTTAGTGACAGTACAACACGGGAATCTGGCGGGAGGAACGTGTGGCCCTGAGGATCCCCGAGGAAACAACTTCTCAGCAGCCTCGCTGTCGGCCGGCCTCATGACGGAACCTGGCCAGGAGCCATGAGGGAGGTGCCTGGTAGAGACGCCACGCTCTGTTATTCTTGGGTCCCTGGGCTGCAGTGGGAAGATCAGAGCCGACCAGGGCCCCGTGAAGGGCCAGCCTGGGAGGGGGCACTCTGTCTCCTGGGAAACCTCCAGACCAGGCTCCTCGGACACCTGGCTGACTGCAGGTCTGGGGCAGGAAACTGGACAGCAAGCTCAGAGCATCTTGTCGCACCAGTGTCCGGGGTCCACAGGACCAAAGGTCAAAGATCAAGAGCCGGCGGCAGGGCTTCCCTGGTGGCGCTGTGGTTGAGAATCTGCCTGCCGATGCAGGGGACACGGGTTCGAGCCCTGGTCCGGGAAGATCCCACATGCTGCAGAGCCACTAAGCCCGTGCGCCACAACTACTGAGCCTGCGCGGCTGGAGCCTGTGCTCCGCAGCAAGAGAGGCCGCTACAGTGAGAGGCCCGCGCACCGCGATGAAGAGTGGCCCCCGCTCGCTGCAACTAGAGAAAGCCTTCGCACAGAAACGAAGACCCAACACAGCCAAAAATAAATTAATTAATTAATCTATTAAAAAAAAAAAAAGAGCCGGTGGCAGAGGCTCCCCCTGGCCAGAGGTGGGTAAAGGGGCTTCCACCTCATGAAACACAGGATAACGTACAAACAAACGTGCTCATCGCTGCAAGGTGCTGGGAACCAATTTTGAAAAGAGGCAAATATAGGCCTTCACCTGCCTTCCTTTACAAATCAAACCGTCGGAAGACCAAGTAGCGTTTGTGGGGAAGTTTCTCTACAGAAGCTGAGACGGCGGAGCCTTGGGGCTGGTGGCCTGGGGCTGACTGTCAAGACTGGGCCCTGGGCCCCGGTGGCTGCCACCACCCAGAGGGGCCAGCTGACAGCCACACCTCCCAGAGGAAGGACGCAACAGTCCTGCAAAGACAAAGGGCCAGACCTGGGTCCAGTTATCTTTTAAAATGTTCTCTGCAGGGCGTCCCAGACAGACCTGGTTCAGCAGCCCGATTCCGTCCAGATCCCGTGGGCCTGACTCGCTCTGAACACTGCTGCTGGTCTGCTGACCCTGTGCTGGGCGTGCAGCGCTCAGCTCACAGCAAACGACCCGTTTCAACAACAGATAAGTTCCAAGGAGAAGGGGGAGTTAGGGAGAACCTATAGATTAAAAAGACAAATCAACAACAAAGACACCAGCCAATCACAGTGTGTGCTGGATCCTGATTTAAGGAAACAAACTGGCCAAAAAGCCAGGAAACGGACAAGACAGCTGGAAACTCACACACAGATGGTGGTTTCATGATAAGGAACCATTGATTTCTTATGGGTGACGATTTCTTTAGAGATACGTTACAGACTATCTATAAAGAGGCTACAACTAGGATTTGCTTCAGAAACTGCAGGAGAAAGATGTGAACGGGGTCTGGAGGTGGTTATGGTGCCACACGGAGCTCCGTTATGCTACTCTCCCTACTTCTACGTGCTTGAAATTCTCTACAATAAAAAGCGAAAAAGGAAAAACACGGCACCTTCGAGACGGACACCACACTTCACTCCTAGTTCACAGTTAAACAGCAGGTGCATATTAGTGTCTCCAGCCAATTCCTCCGTGAAACACGTGGTCTCGGTGGATGCCTTTTCACCTGGGACAACCCGAGGAGGGGGACCACACCCCTGGCCCTGCCCCCACTACACACAAGGGCATGGAAAAGCTGCCAGTGGAATGAGAGGTTTGAAAACGTTTGATCCTAATTTTGAAAATGATCCCAATTTTGTGACAGGAGACTAACAAAGAAAAAAGAAAAAAATGGAAAACTATACCAAAATGTTCAAAGTAGTCACCTCTGGGTGGTGGGACGGAAGGCTTTTTACTCTTACTGTATATCCTGTCTTCCCTAAAACGTCTACAAAATGTTCAAAGTAGTCACCTCTGGGTGGTGGGACGGAAGGCTTTTTACTCCTACTGTATATCCTGTCTTCCCTAAAACGTCTACAAAATGTTCAAAGTAGTCACCTCTGGGTGGCGGGACGGAAGGCTTTTTACTCTTACTGTATATCCTGTCTTCCCTAAAACGTCTACAAAATGTTCAAAGTAGTCACCTCTGGGTGGTGGGACGGAAGGCTTTTTACTCTTACTGTATATCCTGTCTTCCCTAAAACGTCTACAAAATGTTCAAAGTAGTCACCTCTGGGTGGTGGGACGGAAGGCTTTTTACTCCTACTGTATATCCTGTCTTCCCTAAAACGTCTACAAAATGTTCAAAGTAGTCACCTCTGGGTGGCGGGACGGAAGGCTTTTTACTCCTACTGTATATCCTGTCTTCCCTAAAACGTCTACAATGAGCACATGCAGCTCTTCAGATAACAAATTAGATATTTAATTTTCTAAGTAACCTGCTTTTTCTCCTCACCACCATCTACGTTTCTTTAACCTTAACTTTCAAGTAGAATTAGTGACCTTCAAAACTGCAAACCTCTATAAAAGATAGCTGGAAAATATTTAAGCTTTTTGTTAGGCTGCCTGGCCATCCTATGAGAACCATGAAACAAAGCTCCCCAGACTCTCCTGGAGAGTTACTGTAATGTGCATGGTCAGTTCCCCAAGAAGTCTGTGTCCCGAGGCCTCAGCTGACACGTCGGGAAGCGGAGGCCAGCCACCTGCCACGGAGGGTGGGGGGAGAGACGGGGGCTGCGGCACAGCGGCCCACGGGCTCTCAGAGCTTCCAGGCCCGAACCGCTTGGCTTTTTCACAGCCCACCCGCCTACTTCTGGCAAATGAAAGGAAATAAACCCACACATTCATTAAAAGCTTCCCATAGTGGGGTGGTGAGACCTGTGTGTCTCATAAACAGTAGACACGGAAACATGTAAACCGATCTGGATTCAAGTGTTGAATGCTCAGAGTCTCAGCCAGTGTGGGCGGAGCTGAGGAGACGACTCTCCCTGAGGCCACAGGGGACCCAGTGGGGGAGGGCCGGGGTCAGGAGGGGGCCCAGAGGTCAGGAGGCACAGTGCTCCCTCCACCAGGGCCGGCCATCACCGTGAGCTGCTATCAAATGTCCAACGTTAAACTCCAAGTTTGCCGCGTGACCCAGAGGCCTCAACACCTGCTGTATCTGGCACCCTCCGCCTTCACGACCCACGCACAGTTTCAAACAAGGTCACAAGCCTGGTCTCCCGCCGCAGAGCCTGAGGGGCAGGACCACTACGCCACCAGGGCACCGGGTGTCCTCTCCAGGCCTTCCGCCCGCCCTGGGTGAAGACACACCACTGACCTCCCCACGCGGCCCACTCTGCACTCGGCTGTGAGATCCTGCACCCATTAAAGGGGAGGCTCGAAAGGGCACAGACCACAGAGGGCAGGGGCAGAAGCCGCTCGGGCAGAAAGCCCTCGACTCAGAGAAAGTTAAGAGCCAGCTCCTCAACTCATGAGGGGTCCAGGATCCAGGAGCCCTGCTTTCTAGGCAAGAGCAGCGGTACAAGCGGCAGCACGTCTGGTGGATCTCCTGAGTCACAGCTCGGAGGATGGCGTTAACGGGAGAGAAAAAGCAAAAACACACCGGAAACAGAGTGGCGGGTGATCCTCTTTATCATCTCAGTGACCCTAACTGATCCAGGCTCCTCATCGGAGCTGAGGCTGACCCATTTCTACAAAGACTGAAGTTAGCACACACTCACTCTCACTCTAGAAACAGAAGCTACACAAGAGGAGAGGAGTCGCTCAAAGGGAGAGAAAATAACCACCAAGGAAAAAATAGCTGGGCAAGACCTCAAGTCTGCAGGAGTCCCATAACTAAACAAACTCCAGAGAAAACTCTTCTCTAAGCAGTAGCTGAGATCGCACACACCCACATTCCCAGACAACGTCGAAGGGGAGAGCGGTCTTAGATTCAGTCATTAGAAAAACCAGAAGTACGGCCTCAACCCTCCTGCACAGAGAAGCCCACCAGCCCGCGCGGTCGAACACAGAACACTGGCTCGAAAGAAACGTTTTCAAAGGAGAAGGCAAAACCAGGAGGAGCACCTTCTATCTTCCGAGCCAGCCAAAAGCTGTAGGGGCTGAGCACGGAGCTCGCCTGCCCGAGCTCGCGGACCCCACGTGCCCACCCGAGGCCCACAGAGCACGACGTCGGGTGAATGTCTAACAAGGTATGTGAGAAAGATGCCGGTTGACTCAGCCACAGGGGACGGGAAAAACAGAGGCTATGTTTGGTGCACAAGCCACACACAAGGTCAGAGAGAAAACCGCCTCTGCAGGAAACATCTGGCTCCGGCCTGAGCAGAAACAGACCAGCAGTGCCGCCCTCCTGCCCCAGCTGACGGGCCCGCGTGACGACGGCCACGGCGAGGGACACGGTAAGAACAGGTCGTAACTCGCCCGAGTTCCAGTTTCACACGATACGGTGTCACTTGGCTGACTGCGAACACCGGCGTCACGACAGACACCGTGCCACCTGGCGAAGCCAGCGCTGCTGGGGTGGCACTGGGTGGAGGCCCCCCACCCCGAGAGCTCCAGCCGAGCCTTGCTCGTCGAGTCGCTGGGCTTCATCCCCAAAGCTGCGGGTCACCAACCTGCAAAGACCCGGCGTTTCAGGTTCAGCTCGTTGGCCACGCGGACCTCGGTGCAGAGCTTCAGCATCAGCAGCATGGTCACGATCATGACGACGCTCTGCCAGAGCAGCGGCGCCTCAAAGCGCCTCCCGAACCTGCGGGGGAGGGGCCGCGGCGTCAGGGGGGCGCTGGCCGGGCCTCCACCGCCCCCCAGAGCCGAGTCGCGGGCAGGCTGCGCCACGTGCCGCAGGCCCCCCCGGGAGCCGCTGCAACCCTCCCAGGGCCGAGGGCCGGTGGGAGTGGGTCTCCTGCCCTTGCCCCCCCACCCCCAGTCCGGCCAGCTGACCGCCGCCCTCCTGCGGAGGCCCAGCCACCGCCAGGTGAGAAGCCCAGGTGCTGGAACACCTGCCTCCCCAGGGCTCATTCCAGAGTCTGGAGACCGACGGCGACCCTGGCCCCTGGCCATGGGGAGTCGGGTCTGCAGGCCAGCACGGCCCCCAGTGTGAGCAGAGCAGTGGGGGGCCGGGCCACCCAGCCCTCACCAGAGAGGAGGAGACGGCAGGCAGGGCGTGGTCCGCACTGCCAGCCTCAAGCCCTGATGCCCGACCAGGCCTGGCTGGCCCGCACGGACGCCTCCACGTCCACTCTCTTCTCCGAGCCCCAGCCCGCCCAGCCCTCCCAGCCATAGGCCCCAGGGCCTTCCTGCTGACTCTCCTCCAGTGTGTTGAGCATTTCAGCAGCTCAGCCAAGAGTTCCTGGAGGCCACGGCCACAGCCCAGTGAGTGGCACCGCTGGGCCCATCAGAAGACCCCGGCCCAGGGGCCGGTCACAGCGCTGCCCTCCGCACACCAGCTGGGGTCTCAAACGTGGCCACCAGCGTCACAGGACTGGCCTGCAGAAGTGTCACCTCTACGGCGAGGCCCGGGCAGAGCACCCTCAAAGCAGCCTGGCTGCTCCGGAGCCGAGATCCTGCTAGAACCAGCTGCAGCGCGGCCTGACGGGGCCTCCCTAGCCTGAGTCAGTGGCCGACAGGTCACAGTCGGGAGGTCCTGGATGGCAGTCTGACCTCCAGCTCCTCCTGGAAACCAGGAGACACGGCCCGGCCCACCTCCCCTGGCCTCGCTCTCACACCCGCCCCTACAAGGAGAGGGTCCCTGACAGCTGGCTGATGGGGCCACACACGCGCTCCGCCACAGGCTGGCTCTGGGGAGCACGCTGCCCCCCGGCCTTCTCGCTGTGCCCCACCACCTCCGGGCTTCATCTCTTCCGTAAAGTGCGGACACAACCCTAATAGCTGCTTGAGGACGTTTCTAGCAGTTCTAGGAACTAGTCCCCACTGGTTACCTGACTGACCCCGGGGGGCTGACTAATGAACAGGTAGTCCAGAGGAGAAGACAGAGCAGGTTCCGCGCCAGGCTGAGGAGACGAGCGGGCGGGCATCACAAAAAGTCAGTCAGTCTAGGGACCAAGCTCAGTTCCAGTTAGTGACAAGGCTGAAGACGCGGGATGTGGGCCTTTATGTAATAAGGCCACTTCCATTATTTTCAACAGAAACAATGAGTGACTAGAAAAACGGGGGGGCGAGGGATGAAGGTTTGTGCTTCCCCTTATACCACACACCGAAAACCGAATCTAGGTAAATTCAGTATTTACAGTGAAGTAAGGGGGGCAGAGTGAACATTAAACTGCTTTTAGGGTGAAGACAAGCTGAACAAGACAGAAAATTTCAAAAAGCACAACTTTCCACAGAAGATACACAAGGGACAAAACAAATATGACACAAAGCTCAACATTATTAGTGATTTTTAAAAGCCAATTAAAATAGAAAGACACTATTTTTCATTTATCAAGTTACTTAAACTACTGCCTTTAACGCTAATAGTCTGTGCTGGCAGAGGTGTCACGGGGCACCTCTCCCTCCCCCGCCCTGAGAATGCAGTTGGCAAAGCCTGGTCTGCAGCAGAGGACAGGACAGCCCAGCAGACGAGCGTGTGGCCTGCTGCTTGGAGCAGCCAGTGGAGGCGCCGTCCCCCGGTGCAGTGCACATGTCTCGCTCCCAGGGAGACGCGTGGCAGAGAACGTGCACTGCCTCACCGAGCCTGAGCAAAAGCTCCCACAAGGAACACCTTCTACGCGTCTTCAAAGTAGCAGAGAAAAGCTCGATTGGAAGAAAAGCTGTGTATCTACTTCCCTGACTGGCTTCTCGAGTAGCAGAGTGTCACTAGCCCTCTGGTGCAGTGTCACCACATCTGCGATACAATTTTACTACACCTGCAATACAATGTCACCACGTCTCTCCGTCTCCGGTACAGTGTCACCATATCTCTGATCAGATAGGGATGGGGCTGGAGAACTAGCTCTGTGAATGCCTCAGGCCCTGGGTCAGATGGCCCTGCAGCACCATCCTTGCACCCTGGCCCCCTCCCTCCCCTTCTCATTTACAGAATCACTCCACCCTCTGGCTTCCGACACCACAAAGGCCAAATCCTGCACGTCAGCATTTTGTATGATCTGCTCAATGCTGGTTCTGCAAAAGGATGGGAAGAATCGCAAGAAATAAAGGCATTAGAGTTCCGTGAGGTACAGAAACGCCGGGTTTCTACAGCTTGGTCAGCCTTCCCCCACCCCACCCCCGACCCCCAGGACTGCAGAGCTTCTCACATGCCTCACACCACACATTTCCCTGGGTGGCTTCCCAGGCAGACTGGAGTTCCGGAGACTGCATTCCCAGCCAGCTTTGGGAAACGTACTCTTCACTTCCTCCAAGTCCATCACTGCTCTCGTCCCACCCGGAGCCCACCACAGCTCCCAGCCGGTGCTCTCCCCCTCCCCACCACCCATCGCCCATATACACGTGTCTGGCACGTTCCATACAGCACTTCTGCTGAAGCGTTAACCCTGCAGCATCTGCCCAGTGTCTGGCTCATGGGAAACCCTGAAAAACCTATTAAATCAAATGGGCTGCTAGGGGACCCAGGAGTAGGGGCTTTGGAGGCTCCAGAGAAAGGAAGGAAAGGAAGCACAGGCAACACCCTCAGAGCAGTGGGGCCTTGGGACCACGTGGGAGGAGACGCGTGCATTTGTTACAAGTCATAGACGGAGCCCGGCCTGTCTGCTGGGCTTTACCACGTGAACTACAAAGTACTGCCAGGTGTGAAACACAGGGAAAGCACAACCCCAGGTCAGAGGGATCCTGGAGGAGAGACCTCTGCCAGCCCTCCCTTCTTCCCATAGGGTCCCACAGTCTTCTGGAATCCAGGCTGAGGGCAGCCCTGTGTGTTCACACAGCAGCCACTGAACTCACGGAGGGACCCAGGACAGCTCACACAGCTGATGCTGTGCGAAAGGGGCAATGAGATGTGCAGAAATAGACGTGCCAGTGCACAAAGTTCAGAATTCCACCAAAGACTCTTTCTTTCTCAAAGGCTCAGGCCCTACAATGGAGAGAGAACTCCCAGTCCCAACGCATCAAATGCTTGCTTGTTAAACCCAGAAGCACTGACGAGATGGCATTCAAGAAACTGGTTTAATTTCTGATTTCTCCAAAACAGATAGTTAGAGGTAGATTAGATATCCTATTTTCTTTTTGCAATTCTGAATGATAAGCATGGCTGGGGGGGAAGACCTCTCAAAGGAACTATTTCCCGTAAGAAACGCAACCTCAGCCAATCCTCCGCCACTCCTCCGAGAAAACTTGCCACTGCCTAGAGGAAATGCTGCTTCCCGACCTACCGCCCCGGGCCTGGGCTGGGAGCTCCGGAGGCCACACCCAGGGTGCTCAGGGTTGACAGCAGTGTCACACACGATTACAGCTTGGGACCTGCTTCTGTGCAACCCTACCTAGTGAGGGGCAGCTGAGAGAGGGAAGGGGAGGGTCTTGCTGCAGCGGCCGAGTGCTATCCTCAGCCACAGGGAAAGGAGGAGTCTTCAAATGCACTTTTTCAACTTGTGCTAAACAAGTTAAAAGATAAGCGCCCTCTGACCCCTCCTTCAGAAGCGGACTGGCCCAGAGACAGGGCTCATGGTGTGACAAATTCTTCCAGGAGAAGGGGTCGACTCACCAGCTCACCTTTTAAAACCTCAGACTAAGCAAAAACACAGTGAGAGTGACCAAGGGCTGCCTTAGGCCAGGTGGACAGAAGGTGAAGGACCAGAGAACTTCTGGACTCAGGGGACTCACACCCTGATGACCGCAGAGGGGACATCTGCCAAAACTCATCAAACTGCGCACGTGCAACGGGTGACTTTCTTCCCTGTAAATCACGCCTCAGTAAGGCTGACTTAAACTCAATTAGCAAGAAAGCACGATTACTCCAAAAAGGCAAAAGGAGGAGCCAGCTGCCCGGTCCCAGGCTGTCCTGTCTGTGCTCACAGAGGGGCCTGGGACCGTCTAGAAGGAAGGAAAGTTGCAGGCTTTTTTGGCCTTACAGCGAGGCCGCGAGACCTCTTTTCACTTCCTCTGAAAGTGTACCCTCCCAATTATGTCTGGCTTCAACAACTGTTAAAATTAACTTCAAGTTCCTGACCAGAATGCAAATGATAATAAGAGGAAGTTGGTCTGAGAGGAGCAAAAAAAAGTCTTTTAAGTATTATCCAGAAAGTTGACTTACTGTTAAAAAAAACAAACAAAAACAAACCCGCACACACAAGGCGGAAGGCAGGAAGGGACCACCCTTCAAGGCAGACCACCCCCACAGCACTCCTTCCTGTCTGGTTCCCTCCTGAGAGCCTTTACTGGCCAGTGGTTTGTCCTTCCTATGCTGACCACCTTCTGTTACCGGTATTCATTAATTCCCTTCGTTTTCTCTCCACTACCCCCAAACCTCACCCAAATTCCTAAGGGCATGGACCCAGTCCTAGGACACAGCACCACAGAAAAGGCCCTGGGCAAGCATCCAGTACATGTACGAGCCACCGAAAATGAAGACGCAGATCCCAGATTATGTGAGCTTCTCCACTTCAATCCCACCATTTTCCCTGGGAAAAAGTCTCATCCATTTCACCAGCTCCTTCCCAGGAAGTGCAGACACTTCCGCCCCCCCGGCCTCACCCAGAAAAGGAGAAAGCCATCTCCCTGGGAGCACCCCACAGTAAGAAAGCCCTCAACCTACCAGAAGAGGATTCGTAAGATATTGGCCACCAGGAGCACCAGACATACGTAGGTCGAGAAGCCCTCGGCGTTCTGAGTCCTCCGGATGTCCCTGTACTGCGGGATGTACGGCACCACCCCTCCGAAGACCATGGCCCCAGCTGCCCCCCAGGAAACCAGCTGCTGCAGCGGGACCAAAAGCCAACCCAAGCCTTCTGCGTCCATCCCGAGCGCCCGGCGGCCCCGCCGGCAAGCTGACGTCCACCTGGCCCACGCGCGCTCCGCGCTCTCGGGCTCCCGGCGCGCGCGCTGTCACCCTCACATGCCGCCGCTGCCCTGAGCCGTCCTCCGTCGCGGGGCCTGGCGAGAGAGGAAAAGCGGTAAAGCACTCGGGCCGGGCCTCCACGCCCAATGGGGGGCGCACCGCCGGGCTCGCGGCTGGGGCACGACCCCCTCCTCCGGGTCGCCGGCCCGGGGTGGACTTTCAGTTCGGGGTGGGGGCTCAGTTCCGGGGGAGGGGGTCGCACAGCCTGGGGATCGGAGGGACAGGAGGAGGGGGGAAGAGGGTAGACACTGCCCAGGGGGCCCGGCCCGGGGTGGACGCTCAGCCCAGCGCGGCGCTCGCGTCCACGCACACTACTGACCCCGCCGGACTCACCCGCGCTGGCGGCTCCCAGCGGTCAGTCCACCCTCCTTCTGTCTGTCCAAGCGCCGGGCCCCGCCTCGGCGTGACGTCACAATACGTGGCCCCGCCCGCGCCGGGCGGAGGGGCGGGCGCCGCTGGGTCCTAGAGCGCGCCGGTGGGCGGGGAGGTGGGGGCGGGACCCGGGGCGAAGCCGGGTGTCGTGGGTCGTGGCCAGGGCGCTCCGTGGGCCCACCCGGCCCTGGTTAGGAAATCGCTGCCTGGCGGGGCCTCTCCTTCTGGGCCAGGGGCCCACGTGGACCCGGCGCCATCTGTCCCGCGGCGAGTTGCCTTGTAGACGCGGCGCGCCGCCAACGGGAGCAGGGGACCGGGTCCTGTCGCCGCCCCGAGGGTCAGCGCGAGGCCTGGGGACGCCCCTCTCGTGGGGACTCGGGCAGGGTCTGAGCGCCCCGTGATTCCAGGGGTCCTTCCACCGTTCATGGTCTGCCCGGGTCTGTGGGGCTCCTCATCCTGAGCCGGGGCGTGTCCCTGAGGAGCGGCGTTCGGAAGTTTGCAGAGGGCCAGGGCAGTTTCGGCCAGGCGCGGGGGCCGGGGGCGCGACTCCTCGGGGAAGCGAAAGCCCACCCGCAGCCTGAAGCCTCTGAAGGTCCACTTCGGGGCCCAGGGAGGCAGCAGCCAGGACTGCCGTCCACAAGTGCGTTAGGTTCCTTGTCACTGAAGACAGTGCTGGCCGGTGGAGCTCGGATCTGCGAAGGGTACGTGCTTCATCTCGAGCGCACAACTCTAGCACTCACTGAGAGAGAAAACAGGAATTCCTGAGTGTGTCACCTGACCAAGGGGAGCCCTCGGGAGCTCGAGGGAGGTAGGTGCTCAGAACCCAGATGCTGGTGGGCGAGGGAGGGGTGGGGGTCAGGGAGGGCCCCGTGAGAAGCCAGCCAGCCCGCCCTGGACCCTGTGCAGGCGGGCTCAGAGCAGAAAAGACCGCCTGCAGGCCCCCAGGATTCTGTCTACAGAGGAGCTCCCCCAGGGCTCCCACCTCCACCACAGCAAGCCCAAATCACCCCAAAAGGGAAGGCCTGGTGGGTGAGAGAGGGGGGTCCCCAGGGGCACACAACCGGCCAGCCAGCTTCCTACCTGGTATGCTTCGTGGGAAATCCTAAGAACAGGTACAACCTCACTTAGAGCAACTCCCAAACGAGCCTGGGGATAAGGAGAGCTCTCCGTGAAACACAGGTTGCTCTCATCCTCTCCAGCCTCTGAGGCCAGTGTACTTCTGAGTATCCACCAGAGAAGGCCAAGAACACAGCACCAGAAATGTACAAGGAAATAAAACACAGGCGGAAAAGGAAGTCCTGGAGAGGCTGGAGAAGAAAAGTAGCTGTTCCTCCTTAGCCAGATCCTACCCCGAGCTCTGGAGCTCCAGAATGTTCTGTCCTCTTTATGGTGGAGGTTGGAGTAGGGATATAGTCTTCCCTCCCCACGCACTGGAGCATCTGAGGCCACTGCATCTGGCCCCGTTTGTCCTGGAGCACGTGGACAAAGTGGTGCCAGCCCATAGCCAGCTGCTGCCCTGGACCCATCATCTGTGCCAGGTGGAGTGTGGACAGCAAGCGCCTCCAGAGTCCTGCGAAGTGCGTACAGTCTTGCATTCTTGATCCAAGATTTTGCCCCACAGAAGGGGCCTGTAATCCTTTTGAACCCCACCTGTCTGGAGTAGAGGGGCACCCACTGGTCCAGAACCATCGCTCAAGCAGAAGGAGAGAGCTCATGTCGGCTGCTGCACATTACCTGGCTTCCTGTTTTACAAACAAAAGAAGCCGGCCAAACTGTGCAGTCTGAAAAATGAAACCCAGAACTAGCACATCCTAGTTCCTGGAACCTGTGAACATTACCTTCTGTGAAAAGAAAGAAATTGCAGATGTGATTACGTTAAGGACCTTGCGATGCAGAGATTATCCTGCATTACCCAGGTGGGCCCTAAATGCCATCACGTGTATCTTTATAAGAGAGAGGCAGAAGGAGACTTGAGACACACAGAGGCCATGAGATGACGGAGCAGAGAGGTTTGAAGATGCGGCCTTGAAAGTTGGAGTAATGCAGCGCAGGAATGCTGGCAGCCACCAGCAGCTGGCAGAGGCGGGGAGCGAATCCTCCCAGGAGCCTCTGGAAGGAGCAGAGCCCTGCCAACGCCTTGATTTTGACCCAGTTAAACTGATTTCAGATTTTTGGCTTCCAGAACTGTGAGAGAATAAATCTCTGCAGTTTTATGCCACCCAGCTTGTGGCAATTTGTCACAGCAAACCACTGGAAACCAATATAGAATCCATAAAGCGAAGGAGAAACACTTTCTCAGAAAAACATGGCACCAAGGAATTTATTGCCAGCAGACCAACCCTGTAAGAAATGTTTTGTTTTTGGCTGCGTTGGGTCTTCGTTGCTGCGGCTTTCTCTAGTTGCAGCGAGCGGGGCTACTCTTCCTTGTGGTGCGTGGGCTTCTCATTGTGGTGTCTTCTCTTGTTGCAGAGCACGGGCTCTAGGCACACGGGCTTAGTAGTTGTGGCGCACGGGCTTAGCTGCTCTGTGGCATGTGGGATCTTCCCGGACCAGGGCTCGAACCCATGCCCTCTGCACTGGCAGGCGGATTCTTAACCACTGCGCCACCAGCGAAATCCCCAACCCTGGAGGAAATGTTAAAATAAGTTATTTAGTCAGAAGGAAAATTGGATCTCCATAAAGAAATGAAGACCCTCAGAGAAAGAATAAATAAGGTAAATCTTTTTTTTTCTCTTATTCTTAATCTAAAAGATTAGTGTTTATTTAAAGCAATCGAGTAACAGTGTATTGGGTGATTATAGCACGTGGATAAATGAAATGAATGACAAGGGATGTAAGGGAGGAATTGGGGAATATTCTCATATAAGGTACCAGCACTACACATAAAGCAGTATATGTTATTTGAAGGTGAACTTAGATCATTTTAAAATATATATTGTAAACCCTAGGGCAACCACTAGAAAAGTTTTTTTAAACCATAAATAATACACCAAGAGATGAGATAAAAATGGAATTGTATAAAATGCACAGTTAAAACCAGAGAAAGCAGAAAGTGAGGAGGAAAAGGAAACAGAATAAATGCAATGAATAGAAAACAATTATAAAGTGCTAAATTTTAATCCAGCTATATCAATAACCACTTTAAATGTGAGTGGTCTAAACACACCAGTTAAAAGACAGAGATTGTCAGGCTGGGTGAGGTTCAGAAATAAGCCTCCGCGAGCGACACTGTCCCTGGGGTATGTGGTGTCCTGTGCAGCGGAAATACAGGGAAGAGGACCACAGAGGTCTGTGAGCAGATGGGTGACAGGAACAGCTGTCTCAGGCAATGATGCTGGCCCTCCGCCCTCCCAAGGGAATTGCTTCTATGCTGCAAAAAAGACGGAGCGTCAGCAAGACCATTAGTACTTTATTCACGTATATGAGTAAGTGCATGGGAAACAAGCCTGAGCAGATAAAGCCTCAATTCTTAATACTTATCTCTCATATGACTATTTTATACCTAACTAATTAATTTGTTTTATGTTTGGCTGCATCGGGTCTTTGTTGCTTTGCTGTGCAGGCTTTCTCTAGTTGCAGCGAGCAGGGGCTACTCTTCGTTGCAGTGCGCGGGCTTCTCATTGCAGTGGCTTCTCTTGTGGAGCACGGGCTCTAGGCGCGCGGGCTTCGGTAGTTGTGGCACGCGGGCTCAGCAGTTGTGGCTTGTGGGCTCAGTAGTTGTGGCTCGGGCTCATTAGTTGTGGCTCATGGGCTCAGTAGTTGTGGCTCAGGGGCTCTAGAGCACAGGCTCAGTAGTTGTGGTGCACAGACTTAGCTGCTCCGCGGCACGTGGGCTCTTCCTGGACCAGGGCTCCAACCCATGTCCCCTGCATTGGCAGAATCCCCGATTCTTAACCACTGAGCCACCAGGGAAATCCTTGGCTTAAATTTTTTACAGTGAGTATATATGATTTTTGGGGGGGAATATTTATTTTTTGGCTGCAACACAGCATGCAGGATCTTAGTTCCCCAACCAGGGATCGAACCCGCGCCCCCTTCAGTGGAAGCTCGGAGTCCTAACCACTGGACCAGCAGGGAATTCCCTATATGACTTTTCTAATTGAAAAAAATACATGGCTTCACTTTACCAGAAGAAAAGGCGAGTTTCTGCATTGCTACCTCTCCCCAGAAGTGAAAGGCCACGTCCCACACTTGGGTCATGTGGCATCCAAACGTGTCCCCCGTTTGCCCTTGAGCCAAGCACATGCCACTTCTTGGATACCTGTGGGCTCCATTGCAAGGCTCTAGCTGAGACAGATGGGCTCCAGGTGTGAGCTCTTACTTTCTCCTCAGCTCACAGGTGCTATTTTTGGAACTAGTCGAGAATATGGAAACGGCACCAAGAAAGGTAAGCTCTCACCGAAGTCACTGAGACCACCAAGCTGAGGGCTTGTGCTGAGCTGGCACGATGAGGGCACGTGGGCTGAGAGTCACCCGAGGGTCCATGCATCCCATTGTCGGAGGATGTGCTTACCGGTTGTTTCTGAGAACTTCATTCTGCCTCTGAATGTAGACAAAATAGAATCCAGGGGCTGTGGACAAAGCACCCCGCTGAGGTTTGTAGAAGGCTGCAGAGCTGGACCGCTGGGAAGGGCAGCTGCAGGGCATCATGGACCCGGCCTTGGCTTCTGCCTGGCGAATGTCTATTTTCTTGTATCCTGAGCTCGTACCTTTACCATGTGAGGCCGGGCTCACTGCTGGCCCCCAGGCCCACCCCGTGCCTCGGGGCGGCCGTGTGGCTGACCTCTGGCCAGTGACTTGGGTGGAAGTGCCCGGCCCCACCAGTCTCCACCCCACCCTCCTTGCTCGCCCTCTCCTGCTGGCCAGGTGCGAACAAGGTAGCAGAGAGCTCCACTAGGGCATGGCCCAGTTCCTGCCTGCCGGCCTCGGACTGTGACACCAATGAGAATGTCGCCGGGCTCGACCACTGGAACAGGGATCGTTCATTACAAAGGCGCATCACTTCCCCTAACACGCACACAAATTTTGAAGTGTCCACAACTTTAGCACTTCCCAAATGGCATCTAACAACAGTCAACCATACTACACAAACCCCCAGACCAATGGCCCCTAACCACCCACATCAGCCCACTTCTGACTTTCCAGACTGACACCTGTGTCCCCAAGTTGTGGAGCCACTGCAAGCCCACCCGAGTTGCCACTCGGCCCAACACAGAGCAGGCGGTAGACATAAATGGCGCCTCTCATTAAGGATCAATATTCATTGAAAGCACAGCGGCTCTGCAACTGCTCCATGAACAATGGTTCTGCAGGTGAAGAACACCTGCAGAGAGCACAGAACTGTGCTCCAGCCCCTGCACCCGCCGCATGTCCCGTCTCCGCAGGGCTTGGGACAGGCCGTCACCCTTCCAGGTCTCCTCTGGCCTCTACTGGACTCAGCTCAGGCCCTGGACATCCTCGAAGGTCGAGGATATGACCACCCTTCTCAGCCTTGCCTCTGCCTTCCAGAGCCCCATGCTGGAGGGCCCCCCACCTCAGCCTTTGTGCAGGAATGTCATGTAGCCGATGGACTGCTAGGACCTTACACAAGAACACTGTCACCTCTATAGATTTTAAATGACAAACACACAAAAGTAAGATAAAAGGACAACAAAGGGGAGAAAATATTCTTTTAAAAGCAGGAAAGGAAAGATGTGCATCCTGAGAGGTGTCCTGTCCGGCTCCTGGTTGTGAAGCCCCAAGGTTTCCCTGGTGAGATGGAGACAGAGCTCCTGGGCCTTAGGCCCGGCCAGACGGAGCACCAGCCTAGATGCACATGTCCCCTCCCCCAAAGCAGTGAGGAGCCCCTACACGGAAATGCAGACTCCACCTGCAGTGAAATCAGGAGGGCGGCAGAAACACCAAAGACCACACAGCACGTGGGGCGGCTGCCCGAGCACAGAGGTGGGACACCACCTGAGCAAAGTGAACGGGGCAGGGGTGTCCCGCAGCCAGGAGACCACCGGCTGGGCCCCGAATTACAGAGCAAGCCCCCAGCTTGAGAGGCGGGTGGTAGGAAGGTTGGGAACTAGTTAGAGCCCCGTCGGCCTCCAAGAGACGAGTAGGAAGCAAGGGTGCAGAGGCTGGTGTCGGAGACCTTTGAGAGTCACGAGTGCAGCAGCGCCCGGGGGCCCTGGCGGTGCTGCCCACGGGAGTCTGAGCCCGGTTTTCATGAAGTACCTGGGCGCCTGGCACCCTCACTGCTTTGTCAGGAATCGATTGCTTTGCCACTTTTCTTCTGGGAACTTCACTTTCCAGAAAGTGCAAAAGACGCCAGCGACTGAACAGCAGGGTGTGCGAACGTTTTTAAATACCTTCAGAGAAATAGATGCAATTCTTAAAATTTGTCGGGTGATGGTAGCCTTATGCACCAAAAGTAAGTGAATAAGCAACGTGCCTGTGAAACTGGACAGATCTAACGTCTGCAGTTTAGCCAGGAGCATTGTGGCAACGATGTCATATCCCCTGGTTAAGTGAGCCGCCCTTGCGGGAGGCCGGAAGTGTGTACAGAACAAGGTGCTCTCTGAAAAAGAGGCTGAGCTGGGGGGTAAAACTGCAGTTTGAAGAAACTAAACAAATGCTAGTGGGAAATCTGCTCATAGGTTGAAGACTAGAGGAAGGCTAGAAGGCTATGGAACTACATAGTTACAAGTTTCATCAAGGAATTATTTTGTAAAACATGCAGAGAAAAAGCCCGTAGTGAAATTAAACTGAGTAAAGATGAGGTCTGATCACATCTAAAAAGAAAAGACCAGAATAAGCGTGTGCAGTTACTAGACAAAGAACAGTCCAGATGTGAACAACGTGCAGAGCTCAAAGGACTGATGGGGTCACATCAGAAGTCTCAAAAGACCCAGAAAAGGTTTCACTTATTTTAAAAAGTGACACGGAAGTTCCGTGCAGTTGGTTTATCCAGCAGACTAGGTGGCCAGTGAGCACAGGGAAAGTGAGAGAAGGCAAATGAAGGCGTCTCGTGCTCAAAATTCTTTGTTAATAGTTGGAATAGAAACCATTTCAAATTCAAACCAGGTAATTAGATCTCAGCTACCTGTGAGATGAAAAATAAAAACAAAAAAGTTGGAATGTGACCTTTGTTCACTGTGTTTGGCTAAAAATCCACTGAAAATGAATGCAAGATCTTGTAGCACAAAAACAAACAAAAAGCAGTGGTTTGCAACAAGCTCTAATAGCAGAAGTTCATGACTCTGCAAAGGGGACTGACTCAGGAAGGGAAAGACGAGGACAGAGCTGGAGGCGGCAGCAGAGGGCGTGAGGGCTGACAGCAGAAATGGAGGAGGCGTCCAGAGGCAGCATCGCCTGTGAATTCGAGGTGGCTTCGCGGAGAGAAAGGCCGCGTCATCGGGGTTCACCACTCACTCATTCAGCGAAAGGAACTCTTGCTGGAAAGAAGATGCAGAATGCAGGCTCGAGGTGCAGATTACTACCAGTCAGCCGAGAACAGCAGTGCTTACGCTGAGGGGTGCCCTCGAGAGCACACAGCACACACGCACGATCCCGACTCCAGAAGCGCATGCTTTTGCCTGTGAACCTTCCTCGTCTTTGTTTTTTTTTTTTTTTTTTTTTTTTTGTGGTACGCGGGCCTCTCACTGTTGTGGCCTCTCCCGTTGCGGAGCACAGGCTCTGGACGCGCAGGCTCAGCGGCCATGGCTCACGGGCCCAGCCGCTCCACGGCATGTGGGATCTTCCCGGACCGGGGCACGAACCCGTGTCCCCTGCATCGGCAGGCAGACTCTCAACCACTGCGCCACCGGGGAAGCCCTCGTCTTTGTTTTTAATTGAGGCAAAATTCATGCAACAGAAAATTAGCTCTGTTAAATGAACAACTGGCATACAGTACATTCATAAATGAACAAGTGGCATACAGTACATTCACAGTGTGGTGGGAGCACCATTTCCATCTGGTTCTGGAACATTTTCGTCCCCCAATAAAACCTCACGCCTCTTAGGCAGTTCCTCCCCAGCCCCTGCCCCCTCCAGCCCTGGAAACCAGCAGTCTGCTCTCTGTCTTTATGCCTTTGCCTGTTCTGGACGTTTCAGAAAATGGACTCACACGATGCTGGCCTGTGTCTGCTGCTTCTGCCAGCATCGTGTTTACACCAAGGAAGCAGGGGTGCAGGGTGCTCATTCCCTCCAGGGGCCCCCGGAGCCCCCTACTGCTCGCCTGCCTGGTGGCCTGCTTTTTAAATGATAATTAATGTGCTTGAGCTCCAGAAACGTGTCAGGCGACTTAAGTTTTCTGTCATTCACATTTCCTCAAGTATCTTACCTCTTAAGACTGTAACCTGACCAGTAGCAAAAAGCACAATTTTTTATTTGAAAAGTCATACAGTAAAGGGAAAATAGACTGTACTAAAGAGAATTTTTAAATACAAAGTGTGCATTAACTTGCAACCAATCACCCAGAGGCTTCTTGAATGTTTCCTCCCTCCCTCCTTCCCTCTCTCCCTCCCCCCACCTTGCCTGAGAGTTTCCTGGGCCCTCACTCCTCGCTGGGGCTGGAACAAGCACCCAAGGCTCCCCAGAGAGCTGGACACTTTCGTCCAGCTGGACACATTCTCTAAAGCTCATGCAAGTGTTTCCTTGAGGTCCCTCATTGAGACTGTGATGTGACAGGGAATTCCCTGGCAGCCCAGCGGTTAGGACTCAGCACTTTCACTACGGGGGGCGGGGAGGGTGGGGGGGGTGCCTGGGTTTGATGCCTGGCTGGGGAACAAGCTCCCACAAGCCACGTGGTGCGGCAGAAAAAAACGGAAGATTGTGACGTGATAAAATTGTTTACCTGGAAAAGAAGCAACTTCATTTTTAACTCAGACTTTGGATTTTCTTTTCTTCCCAAGGCAACTGTGGGCCACAGACAGGTGCCCACTGAGAGGCTCAGAAGTACCTGTGAATGCTAACATGGGGTGGGGGGTGGCCAGGAGCCAGCCCCCAGCCCCAGAGTTTCTACCTCTGAGGGGCTGACAGCAAGAGACTGATTTTCCTGAAGTGGAAAAAGCCGAGCTGATTTTATTTTTACTCGGCAAAGAAAGCTGTTTCTTCATTGTGTATTTTCCTTGGGGTGGCCTTTGAGAGGAGTTGTTGGAGTGGTGGGAACACCAACACTGACACTGACCAATGCAGAATAAAAACCAGATGCTGGGCTGGTCAGAGCAAGAGTTGGGGCAACCTTGGAAGTAAGTATTTAAAAGCTTTTAAAGAAGTTTTTAGGTTGGAGAGGACTCTGGGATGATGGCAGAGCAAGAAGCACCGGGCATGGCCCCCACCTGGACCACAACTACAGGGACAGAATCTGTCTGATGTAACTAATTTAGAATCCAGAGCTGGTTAAGGCTTGCAAGTTCCAGGGGAAGCGCTGGATGGTTACTGCAGTCAATTGTGGTGACTTTCAGGTCTTAGCACGTAGCACCTACCCGTCCCACCCTCAGCCACATGGCAGGAGGCCATACACGTGTTTCTAGAGCAGCTTGCAGAAGCCAGCCAGGGTGGACCAGAAGGACCTTGTCCTCCAATATCAGGAACCTGTGCTCTGATGCTGCGTAAGATGGCAGAGATGCAGCCAAAGAGGCCGCTGGCTGTTGCTGCCACACCTCCCCCCTTGTTGCAAACCCCTCCCCCACCAAGTGGATTTCAAGCGCGAGTGCCCCGTTTATCCCCCTTTGTTTTTCTCTTTTTCCCCTTTTCAAGCCAGACATTAAAGACTAGGGCATTGAAAAACAATTGCACAGAGGAGAAAATTACAA